>NW_027532585.1:300185-365903 GCF_008692635.1 Crocuta crocuta | reverse complement strand
CCCCCCCGCCCCACCACCCCTCTGATATTGGCTTTTGAAGGAAGTGTGATGTGGAAAATGTCAAGAGTCAGAGCTTTTCCAGCTTAATTTTGGACAAAAATTGACAGTTTCTCCATTTGCATAGAGCACTTGTGCTCACCAACGTCACCTCCTCCCCAAAACTGAGGTGAAATCCTTGATCCTTCCTTTTCTTCTAAGGCTTGATCTGTCAGCATGACCTGTGACAAATAAAGAGATAAGCCCCTGATTATTTAAGTCAACTTTCATTAAGATTCCAACTGAAACCAGAAGCATGACTTTTAAAATAGTAGGAACCTTGAGATAATGGAAAACTTTGAGCCTTTGATGCAAGAGATTCAAGAAAACAAAGCACAAAGCTGCCCTTGTCCTAAAAATGAGAGAGAAGGCTGGTGCTGGTTTAGAAGTCAGAGGCTCGAAGGCCTGAGGAATAGAAATAGTGAGGTGCCATTGTCCGATTTATACCTATTCTCCTCCTTCTATCGTCACATTGAGTAGTATAGTGGCAGAAAGGTCAGCTCTGAGAGTCTGTTTCAACTCAGTTGGGTTATTGTCACAAAGCCCTTAACCTTGAAACAGTTTGCCTGTTGGATGTGGGAAATTGTATCCATCCGTTGGAGCGTCGTCATATGTAATTGAAATCTGAGGTTCCTTATCAACCTTGTCATATTTAAGCCACTGGTTATGGCTTCGATACTTTCGTTATTGAATCGACTGGTGTAAGCGATGATTTGAGGACTCTTGGAGTCCAGAAAAACGATCTTCTTTCTTGCATCCATAATACTGGCGGTAAAAGCAAATGCTTATTATTTAGCCAAAACTTTTTGAAAGCACATTCGGGATCCCAGCTTTTTCCTTCACCTTCCACGTGCGTCTCCAGGCTGACCACTCCTCACCTTGACTGCCGCTGCTGGTCTAGTGCACGGCCCCACCTTCTGTCTCTAGACTCGGGTGCCCTCACTGATCTGATGGGCTGTGCCCCAGGCCCCCACTGCTGCCCTAATGCTGTTGTCAGAGCAGTCACGGTGGCCCTTGAGGACCAGACATCTGGGGGAGTCCTTCCCTAAGTGAAGCCGCCCGCTGGCTGTGCAGCTCCTGGGTCTCTCCTCCCCTGGGGGCCGTAACAAGCTTACTGCGTGCACTTGTCAAGTTCCTTCCTGCCTCAGAGCCCTTCATCTCGTGGTTCCCTCTGCCTGGAACCTTCTTTCTCCAGCTCTGTGATGACCAGCTCCTCCTTCCTTCTTCATGTCTGTCTTCCTTTCGCGGAACACACGAGAGAGAAACTCCAAGTGCACCGCAGAGCCCAGAACAAACCAAGTCAGCACGCCATCCACTTTGCTGATTACACTTTCTGCCAGAGTGGCTGTGAATTAATTCGGTAAATACTCAAGTGATATTTATTGCTTGATTTTACAATTCCTTGCCCACAGCCATTTTAGCAGTGTGTGTGTGTGTGTGTGTGTGTGTGTGTGTGTGTGTGTGTGAGCTGGGGGAGGGGGAGGTGTTGGGTGTGTGGGAAGAGCCAGAAAATCACAATGTTTTCTCCTTGCTCTGTAAACTCATGAATCCTTGATATAGCTGTCCCTGACTACAGGGGACTTTAAAGAAAATAGGGCTCTGCTTTACGTTTCTCTGGTTCTGTTCAGATGAAGGATACAGTCATCTTGGTTATAGTTTTAACAGTTTTAACAGGTTAAGGACTGGAGAGAGTGAACGCCTTCTAGATGCCTGGCGTTGTATGAGTATAGACTCCCTTATAGTGACCTCATGTGGCCGGTGGTACTTCCATTGCATGGAGGGGGAATGGGCCCACGGTCAAGGTTGTGTGAAGCAACCTGTCCGAAGTTGCCCACCTCACTGGTGGCAGAGCATGAAGTTTGGAGCCAGACCTGTAAATGCTGATTTTTATAGTTTGCAAACACTGTGCTGTTTCCTACTACAAAATTATCGGAATCAGATAATTCAGATATTATACACGAAGAGCATGCTTTACTTCAGACTTTATCTGTTCAAGATTTCTTTAATAAGCATGTCAAAGACTGAGCATTGTCGCTGCATTACGTGTGAGAGAATGGTGTGTGTGAGGCATTGGACAATACTTATTCTCTGCAGCTGGCATGCTATTTGCAAGCCATTCTTTTCCCTTTGGTTCTGTAAACTGATTGAAAGGGAAGGGACAAAAGATTTAAGTGCTCCTTCTTTACTGTACAAAAGCACTGTTTGCAGACATTGGTAGAAAAAGAGCTTTTAAGACTTTCTAAATGTCAGGAGTTTTTACTAAAGTACTGTGGCCATCCCAAGTCCAGGTTCGCACATTTTGTTTCTAGCTGCGACATGGGGGTTGAGACACACAGTGGACTACAGGTTGCCATTTATTTAGCAGAGACGGGAAAGAATTTTTCAGGAGAGTTTGTCTTTGTGATTATAGGAGAGAGGCTGTGGGGGGTATTGGTTGAGCATCACCTCCGGGCAGGGCCCAGAGGATTACTGGTTTTTAGATAAACGAAATCCCACAATAACTAAACCCTCTCTGGGTTTAGTTCTCTTAGTTAGCAAAGCTTCAGGGCCTCTGAAGTCAGCGGTCTCAGCAGGAGGGTGTGATGCTGTGATTTATACTCCCGGCTGCCTGGAGCTCACAAGGAGCTCACATGGCTCTCTGGGCTGCTCTGGGTTTAGAAAAGGGGTTGAAGTCTACCTGTAAGGTGTGTACAGTTGATCCTAGGGCAACACAGGCTTGTGCTGCGTGGCTCCACATCCATATGGGTTTTTGGTTTTTGTTTGCTTGTTTTTGGATGTGGTTCTGTACTATAAATATATTTTCTCCTCTTTATGATTTTCTTAATGTTTTCTTTCCTCTGGTCTACTTTCCTGTAAGAGTGTGGTATGTAATACATAAAACGTACAAAACATGTGATAACTGACTGTTACCAGGAAGCCTCCCGGTCAATAGTAGGCTATTAGCGGGGCACCTGGGGGGCTCAGTTGGTTAAGCAGCTGACTTAGGCTCATGTCATGATCTCACAATTCATGGGTTCAAGCCCCGTGTTGGGCTCTATGCTGACAGTTCAGAGCCTGGAGCCTGCTTTAGATTCTGTGTCTCCTCTCTATCTGCCCCTCCGCTGCTCACGCTCTGTCTCTCTGTCTCCCAAAAATAAATAAATGTTAAAAAAATTTTTTTAATAAAAAAAACAGTAGTCGGCTATTAGTGGTCAAGTTTTTGGAGAGTCAAAAGTTATACTTGGATTTTGACTGCACGTAGGGGGTCAGTGCCCCTAACACCTGCATTGTTCCAGGGTCAACTGTATATATTTGTTAAAAGCAATGACCTTGGTGTAACTCAGTAATGAATTTATGCTGAAACATTAGGAAGAGATGACTATAGGGATGTTCATGTCCAATGTAGCAAAAGCCCTCAAATCCTTTCTCCATTGCTATTATTTATTTTTTTAAAAGAAGCATCATGCTTTTTTTTTAAGTTTTTTTTTTGAGGTGGGGGGAGAAGGGGGAAAGAAACAAGGAGAGAAGGCGAGGGAGAATCCCAAGCAGGCTCTGCACATACAGTGAGGAACCTGATGTGGGCTTAAGCCCACGAACTACAAGATCATGACCTGAGCCAAAAGCAAGAGTCAGATACTTAACCGATTGAGCCACCCAGGCGCCCCTCGATTGCTATCATTAGGAATTTGTGAGGCTTTTAAAAATTTTTTTTTAATTTTTATTTTTGATGTTTATTCATTTTTTGAGAGAGACAGAGCCTGAGTGGGGGAGGGGCAGAGAGAGATGGAGACACAGAATCCGAAGCAGGTTCCAGGCTCCGAGCTGTCAGCACAGAGACTGATGCGGGGCTCGAACTCACAAACCAGGAGATCATGATCTGGCTGAAGTTGGACGCTTAACTGACTGAGCCACCCAGGCGCCCCCGCAAGGCTTTAAGTGACCACTCTAAAGGCAAAATTTTAAGGGATGAATTATAAAGTCAAGACACATAAGCTTTAATTATTGATAGAAAAAACACGATTCAGATTAGCGGGAGAGCCTCCAAATACGCTTAACCTCCTTTTGACTAGAAACGGGGAGGGAGATGGAGAAGTAAGAGGTGGGGGCGTGTGCACACGCGCATGTGCACACACACATGCACACACCCACACACTCACACAGGGGGAGGGGAGGGCAGAGGAGAGGGAGGCAAATACTGAGACACAGACTCCAGAACGGATGGAGGCCCAGCCTGCTGCAGAGTCTGAGACAGAGGCACACAGACATAGACATAGAGACAGACAGACAGAGGCTTAGGTGAAGCCGCTTTAGACGTGAAGAACTTGGGAGCCGGGAATGCTAAGGCCGGAGCGCCCTTGCTCTGCTGAGTGGAAATCCGGGGCCTATTGAAAGACTCTGCTTGGAGCTTAGTCAGCACTTGAGTCTCCCTTGACCCCATGGTGACATTGCCTTTGGTCCAAGATGTGAATCAGTGAGGGTAGCAGAATTCAGCTGCTGACCCAGCCTCCCCTGCAGAGGGCATGTGGCCGACCCCAGGGGTCTGGGTGGCCCCCAACCTCCCCGTCACCCAAGGTAGATTGCAGGGACCTCACACGGTTATAGTCAGGAGGGCAGGACTGGGGCCCCTTGGATGCGCACTCGGTGGTTGAATGAGGGGACAGGTTAAGGTGTGGCTGAGGAACAGGGGGCCAGGAGTGAGGAGGACAGGGGGCAGGAGACCAAGGCTGGCCTGGCTGGCTGCCCCCACGGGGCAGTCACGAGTCTAGATGCAGAGGCCCGGAGCCGAGGATGCCCTGGAAACCGACGGCCCCCAAATGTACTGGACCCCGATTTGCAGACCAGCCTGCCAACCTCCAGGAGCCACTGGGACGCAGAAGAAGCCACTTGGTTCGGGACAAGGGGCACAAGACACGTGCTCCCATCCTGGCTCTGCCTCTGCAGGGCTCTGAGTCCCCCCCTCGAGTCACTGGGCCCTTTTGGCTCCGGATTGTCTTCCTCGGGACCCAGAAGGATGTGAGCATCTTGTGAGCAGGGAACTGGTGTGGCGGACCCCGCTGCCCGGGTGCTCGGCCCGCGATAAGTGACAAGCCCTGCTGAAATTGTTCTGGAGTGGTGTCCACCTGCCTCACCTGTTGTGAGGGTCAGATGGGGTAGGGGTGAGGAAGCTGAGGAACCGACTGTAAAACTGGCTGCGGTGGGCAGCCCCTGGTCGAGGCTCGCCATCGTGGTGCCCAGGTGCTGCCTGGGGAGCCGCCCTGAAATCAGAAGGATGCTTGTGGCGTGGGGGAGGTGAGCCGGGGACGCAGACTGGGTGCTCCTCGCCGGCTGTGGGAGCACCTGAAGGGGCAGGTCCCGGGCGGGTGCGTCTGCCCTGGGCTGTGCAGGGAGGAAGGCTGTATTCCCGCTGCCGCGCTGTTTCCAAACTCCTTGGCTCCTTCCCTTACACCGCGTCTCCCTGGACATAGTCCAGCTGATCAGGTCCCCATTCCGTTGCGTTCTTTGCATCCTGGACCTAGATGGGCTTGGGGAGATCATGCTGAAGGGATCTGGGAAGGCCCCTGGGGTCCCCGGCCCCGCGGTTGGACTCTGCTTTCCTCAGGCCAACATCCTCCCCTCTACCAGGGCAAACACAGACCTGTGCCAAGATACCTTTTTCTGAATCCGAAAACAACATATCTGTTGCCTCTATGTGCATATATTTCTGTCTCTACACAGGTATATATGTGTTATGTAAATGTACCTCTGTGTTTGTGTATATTTCTTTATATTTATATGTAACTGTTATATCCCAAAGCAGCTCCTCCTGAATGTAATTCCTGAATTTGCTGTTTTTCCTATTTATTACTCAGCTTGGGGCTCTCCTGACTGTACATGTGAGCTCTCTGTGCCCAGATCAACAGTGCGTTGTGCTGAGGGAGGGGCCATTACCTGCCAGGTGCTGGGGAAACCGTTCCTAGGGGTTGGCTGAACTTTCCTGTTCCTTCTGAGTTCTTGCATCTTCTCTGCGCCTTCTGACTTCCTTTGGTTTCAGAAACTAGGTACCAGACTGTCTTAGTCTGTTTAGGCTGATATAACAAAAGTGCCTCAGATGAGGGGGCTTTTAAGCAGCACACATTTCTTCCCCACAGTTCCGGAGGCTGGGAAAGCCACGGTCAAGGACCCCACAGGTAGGGTGTCTGGTGAGAGCCTGATTCCTTGTTCACAGATGGTCGTGCTCTGGGTCCTCACACGGCCAGAGGGGGCAAGGCAGTTCTCTGCGGTTTCCTTTTACAAGAGCACTCTTACCCTTCACAAGGGCCCTACTCATGTTCTAATCCCCTCCATCAGCTCGGGAATTAGGTTTCCACATGAATTTGGGGACACACACACACACACACACACTGAGTCATAGCGCAAACCTGTTAGGATAATATATAAAAGAAGAACAAGTATATAAAAGAAGTCAGGACCAGAAGAGCTTTCCACGGAGTATCGCATAGTATCTTCAGCGTGCTCAGTTGAACAGATATTTTCGTGTTTAGTTGGATGCTAATTGTGTCTCACCCAGGTGAGATACTGTTTGCTTGTTAACGGTCTCACCAGGTAGGATGACCTGGACTTGTCCCTAGAGAAAAGAGAAGGACTCTTAGTGATGGTCTATTAGAAGCTCCTTTTTTTAATTATTGTTTTTTGAGAGAGAGAGAGAGCAAGCAGGGGAGGAGCAGATAGAGACGACAAGAGACGATCCCAAGCAGGCTCTGCACTGTCTACACAGAGCCCGATGTGGGGGTCAAACCCACGAACCGTGAGACCATGACCTGAACTGAAGTCAAGAGTTGGACACTTAACTGACTGAGCCACCCAGGCACCCCTCAGAGGCCCCCTCAATTCCACATGTTCTATTCTTTTCTAGCTAGCCTCCATAAATATCTTATTTCCAGTTAGATTTTTCAGAATCTGAGTTTAAAGGTTCCAACTTAAGTTACCCAGCAAAGAGTTCAGCTACAAAGATGAGATTTCAGGGATATCATTGCAGAAGGCAAGGGAATTAAAGGGCAATCGAGTCCCTTCTTTCTTTATTTCTTCTGAGACTTGATTGGCATTCTGGCATAGCTCCAGGACCCATTTACAAACAGGTAGACTCCTGAGCCCAGGGCTGCTGACTCAGCCTTGACTCTACACTGCCTGCCGTAAGGCACTCAGCCACAGGAGAGCCTCATTTGCTAAGCGCCTGGTGTTGTTGCAAGTAAGTCAGTTTCAAAACTAAGTGTGTGGGGATGGGATGTTTCATTGGGCACACGTGTATGCATCCACACACGCACAATATGACACCGAGCCTCCTCCATTCTGGAAACACTCCCCTGACCCTGGAGTTTATGGCCCTGACCTCGAGGGAAGGAGAAAGTCAAGATCGGTGTGCATGTGAGTCCCTGCATCCTCCGGGACACACTTGTGTTTGCAGATGGTCTGGCAGGACAGGCCTCCCACGTCGTGTGGGGGCCCCAGATTCCCCTTCTTGCCCAAATCAGTAGTTGTGATGAAATAAAAGAGAAGACTTAGTTGGCTAACAAATTACATTTCCGCAAAAATTTTTTTAATGTTTATTTATTTTTGAGAGAGAGAAGGAGACATAGAGAGTGTGCAGGGGAGGGGCAGAGAGAGAGGGAGACAGAATCCCAGGCAGGTTCCTTGCCATCAGCACAGAGCCTGATGCAGGGCTCGAACCCACGAACTGTGAGATCATGACCTGAGCCGAAACCAAGAGTTGGAGGCTTAACCGACTGAGCCACCCAGGCGCCCCCATTTTCCCAAATTTCTAATGGCTGGAGGCCAAGGGCAGAATTGGAGTCATAAGGGGAGGGGACTATACAGTTATTTTTCCCACTAATGGGACAGAAGGTCCAAGGGCCCAGGCAGTCAAGTGACCTGCTTATGTTCGCCCAGTTACAGTGAGTGCTGTAGCTGGAAAGAATTCTATGGTAGACGTTCGTTGCTTGTGGACTGTCCATCCTATCTTCTGATCGCCTTTTGGGGGATTCTGTCTCCCCTGTTTATTCCATTGGATCTGGGTGAGTAGCTTATTTATGTGTGCTTTTATGTCTTCACCATGCCACTCTGTCACTGGGGATGCCATCTGACCTTGAAACAGCCAGTGTGTCATTTGCCAATGTCCGTTGAGCCCTGATGACATCTCCAAGTAGCCAAGTGACAGCTACTTGAATCTGAAAACGGGAGCTGCCTTGTAAACCCGACAGATGCTACATGCTGGGGATCTTGGGGAGAGTGTGGTGTCGCCTGCTTTGATTTTCCCTGGAGTGTAAGCCTGGAAAACTCTGGCAGCAGCCTGACTCACAGAACTAGCGCTGTGTTCGTGGAGGATGGCGTGTGGACATGGCCTCCTCAGTCACCTGACAGTCCAAGAAGGGTCTTAGCTCTTGGTCATGTTGAGATCATGTTCTCCCTTGACTTAAATGTTAAGGAGCGATATTGCAGAACAAATTCCTTTCCTTTCTTCCTTTTTTAAATATGTATTTATATTTGAGGGAGAGAGAGACGGAGAGACAGAGTGCAAGCAGGGGAGGAGCAGAGAGAGAGGGAGACAGAATCCTTAGCAGGTTCCAGGCTCTGAGCTGTGAGCACAGAGCCCAGTGTGACCCGAACTCAAGAAACGCAAGTTCGTGACCTGAGCTGAAGCTGGATGCTTAACCAACTGAGCCACTCAGGCGCCCCACAAATTCCTTTTCTGTGCACATGATGGGCACGTTAAAGTGAAAGGCCCTTTTCAATCATACCCAAAAAATCACCAGTCAAGTTGTTTTAGGCAGGAGGGAAGCGTGTGTGTATGTGTGTGTGTGTGTGTGAGAGAGAGAGAATGCGCATGTATTCTTGCAAGGACCGAATTTCTTGACAAGCCTGTCTAAAGTGGAATGTCTTGATGAATAGAATTTAGTGCAGAGCAGTTTCACAAACACCCTTTCACAAACCCTTCAAACTCTTAGATGCAGAGGTGAAGGACATGATCTGATCTGCCGAGAGCTCTGGTTTTGTTTCTGGAAGGTCTCCCTCCCGTCAGGGTTAGCAGGTGGTCTTTGGGTCTGGAGGGTGTGAGCCTCCTCTGGATGCAGGGCTTGGGGCTGGCACTGTGGCCTCACCCGGGGTTTGGTCCAGGGGAGGGAGGCCGGGGGGCACATGCACCACTGGCTCAGGTGGGGCCCCCCAGGACCTGAGAGGGTGGGGCTTATGTCCCAGGAAGCCCCCACCTCTAGGGTACTGGCACTGGGACCCTTCACTCTTGCTGGCTGGTCACAAAATCCTCTGTCCCCACGCTCACTTTCACTAGAATCCTGAGAAATTGCCGTAGAAATAGATAACTTTCTAGAAAGAGAACTTTCCTTTAGCAGTACTTAAGAATGAACTGTTTCTTGGGTTGCCTGGGTGGCTCAGCTGGTTAAGCGTCCGACTTCGGCTCAGGTCATAATCTCGTGGTTCGTGGGTTCGAGCCCCACGTCGGGCTCTGTGCTGACAGCTTGGGGCCTGGAGCCTGCTTCAGATTCTGTGTTTCCCTCTCTCTCTGCCCCTTCTCCACTATGCTCTGTCTCTCTCTCTCTCTCTCAAAAATAAATAAACATTAAAAAAACATGAACTGTTTCTTGATAATCAGATAACATGGAAGTATAGGTAACTTTAGATTTCCAGGTGGGGGATGGGCACTGTGATTAGGACGGAGGCTCTTATTTGGAGGCTCTGTTTACTGAAAACAGGCTCCTTCTATGGAATGTCCTTTCTGGAAAGGGCTGGTTACTTTGAGCTGCGGCTCTCCTGGCCTCAGTTTCCTTGCCTGTTTATTTTATTTTATTTTATTTTATTTTTTAAAGTTTATGTTTTTATACAGCGTGCATGCAAGTGGGGGAGGGGAGGGCAGAGAGAGCAAGAGACAGAGAATCCCAAGCAGGCTCTGCATTGTCAGCAAAGAGCCTGATGTGGGCCTCAAACTCACAAACCATGAGATCATGACCTGAGCTGAAATCAAGAGTCAGATGCCACCCAGGCGCCCCTCCTCACCTCTTTCGAAGGACGTGATAAGCGTGTTGGAATGGGAAATTTTCTTCCATCTTGAGTTGGAAGATTCTGTCTGTGGTATTTGAGATTTATTCCCCCAAACCCTAGAAGTACCTCCAGTAAAACTTGAACAAAACGTAACTACTTAATAAGCTGAAAAACTATATCAGTAGCACCTCTTTATTAAGAGAGACCCGTGTTTTATTTATATGCATACACAGTCACACATACTTTCGTGCATAGGTGTATGTATGTGTTATATTATACTAACTTCATTACATATTGTGCTCATCTCTATTATGTTAACGAATTTGTGTGTGGGTGCTGATCTTTTTTACTATTTTGTTGTTATAGTTCATAGAAGTAAAACATGAAAATATTTAAAGTAAAAAGAGAGGTCAACAAGCCCTGGGCTTCTACATTTGCCAGCTGTCCTGCTTTGGGGGCAGTTCCCTTAAGTGCTCTGTTTTAACTCCGTGTGTCATTTGTGGAAGGACTGATTTCTTCATTGCGTGGAGTAGAGCCTTCCCTACTCTGCTCCATGGGACTTTGGAACTATACAGACATTCTCTGAAATCTAAGAAAATGTTTGAAAAACTACTTTAAAACTTCACTAACACACACCTGGAGAGCGTGACAGCTTTAGTTTCGGCGGCTCGCAAGGTCTCTCTGTACTTGGGATTATGTGTTTGTATCTTTCCTTCTCTTCTGTGCCGCCCACACGGCGTGGCATTGGTGACCACCAGCATATTGCCTTATACTGATGGATTCGTTTAGTTTCGCTCTTAGGTAGCTCGTCTGCCCTGTCTGCCTCAATAAAGAACCCTGGATCACCGGGCAAGCTGTTAAAAAAACAGGTGCTGTTTGTAATCACTCAGCGGTTTGCATCGGGACTTTTCCTGGTAATGTGCAACCAGGGGTATATCAGCAGATCTGACCCTGCAATTAGCATCCCCAACCCCGGGTGTCAAATGTTCAGGCTTGTCAAATAGCTTTGTTGTTCCCAATGGTAGATAATGTAGTGAGACTATGATATAAATTGAGCTCATAAGATAAACACTACTCTTCTCTGTGCATAGGATTCATTTGGAAGAATAGTTGTGCTGTTGAAAATATTTGGAAGCCACTGAGACAGTGAAAAGAGCACAGATTTTATAGGCAGTCAGTTCTAGGTTTGAGCCCAACTTCCATAGCTTACTGGTGAGATGACCAAGGGCAAAGTAATTTGGTTCCCAGAGTAATGCCATCTGTAAATTGGGCCTGCTCACTACCAGGCAGGATATTTTTGATGATTACAGAGAAATGTAAAAATGGACCTAACCCAGGGCCCGATGCATAACAAAAAGTTCAGCGAATGATACCCATTATAAAGCTTTTCATGCTGGAAATTAAAGTCCCCATATTTCTTGCCTGGCCATTAAGAGCTACCTTTTTACACTATGGAAAGACATCTCTCCAGTTTATTTGCATGTATTTGCGTATTTGCTTAGATGGTGAACATATGCATATACATAGTGTGTGCATATCCTGGTAAATGCATTTTCATATAATTTAGAGATGTTTTAGCAGACTGGAGTGGCGCGTTCTTTCCGATGCATTAAGTTAATTTCCTTTTCTTTCATTTTCAAAGCGTGTGGAGCCTTAACAGAAGAATTTATTGTACTTTAGTTTTTCCTAGTAGGGAAAAAAAGAATCAAAAGCCGATGGGAACTGCTTTTATGCATTGGGGCTCCAAAGTGCCGCTTTATTTTTATGTACAGGCTCTTTGTGGGTGGACTGCAGAAATCCCTGCTCTTGGAAATGTTTCTGAGCCCTCTGGGAAACTGAACAGGGAAAAAAGAGCTAATTAAAAAAGCTGCCATCCGCCTCCTCTAATTAACTTGCTCTCTGCTCCTGGGAGAGGGTGCGGAAATGTGAAAATAACACAGGCATCCCCGGAAGTGAATGCCATTCTTGTGGTGCACGGTCGCCCCGTGGTGTTTTGATGCAGAAATGATTTGTGGCAGACAGGCAGGGAAGCACAAAGGGGCTCCGTGTGCCCTCTGCCTCTCTCACGGGGCAGTGGCGAATGGTGGTTCCTTCTGAGCAGGTGTGCCGGCCGGCCAGCCAGGCAGCTGCAAGCAGAGGAGACCTCATTGGAATTCAGCAGCTCGAGCCCAAGAGCATCCGGCCCTCCCTGTTGCTTGCTGTGCTGTTAGGAAAGAGCAGGGGCCCTTTGCGCTCTAAAGCCACACATCGCCACGACCCAGGGCTGCAGAAGCCAGGGGAAGAGCTCGCAGCCTCTCGCCCTGTGTCTCCACTGCACTCTGGGGAAGTTCACGGCATCCTTGGCTGGCGGTGCTGCTAACTTCTTCCTGGCATCTGACATTTTGGACAGATTTAGATCCCCAAGATAAGGGCAAGGGAATCAGGGGTGGTTTGGGGGAGCGGAGGCTGTCCTTCAGCAGAGATGGCTTTTGCCCCCTGGCGGCTGTGGCCCCTGGTGGAATGGGCCCAGTGGATGTGGACAGCAGTGGCGAGCAGCGGCGACGCCAGTCTGATGCCCCTCCAAGAAAGTTCCGGAAAGAGGCAAGTTGGCTTTGTGTGTCTTGTCATGTTGCCCCTGACGCATTCCGTGCTGGGGGACAGGGTGACTTCCAGCACCCACCAGGGTGATCCAAACTCTTACTCCTCTTTGATGTTCCGTTGTGTAACTTCCTTGTGTTTTTCATGCCAGTTAACAGACTCAGCAAAACTCAGGTACTTCGATCTGCTGTTGTCCGAGTGTGTATCTTCACTTCCCTAGACAAAAGCAAAGGCCTTTAAATATTAATATTCACATTTGTGCTCCCGTTTGCATGGAGCGAGTCTTTACTCAGGAAACCTGATAGGGTGTGGGCTTCAAGCGGCTCATCGGATCTCATCAAAAGCAGATCTGATATTTCTGTTCGTCTCTTCGGGTCCCCCGAGGGCTTTGTGGCTTGCTGGAGGGGCTGGGGTTCTTGGGGATGGGGGGCAGGGTCTTTGGCACTGATAAAATGAGTCACTAACGGGTTGTAAAAACAATCAATGTAGAGTTTTCTCTGAAGGGGAACTCACCAGAGGCTCTTCTTTCCTGTGCCGGCTGACTGTGGAGGGACTGGCTGGGTTCCTGGCTCTCTCTGCCGGCTGGCAGATGGTCTTCGGAAGACGCTGCCCTCTGCAAGGTCACTGGTCCTCTGACCCTGGCGAGGGCTCAGCAGTGTGAGCACCTTGTGCTCCGGTGCTCACCTGGTCCGTCACCCTCTGATTCTAGACATCTTCACCCAGATTTGCCCGCTGGGCCACTGTGTCAGCCCGGAACTAAGTAGCCGCCCTCTTGATCATTACCTTTCTTGTTGGAAGTGAGTATGTGGCCTTTTAGGTCCTGAGATGCTAAGGGGCACCCCAGGGCATGCTGCTGCTTCTTGCGCTCTGGCATCCTCACAGTGAGCTTGGGCCAGGCCCGGGGACCACTGGGCATCTGGAGCCAGGGAGGAGCTGTCCCCCGGCCTCAGGTCACACGCCCGGCTCCACGATCTGCGGAGGCCTCATTCTTTCTGGCTTAAAATTGAGCCCTCTGGAGAAGGAGGGTGATGCAGAAGGGCCGTCTGCTCAGGGTTTTCCGGAGCCCAGGACAAGGCTTTAGTTAACTGAGCGGCCTCCCCCTTGTTACTGGGAGGGGCGTCGTCTGGGTGGAATTTGGGGCCAGTTCTCTGGGTGAAGAATCTTCTCGAGGGCAGAGGGCAGACCCTCCTACAGGGCAATGAGGGCCATTATCATATCATTGGGGTCAGCAAACTGTGTTTTGTGTCTAGGTCTGGCACATCCTCCAGTGAGCTAGCTAGCTTTCTTTCCTTCTTTTCTCTCTTTCTCTCTCCCTTTCTTTCCTTCTTCCTTCCTTCCTCTCTCCCTCCCTCCCTCCTTCCTTCCTTCCTTCCTTTCTTTCTTTCTTTCTTTCCTTCTCCCTCCCCCCTTTCTTCCTTTCTTTCTATTTCTCTCTCTTTCTTTCCTTGCTGCCTTCCTTCCTCCCTTCCTCCTTCCCTCCTTTCTTTCTTTTCTTTTCTTTCTTTTCTTTCTTTCTCTTTCTTTCTTTCTTTCTTTTTTTCTTCCTTCCGTCCTTCCTTCTTACCTTTTCTCTTTCTTCCATCCTTCCTCGTTTCCTCCTTTCTTTCTCTCTTCCTTCCTCCTTCCCTCCTTTCTTTCTTTTCTTTTCTTTCTTTTCTTTTCTCTTTCTTTCTTTCTTTCTTCCTTCCTTCCTTCTTACCTTTTCTCTTTCTTCCTTCCTTCCTCCTTCCCTCCTTTCTTTCTTTCTTTCTTTCTTTCTTTCTTTCTTTCTTTCTTTCATTCAACAGTTGTTTATTCACTGCCTTTTGGTTCAGGCTCAGATGCTGTGATAAGCAAGACTGGCTGCCATCATGGCCTTGAAGCTCAGTTGATAAGAGAGATAATTAACATAATCCGAAGGTGAATAAATCTATAATGAATTATGAGGAGCTCTGGGAAGGAAGGACAGTGGGAGAGAACGACCGGGTGGGGAGAGGCCATATGAGACTTGGTTTCCTGCAGTGGGGATCCTGTGGTGTGTTGGAATCATGGCGGCAAAACATGTTCCTGGGAATATCAATTTGGCTGAATTGGCACCAGGTTGATCAAAAGATTCCCGTCTTTGTATTTGCCGCTAAGGCCAGAAATACGAATTTTTCTTAGAGCTAAATTCAAAGCCTATATCCTGTGGGCACAAAGCTGGCGATAATGAGATTCCGTCTTGGGAATCATGCTGGGAAATGACTTTCCTCATGTCTGTCTTCAAACAGTCGCATTGGGCGAGCCTNTTCAGCAGCACTGGCCCCCAGCCCCTCGGAGCAGACTCGGCCCCGGCCGCCGCCTAAACTTGCGTTTCTCCCCTCCTCTTTCCACCAGGAGTTCTGACTCTGAAGAAGCTTTCGAGACCCCCGAGTCGACGACTCCCGTCAAAGCTCCACCAGCCCCACCTCCGCCGCCCCCCGAGGTCACTCCAGAACCTGAGATCAGCGCACAGCCTCCCCTGGAAGAGCCAGGTACCCAAGGTCAGGTGCTCCCTGGGGGAGTTTGGAGGCAGCCCTGGGCTGGGGCGGTTGGAGAGGGGTACCCGCTCCCGGGGACCATCGCTGGCGCTCCTTAGGCACTCCCCAGGCTCTGCGGCCTCCGCTGTGGCCTGTGTTTTGTGAATGAAAACCAAGAGTGAGCAGATAGAGTGGATTATTCTCTTTGCTTTGAAGATGTCTGGGGGAGGCCTGTGGAGAAACCCCTCGGCATCCAGAATTGAGTTCGAGGGGGCAAGTGGATCTGGGAGGTTTCTGTTTGGGACTCTATCTTGGATTCTAGCATTTGGCCCTTGGGTCCCATAAGAACACCGGTTCTTTCTGGACAGCCCACAAGAATCTGCATTTGTATTTAAGACCGTAGGCCCCGTGGGCTTGGGAATGGAGACATGTGGTAAATGGGAAAGAAGAGAAAGCCGTGGATAGCCAAAAGCACGCATGGTTGGTTCATTATTCCTTATTAACCACAAGTTACCTGACTTCATATCACTTTCTCCCCTAGTGGGAATTAAATCACAGACCTTTCCTTTCAGATGTGGTGCTTCCTGGAGGTGGTGGAGGGAGGCGTGGGACAGGGCTCATTCCCTGCCTGCCCACCCGATGGTGCTCCCTGCATGCATCTTCCAGTTACACCCGCAGGGCTGGGACCACCTCTGGCCTGAAGGTTTAACGTGAGACCAGGAGGGAAGGAGATAGGGACTGCCAGTAATGGCCCCACAGGCCGGTCAGGGGCCACATGGTCCCAGAAATGATTCTTCAGGCTGGTCAGGAGTCAGATGGTTCCAGAAATGGCCCAGCAGGCTGGTCAGCGGGCCAGATGGTACCATCCTTAAACCTGGACTACCCACCTGCTTTGGCCCCTGTAGTTTAGAGGGCCCCACTCTGCCTTCCTCCAGCCACAGCCCTGGCTGCAGTGCAGTCTCCTCTTAGACCCCACTCGGGACACTTGGGGGCAGCCACTAATCTGCCTCTCGGGCCCATCTTCCCAGGGCTGACCGTACCCATGTTTATACCTCTCGGCCAAGGAGGAGCCAAGGATGGGCCTGGGCCCTACAGGTGGGGTGTCCACACACCTGTGCTCAGGGCCACCCCAGGTGAGGGATGGGGCTTGGGTGAGTGGAGAAGGAACAGGCTGACAGCCGGGCCCCCATTCACATTCTTGCCCCGGCCGGGAGCCAGGTGAACTGTAAAATGCAATGACATTTTGATCTTTTGATCTTGATGTTGGTTTTACAAAGAAATGGCTAGTGTTCTTTTTACCTGCCCTGGGTTCAAACAGACCCTTACTTTAAAAAGTGTTAGATACTCCAAGGCTAACCCAGGAAATACACTCCCCTGCCCTTAGGGGAAAGGGTTAGGACCATTTTTAGGGAGGGCAGATGGCCTTGCTGGCATCTGACAAGTGCAGATTTCAGATTCCCCCATCTTACACGGCTCATCAGCTAGTACCATCTGATTCTGCATGGCCAGTCTGGGTGCTGGGCCCCAGGGAGGGGAATTCTGGCATTTTATTTGATTTTGAGGTGGAGAAGGAGCCAGAAGTCCTGCTGAGAGTCTTTAGCCTTACCATGGTTTTTTTCCTATTATAAAACACATAAAAATTCTTTTCCTATAATATTGCAAAAAAAAAAAAATCACCCTTAGGTTTAATGGAAAGTGAATGACAGATGTTGTAATTCCTAGATCAAACATGTGAATCGGAATAAACTATTCTTTTTTGGGTGGGTACAAGTTCATGCCCACAAATGAGTGGGGTACTTTAGGAAAGAGTTTGGAAGAAGATGATGGTGTATTATGGTGTCCAGTCCATCCCCAGGCACCAAGGAGTGACTGGGGAAGGCCATTGCTGTGAGCAACTGTGTACCCTCTAGGGCTTCCGGCCACGTGTCCTGACTGCCTCGGGGGATGGTTTGGCGCTTCTGTTCTTTCTGCGGCCGGCCCTTGCTCCTTCTGCCTGACTTGCTTTCCAACAAAGCAAAGAACAGTCTCCATTCTTAAAAACAAGCACGCACGCGGCACCCTCCTCTTTCTTAGACGGCAGTGTCTGAAAGGAGCATTGTGGGGGATTAAGAGATAACTGCCACCCAGAAGGGGTTGGAGCTGGTGATTGCCGTGAGTCACAGCCCCACGGAACTTCTGATCACACCAGTTGGAGTCTTTGAACAGGGACTTTATGCTTCTCCATCCCGGAAAACTCCAATGAAGCTAAATATATGTGGATCACACAATGCGGACTCTTATGGTTGGGATTGTGACTGCTGAACGCCCCCCTGGCTTCAGCCGTACAGATTTCCTTTTGATTTGCTGCACTTGTTAGAAACGTCTGTTCATCCATTCTGCAGACAGCATGGGGCACAGCAGCGGCCTGGGGGGACAGGTGTGCCTGCTTTCAGAGGGGGTTAGAGGGGAAGAAAGGTTCCCTCCGAGAACCACAGGCAAGAAAGGGCAAAGGGCGGGTGTCTATTGTTTGGTTTTCATCTGCAGAATGCCTGGGATATTGCTCAAGGGGCCGGAAGAGCCACACGAGAAATAACAGACTAGACCCTCGGCTCTGAATAAAGACATGATTTGCCCTTCTGGAAACCCACGTTGTACAGGACAATCAGCTTCTGTACCCGGGTCCTGCCGGCTGTTTGTGCCCCACCCCGAGACTGGAGGATGAGCTGCTCTCTGCTCACCTGGCCCTCATCGGGGCCGCGCCTGGATGCAGCCTGTCTCAGCCCAGCGTTCTTGTCTGTAAAATTAAGAGGGCAACCTACCAGTCCTCCGAGTCTCTGACCTTCCCTGGTTCTGAGATTGCAGTGCATGGCTGCTGTATGTTGGCCTTGTTATTAGAGCTCAAAGCCGGTCAACGAGGCACATAAGTCAGTGTCACTTAATTAAGTAATAGCTCTGGCTTCAGTGTCCCCCGTGTGCCGGGCCGACGCTGGGTTCTTTGTGCGTTTCATCTCCAACTCAGCCGAGAGCCATCGCCTGTGCTCACAGCACCCCTGCGCGTCCGACAGTATCACCTGCTTCCCCAGCGAGATGCGGGCCTTCCCGACCGCGCCCTCCATCACACCGCACGCAGGGGGCTCTGGGAGCGGAACCCAGACCCCTTGACTCCCTTCCGTTTGGGAACAGGGCTGCTGTCTGCGGGTGGAGTGAGCTGGTACCTCTAAGTACCCGAGGCGGGGGATGGGCAGGCAGTCATCCCGTGGGCAGCAGGCAGATGGCCCACGAAGGAGACTCTTCCGTGATGCCAGAGTAGATTCTTTCCATGGTTGTCCTCCCTCTGGGGACACTGCACCCCCCTAGGGTGAAGCCTGTTCTCACCCTCGCCAGGGGACTGCCCAGTGCCAGGAAGGCCTCAGAGGTGACTGGAGACGCTGTGCCCTGGGTGCCCTGGACCCCTCCTCTGCCCCATGGAAAGGGTGGCCTTTGCTGAGGCACTGCTTGTGTTCCACGTGGTGGTTCGTGGCCACGGTCTTCAGATTGACTCAGAGAGGAGTTCGGCACACCTCGTGGCTTATGTGCCCGGTGGGACCATGTCTCCATACTCATTGTCATTCCTCTCCCCCAAGGTTGCTGTGCAGGGGTGTCCCCGCAGAGAGACAGGAAGGCAGCTGGGAGCCCAGCCTGCGGCGGGGGCACGGGGTGGGTGGCGCTGCGGGCCATGCAGGAGCTGGGGGCCCCGGCTGCCCCGTGCAGGTGCTGCTAGGCCCCCTGCTGGTGCATCTGGGGATCTCCCTTTTCATCCTCCCAAGAACGCCCGCCTTACCGCTGAGGCTCGGAGGAGTCACAGATGGGAGGAGGGTGGGTGCGCGGAGAACCTGGAGGGGCCCTGAGGCTCCAGACGTACACTGACCTCCCTTAATGACCTCATCAGAGGACCTGGCTGCACTCTGCCCAGCTCAGTGGCCCGATGGCCCGGCGAGTCACAAGAATATGTTCATGGACCCCACACACCCAGGCAGGTGGCTCCCTCTCTACTGGGGCAGGGTATAAACTGGGGTCCATATATGTTTTCCTGTTTCAGATCCCTTTTTTTAAATATGTATTTATTTTTTATTTAAAAAAAATTTTTTTTTTATGTTTTATTTATTTCTAGGAGAGAGAGAGAGACAGCGTGAGCAGGGGAGGGTCAGAGAGAGAGGGAGTCACAGACTGAAACAGGCTCCAGGCTCTGAGCTGGCAGTCAGCACAGAGCCCGACGCGGGGCTCAAACCCACGAACCGCGAGATCACAACCTGAGCAAAAGTCGGATGCTTAACCGACTAAGCCACCCAGGCGCCCCAATATGTATTTATTTTTGAGGGGAGGGAGGGGCAGAGGGAGAGGGGGACAGAGGATCACCAAAGAGCTCTGTGCTGACAGCAGAGAACCCGATACGGAACTCGAACTCACAAACTGAGCAGAAGTTGGACACTTAACCAGCTGAGCCACCCAGGCGCCCCTGTTACGGACGACTTTTGATAAGAATAGAACAAGGGCTCTTGGGTGGCTCAGCTGGTTAAGCATTCGACTCTTGATTTCAGCTCAGGTTATGATCTCACAGTTGTTTGTGAGATCGAGCCCCTTGTTGGGCTCCGTGTTGGTCATGGAGCCTGCTTAAGATATTCTCTCTCTCCCTCGCTCTCTCTCAAAAAAAAATAGAGAGAGAGAGCATAGAACAAGTAGCAATTGTGCGCATTTTCTTTGCAGCAGGCACTGTTAAAAGCATGACCTAATTTCTGCAGCAGCTGGGAGGTGGGTCTGGGGCCGATCACAGTGAGGCACAGCGGGGTTAAGGGGCTTTGGCCAGGGTCACCCAGCCGATCAGCGGCAGAGCCAGGGTTCATGTAGCTGTGGACTCGCACCGACTCCTCTTGGTCAGACGGGGGGTGTGATGTCATCCTAGTGATGTATCTGGACATTATCTTCTTCAGCTTGTATAGAGAGCACTTTTCCAGATCCGCTGGTCTCATCCCCACCATTACGCTTGAGGGAAGGAGGGAGGGAAGTCTGGGGACCCAGAGGCTGAAGGGAGCAGGAGTGACCACTGTCGGAGTCACAGCGAGGTTAGCTGTTAGCCGTTACCCCTGCTGATGCCTCCGTCAGCCCCCCAGGAGTGAGAAGCAGTAAGTCTGTAAACCGGAAAACACCTGCTGCTTCCCCGGGGGCCTGGCCGGGGCGGGGGATGGTGGCGTGCCTGGCAGGCAGCCCTGTGGGGGGAGCCCCCGCGGGACAGCGCGGCAAGGGGAGAAGTGACATTTGGTGCGTTCCAGGCGGAGCCGGGACTCAGCCCCAGGTGCACGAACCCCGGCTTTGCACACCACCCTCCAGGGGGACTGTCCCCCCACAGTGCCCCTGGGTGTCCGTGGGGTGATGTCACTTTTTGCTCCACCTAGCAAGGCTCTCCCATCCTGACTAGGGCCACGTCATTTAGCTGCTCACAAGGTGGGCTCTGGTGGGAATAAGCTGGTTACTTCTCGAAGTTCGGCTCTCAGGCCGCACTGCTCCCTCTTCAGCCTTTTGGCATTTGAAGAGAGCATGGACGTGCGGCGTCAGGGCAGACGACCAGGAAATAGTGGGCTCAGACCCGCTGGATTGGGGGGCGGGGGTGGTGGTGGTCCTCAGGACCCAGCAGGGTCTCCCTGAGAATCTGAAGACCCACTGGGTTTGGAAGAGAAGCTGACTCCGCATGGGCCCCTGTCGCTCTTGCTGGCCTGGTGCAGAGGGGCTGCCTCTGAGCGGCGGAGTCCCCACAGGCCATCAGAGCTGGCCTCAGAGATCAATCCAAGCCAATCCAGGCTCCTCCTCCAAACCATTTCTGTGGCCAAATACTCAGCTGTTGCCCCTGGAGGTTTTCAGAACCAGGATAGGGCCTGATAGACGCAGGTGAGGTGAGCCAGCCCGACCCCCAGACTTCCCTCTCACAGCTGCCTGTGGCACCCGTGGAAATGGGGGTTCAGAGCCCCCACCCGAGCTGTGCCAAACTTTCTTCAGGTTGGAGCCAGGAGGCTGGGGTTTTAACAGGTGTCTTGGGTGGGTCTTAAAGGGGTAGGCAGGTTTGGGAAGTGCCGAATTCATCCTGGAGTTGATTGGAGTGGCCCACAGCTACCACGTGAAGACCGATAATGCTCCGTTTAGATCTCGTTAGCCTCCTTAAAATAGAGACCTTTTCCAGAATAAACATTATTAATTGCAATAGATTATTGTTCATACACCTAGAAGATGTAAGTCGATGCCCCCTGTGTGTGAGACCATTTACTTTGATCTGTTGATTTCCTGTGAGAGCATGTGAGTACCGGGGTGCCACGTGTGGACACATTTGGTCCTCTGGGCCCACGGATCCCAGTCCAGAGTTGGGGGGTGGGCAGCGGGAGGCGGAAGAGAGAGGGACCAGCACAGCTAGCAGTAAGCGCCCCATTAGGAACAGTCCCGCGATCCGGGGCGCCTGGGTGGCTCAGTCAGTTAAGCGTCCGACTTTGGCTCAGCTCATGGTCTCTTAGCCTGTGGGTTCGAGCCCCGTGTCGGGCTCTGTGCTGACAGTTTAGAGCCTGAGCCTGGATCCTGCTTCAGATTCTGCGTCTCCCTCCCCTGCTCACACACTCTCTCTCTCTCTCCTTCAAAAATAAGCATTAAAAAAAGAAAGAAACAGTCCTCGCAAGGCTGGGAAATGTGGCCCCTGAAGATGGCAGGGTGACATCAGTCATGTGACGTCAGCTGTCCCTTACTGGCTTTCTCTCTTTCCTTAGAAATTCCTCTGTTTCCAGACACATTTGTTGTTACCTTTGCTTGGGGATTTGACTGCCCTGCACCTGTGTTAAGGGATGACATGTATTGCCCCAAATCCATATGTTGAAACCCTAACCCCCAGTGTGATATGACCTTTAAGGAGGTGATGAAAGTCAACAAGGTCATAGGGTGGGACCCTAATCCACTGGAACCTGTGTCCATGTAAGAGGAAGAGGCGGGGGCCCTCGGGGTGAGCACATGCAGGTAAACGGCCATGCGAGGACACAGAAGACGCACCTCTGCCATCGAGAGGTACTGTGGTACTTTGTTATGGTGGCCCGAGCTGAGTGACGCCCCTGGGACCTCCCAGCAAGCCTCCATACGATGAACTGGATTGATGAACCGTACGACGAACTCCTTTTTCGTTGTTATCTGACTGATCCCAACCCTGGAGCCTGGGCAGGCGTTGCCCGGGTCTATACTGGTGGGGCGCACAGGGTGGAGGCCCGTTCCTGTGGATGGATCCACCGAGGTCTTGTCTTTCCTTGCCTCTGTGTCCACTGCACTCCTGCAGTGCTGACGTGTAGGAGGCACCCAGATCATTCATGGCGTTAATGAATGAATGAATGGTCTCCATGCAGATAAGGCGAGTGGAATTTAGGAATCAGGTGGGAGCCTCTGGGAACCCGATTGGACCACACTGCATTGGAAAATCAGGGCCCGCACGTGGCAGTGACCTTTTCTCGGGTCCAGGATTCCTCTGAAGAGCACTTGGCAGCCCTCTCTCCCCGCCCCCCAGCCCTGTAATGGGCCCTGTGGAGCGACCTGCTTGAACACCACGCAGTGGGCCAGCAGTTCTCACCCAGGGACTCTTGTGCCCCTCACGGGGCTGTTTGGCAATTTTGAGAAACATTTTTGGTTGTCACAACTGGGGTTGGCGTGCCAGTGGCATCTAGTGGGTAGAGGCCAAAGACGCTGCTACACACCCTGCAGCGAACAGGATGGCCCCTTCCCATAAGCCCCAGGGCCAAGGCCGAGAAACCCCCAGCAAGATTAGCTTTCTCCGGTCTGTGATGATTCAATTAGGGGATGTCGGTTCTAAAGAGGAAAGATTCGTGTCGAGCAGGCAGGGAGCTTTTCTTCTGGGTCAGACAGTGAGCAGATGGTTAAGCTGAATACCTGCTGCATGTTCCTTGATTCCGGGGGACTCCTGACATCGGGAGGACCTCAGAAGGCGCGAGGCAGCCTGAAGAAAGCAGAGGCTGGTGGTTGTGGGTTGTGCTTTGGCAACGATGGGATGGGCTGAGGCTCTACCTCCCTCCTGCAAGGCCCACTGGAAAGCACCTGTTCCGATGGGTGCCCTGGGCCTTGTGTGCCCTGTGTGCTGCGTGTCGGGCAGGGGGTGGGGTGCTTGAGGGTGCCAGCCCTGGAGGAAATAGGAGGGAGTTGGTTTAAGAAAAGAACAGGGAAGGGGCGCCTGNAAAGGAAGAAGAAAAGAAAAGAAAGAAGGAAAGGACAGAACAATACGGAACAGGGGGCGCTATGTAGCTCAGTTGGTTCAGTGCCTGACTCTTGATTTCGGCTCAGGTCACAATCTCACAGTTCAAGCCCCCATGTCAGGCTCCAAGCTGAGAGCACAGAGCCTGCTTGGGATCTCTGCCCTCTCCCTCCTTCACTGCCCTCTCCCTCTTCTCAAAATAAGTAAACATTAAAAAAAAAAGAAGCAGGGAGGAATCTGCTTCTTTGGAGATGGGAAGGAAGCAGGAGTGTTTTGAGGCGAGGGAGGAATCTTTTGGTGGAAAGAGCTGTGAGGTTTCAAGGAAGTGCTCTGTCTTCCAGGACGTCTGCTCCAAGTAGGGCCTGGGTGGCCCTGGGCACTGAAGAGATGAAAAAGCTTTGAACCACGAATAGGTGTGCTTCCAGAAGGTGCTTTCAGTTCTAGAGATATTTTTTTTAATGTTTATTTTTGAGAAAGAGACAGACAGAGCATGAGCTGGGGAGGGGCAGAGAGAGAGGGAGACACAGAATCCGAAGCAGGCTCCAGGCTCTGAGCTTTAAGCACAGAGCCCGATGCAGGGCTGGAACCCACGAACCGTGAGATTGTGTCCTGAGCCCAAGTCAGACGCCTAACCAACTGAGCCACCCAGGCGCCCCTGGGTGTTTCTTTGAGCCTGCAAGAGAAAGTGGGACAAGTGCAGGGAGAGCAAAGATGACCAGAGCAGTCCCTGAACTCGGGAGGCTCGGACTTCCCTTGTGATGTCACCCCACCCCTCCCACCCCCCACCGAGGGGCAGCGCTTCCTCTCCCAGGTGCTCCAAGAGAAAGGTCTGCTTGTGAGCAATGTTCCAGAAGCACCGTACAAAATACTCACGCCCTGGGCACTTGCAATAGTGACCGTGAGTTGCTCTGAGGAAATGTGCAGCAGGAGGCCAGCTCAGTTTTAGCAGAGCGTTTCCCAGACCTTGTTCGTTTGCTGGGATGAGGCAGAGGGGCTGCCAGATTCAGCAAATAAAACTACAGGGCACCCGGTTAAGCCTGTGTCCCAGACACACAAGGAATTACTGAGACATGTTTATAGTAAAAACCTCATTCAGCTATTGGAAGCTTGGGTTTAAGTGACACCCTGGAGTTTACGTGACAGCTGTCCCAGCCGGGGGGGGGGGGCGGGGGGGCAGGGCTCCCATCAGTGAGACACGACTTTGAGGACGCCACCCCAGGCCATAGCAGCACCGACTCCCTGATCTCTTCTTCTGCAGACCTCTTTGCAACATTTTCCCTCCTTTGCCTGGTGATGTATGGTTAGTTTTCTCGCCTGCCGCGTTCCGGCCTCCTGACTGCCCAGGACAGCTGTGAGCCCGGAAATGCACAAAAGGCACCACCTGGCACGGGCAGAGGCCAGGCTGGCCAGATCCCCATGGAACGGTGGGGTCATGAGGTGATGGAGTGTCTCGTGGCCAACACGTGGAGTATGCCCGGGGACGCCTGGTGTAAGGACAGGTGGCAAGCAGGGCATCCTCAGTCCTGCTGCAGTGGCCTTGGGGGCCTCCACGGAAAAGCTCCCTGTTGCTCTTCAACTGGCTCTGAGTAGTTAAAAGTAGACCTGATGATGCTAATGACTGTCTTCCTGTCCCTTGCTTTAGTCACACTGGCCTCTAAGGCTTCTTTAACACGCTAGGTATGCTTCTACCCCGGGACCTTTGCACTTGCTGTTCCTTTTGTCTGTGATGCTCCCCTCATACACCCACCAGATATGCTTCTGGTTCACGTCTTTACCATGTTTCTCATCTTTGCTTAAGTGTTTCCTCCCTAGAGAGCTTTGCCAACTCCTTTATTTTAAAATTCCAGCACCCCTACCCTGGCTTTATTTTTCTCCATGGTACTTATCACCATCTGGCAGTCTGTACATGTTGCTTGTTCATTTGTTTCTTTTTTTTAATATTTATTTATTTTTGTGAGAGAGAGTGTGTATGTCTGTAAGTGGGGGAGGGGCAGAGAGAGAAGGAGACAAACTCCAAAACAGGCTCCAAGCTCTGAGCTGTCAGCACAGAGCCCAACACGGGGCTCGAACCCATGCACTGTGAAATCGTGACCTGAGCCGAAGTCAGACACTTGACCAACTTGTGTACTTGTTTCTTAACTGTCTTCTCCCTGAAGAATGTACCTTCCAGGAGGGCAAGGATTTTGTCTGTTTTGTTCACTGTGGAATCTCCAACCCCCACTGTTGGTAAACGTTTTTGGAATGACCGAATGATTTGAGCTATTCCCCAAACAGTCCGCTTCACTCCTGTTTGACAGATGAGGGACTGGAGGGTAAGCCTGCCTGGGGTCTGGAGCCGGTGATAGGTGAGAGCAGGCTTGGTGCCCACCCAGTAGGGACCCAGGGGACCTCAGGACTCCGCTGACCGGGTGGTAGTCTAGCACGAGAGGAGAGCGGTCCTGTGTCCTGGGTCCTTCATCCTTTGGTGACACTTTGTCTCCTTTCCTCAGGATGCGGTTCTGAGCCAGCCTGTGTCCCTGATGGCCCACGCAGCAGCTCAGTGGAGGGGAGCCCCTTCCGCCCCCCATCACACTCCTTCTCTGCCGTCTTCGATGAAGACAAGCCTATAGCCAGCAGCGGGACTTACAACTTAGACTTTGACACCATCGAGCTGGTGGATGACTTCCAGACGTTGGAGCCCCGCTGCTCGGACTCTAAGAGTCAGGAGTGCAAAGTGAGCACGCGGAGGAAGTCCACGGATTGTGTCCCCGCCTCCAAGTCCACGCTCTCCCGATCCCTCAGCCTGCAAGCCAGTGACTTTGACGGTGCGTCCTGCTCAGGCAGCGCCGAGGCCGTGGCCCCGGCCCCAGATGCGTACAGCGCGGGCTCAAGCAGTGCCTCCAGTACCCTTAAGCGAACTAAAAAACCGAGGCCGCCTTCCTTAAAAAAGAAGCAGGCCACCAAGAAGCCCACGGAAACCCCCCCGGTGAAAGAGACACAGCAAGAGCCAGTCGAAGAGAGTCCCGTCCTCACGGAGAACACAGCCATCGAGACGAAGACGGAAGCGGCCAGGACAGAACCTTCGACACCAGTGTTGTCAGAGGAAGCACCCCCGAAGCCTGTGCCCAAGGCCGCCTGCTCTCTGGACCCAGAGGGCACCGAAGGGGCCGTGCCCCCCGCTTCCGGAAGCGGCAGAGTGCAGAACTCGCCCCCCGTTGGAAGGAAAACGTTGCCTCTTGCCACGGCCCCGGAGGCCGTGGAGGTGACCCCATCGGATAGCGGGGGGCAGGAGGACTCCCCGGTCAAAGGGCTCTCGGTGCGGCTGGAGTTCGACTATTCTGAGGACAAGGGTAGTTGGGACACCCAGCAGGAAAACCCCCCTCCCACCAAAAAGCTCGGCAAAAAGCCGGTTGCCAAAATGCCCCTAAGGAGGCCAAAGATGAAAAAAACACCCGAGAAACTCGACAACGCTCCTGCCTCACCTACCCGGTCCCCCGATGAGCCCAATGACATCCCTATGGCGAAAGGTACCTACACCTTTGATATTGACAAGTGGGACGACCCCAATTTTAACCCTTTTTCTTCCACCTCAAAAATGCAAGAGTCCCCCAAACTGCCCCAGCAGCCCTACAGCTTCGACGCAGATGCCTGCGACGAATCCGCTGACCCCTTTAAGACGTCTTCTAAAACCCCAGCCTCGCCTTCTAAGTCCCCGGCCTCCTTTGAGATCCCAGCCAGTGCCATCGAAGCCAACGGAGTGGACGGGGACGGGCTCAACAAGCCCGCCAAGAAGAAGAAGACGCCCCTCAAGACGTAAGTTCAGGGGTGCGGGTGGTAAGCTCGGAGGGGGGGCTGTGCCCCGGCTGTGAGCCCCGGGCGTGTGCCTGGATGAACGCGGCCGCCCTCGGCCGTAACGCCCCCAGGTTCGCAAGCCGATCCCTGTTTCCCTTCCTCTCTGCGCCCACCGTGGTGGCATTTCCCGTGCCCAGATCCCGCTGGGGGTAGTGTCTTTGATCGTTTGCCTCATTATGTCAGTGGTGTAAGGCTTTCCATTGAGCTGAGAGCCTGACATTTGACTCCAGGAGAGTGTGGGAGGTCTCGCAGAGAGGGAACTGTCTCCTGGGGACCTGCTCAGCCTCCCCTGGGTGACTCCGCCTTTCCCCTATTTGGTGCGGGGATTACTTACTCAGGTGGCCTAGGAGCTAGGAGATATACCCTTCAAATGTTGTTGGAATTGATAGTGTCTGTGTCCGCCCATTAATGTGTTTGCCAGGAAGCCGACCCAGGAGTCTCTCCGAGGCCTGTGCACGAGAGGCCTGGCCTGGGCCCTTCCCTCCACCCCAGCTGGCCTGTCAGAGCACTTGTCTTCATCCCTTTTTCTAGCCCTCTTTTGCAGACAAGAGTCCAAGGCCCTGTAGGTCCAGGAAGAGATCAGTGGACCTCAAAAGGGAGAAACAATCCCCGAAATCCCCGTGATCCCCAGGAGGCCATCAGTAATTGGCTCAGCCGTCCTCAAACACTTGCTAAGTAGACTGCCTTTAAATACCATGTGTCCGAGCCTCTGGAATTCATCCCCAGACGCAGCTGTCACCTGGACGGCTGCGGGTCTCTTTCCAGGACCCGGGTACCGGCGTAGGGGGAATGGTACTTAGAGCTTTTCTCCTGCCCTCATGCGAAGTACGCTCGGTAATTGAACATGGCCAGAGACACCAGGCTTCCGGCACCAACTCAGCAGAGCAGACCACAGCTGCTGGGCGCTCTGACTCTGCCTGGTGTGAATGGAGACACCAGGCAGAGTGCCTCCCATTCTGGGCTCCCCGAGGAGTTATTTTGAGAAGAACCTGGGGCTCCCTGAGAAGTTCTCTAAGCTGGTATGAGTCTTGGGAATCCAAGGCTCCCCACCCGGGAGCCTGGAGCTCAGCTTCCCACCCAGGCCCTTCCGAGAGACTCCGTCAAATCTGTGTTGGATGCTTTATTTTAAGCCTCAGACAGGATGCTGAAATGCTCAGCAACGAGACCACGTCCCCTCATTTTGGGGATGAGAGCTGACCTGAAGGCACCAGGCACCTCCCCCTTCCCCACAGATGACTTGGTTAGTCTGGCCTGTCATCAGGGCTAACAGGCCAGGGAGGCCAACTCACCTCTTGTTCTCACCTGTAGCGCAGATGGCTTGGAATCCACCACGATGTGACAAAGCTCTTTGGGCACTGGCAGTTTCCGGGGTGATTGGAAGCCCGAGAGGAAGGTGTTCTCAGACAGCCCCTCTCCACAAAGCCGGGGTGTGGCCCGCCCTCCCCGGCAGTCCCCTCAGTGGATGGCTCTGTGTCCCAGCCCGTTAGTAACCAGTTGTCTGCAGATGTATCTTTTTTGTCAGTTCCTTCTGTCTGTCTCTCTTTTTTTCCTGTCTTCTCGTCTTAGGATGGTTGAAGATGTGATGTCTGTGTGTTCTCTGTTGTAAGTAAATTTAATGGAATCTGTCTCTTACACTAAATGTGCTTTTGTTTCCCTGCCTTTTGTTTTTGCTTTCACGCTCTTTTTATTTCTTCTCCGAGGCTGCCGCTTACTTAGCTCTGTGTTGGGCCCGGGGCCGGGGAGGCGGGGCATGGGGCTCCCCCCGAGCAGAGGTTACTTTTCTGTTTAGTCCCAATTAGCATAAGTGAAACTGCTTGGCTGTGAAAACATGATTACTCAGCATCTGCCTGCTTGTCAGGAATGGAACTGTCCCCCTTGCATATTGGATGTCTTCATCTGAAACCCATGCATTTTTTTTTTTTAAAGCTCTCACTCCATTCTTTCATTTCATATTGGACTAGTGAGCGATCGCTTGCAGAGTACCATGGCTTCACGTTGAAATCAGCGTCCGGCCAACTGCAGGCGGCTGCTGAGGTCATTTGTCCCTGCTAACGTGGGAAGCAGAAATCTCTGGGCCTTTTCCCCTGGAGATCTGCAGGAGCCCCTAAAGTACAGGGTTGACCCGGAGTGGAGCACGCGGCGGTGAGAGCCACCACCAGCCTGCTCTGGGCCTGCGTCCTTGCTCACCCAGGATGAGGCTGGGTGTCTGCATGCCATCTGTGCGCCGGTTGCCCTGCTGGGCGTTGGTGCAGATGGAGCAGACCATCTCTGTGCCCACGCGGCTCTGCCCTCATGGCCCGGGGGAATGTTCTGGGCAGCCCCCAGGGGCCCAAGGACAGGGACCTTTCCTGCCTCCCTGTCTTCAGAAGGGAAGCTGGCCGGGTCCCAGGCATCCAGCAGCCCCGGGGTGGGGTGGACTCTCTCAGGCTTGCTTCTGGCCAAGGGATTTCTTTAGTGTTTTAGAGCCATTTGGCAACTCTAAAAGATACAGTTATATATTTATATGCATGAATAAATATATGCTTCAGTCTGTGACTGTATTGCTCATATGGCAAACGCTCTAAGTGCTGGAAATAACTGTTTCTAGTATTTTTTTTCATGACTGAATGCCATTATTGAAGAGAACACAGGGAAGGAACTCGAGTGCCAAATTGCTTTGTCTGTCCAGTTATTATTTATTTATTTATTGAGAGAGAGAGAGAGAGAGAGAGAGAGCATGAATGGGGGAGAAGACAAGGGGGGAGGGGGAGAGAGAGAGAGAGAGAGAGAGAGAGAGAGAATCCCAAGCAAGCTCCACACTCAGTACAGAGCCTGATGCAGGGCTTGATCTCACGACTCTGAGCCAAAATCAAGAGTTAGAAGCTTACCTAACTGAGCTTCCAGGCGCCCCCCTCAGGTTAATATTTAGAACAGGGAAAGGCAGTCGTGTCTAAGGTTAGGGAATGCCCTCCCCCGCCACAAAGCCCGCTCCTTTGGAGGCAGGACCATACCACAGAGGAGCCTAAGACCGGGGCCGGGTCTGCAGGTGGGGAGGCTTCCATTCTGCCTGGGAAATGACACCCCCCCCCCCCCCCACCAGATGACTCCGTGGACTCGGTGGAACCCTGCATGCCAAAAGTACTTTACTTCTGACCCCTTCGCACATCTGATCTGATGTTTCCTTTGCCTTTGGTGACTCGCGCCTGCCCCCAGTAATTTATAAAAAAGAGAAAGAGAGAAAAAAGAGTTGTTAACCGTGGTTGGGAATACACGTTAGAGAAATCCCCTCATCCCTGGAAAGAGCTCTGGAGACTGGTTGTGCAATGTGAACATCCTCTACGCTACTGAACTTGAGTGTTCAAGATGATAAATGGTGTGTTAGGGAGATTCTACCATAATTTTAAAAAGAATCGTCTCAACCCTGGGCCTGTCTCTGGTCAGAATGTCACCCGGTTCTGAGGTGCAGAGTTCCAGGGAGTGGGAAGGAATTCTCCCTGAAGACCCAGAACATTCCTTTGTGTTTCTGCCCAGCTCCTTCAGCCGTTCATTATGAGCTATGTCAGCTTGCCAGTCAGTAAACTGGTTCCTGTTAACTAGGGTCAGGAGCCTAGATCTCTGACCCTGCCTCATTTGGCTCAGACATTCTTGGATGAATCTGAATACATTATTTGCATCAAAATCTGCTTTTTAAAATAAGAACATCTGGCTAAATTTAGCTTCATTTTCTGGGCCAGCTCTCCAAAATGGCATCTCTCTAAAGATTTCCAGCTTGAGGACTCTTTCCCTCGGGGCCAGTGACAGTATCTGTTGTTAAGTTGGAATGAACGGTCGGCAGGGCCATCTTTCAGCCGCCATCTTTCAGCCGGTGGTGTGGGCTGGAGGGCGGGTCTGGGTGTGGGTCTGCTCTATGGAGTTCTAGATTTTTCTGTACCGCTGTCTGTTGTGTTGACATTTTCCATTTTATTTCCAGTGACACATTTAGGGTGAAAAGGTCGCCAAAACGGTCTCCTCTCTCTGATCCACCTTCTCAGGTACGACGTTCCCTCGATAAAGTATGAGTTTACCACTCACCCAGGCAGTTAGAGCCCATGTGTTTTGATTCCCTACGAGTCCACAAAACTACCTCTTCTGTTCATCACGGGCACGTCTCCAACATCCCTCTTTTGCCTCCTACATGCAGGGGTGGAGGGTTAGGGGGATGGGATGTCCCTTGCTGTTTGCAAAACACTGTTTTGACCCCTTCCCTTTGGGAAAGGTCAGAGTGTGTCCCAAGAGTAGAAAGATGTTCAGCAGGTGTTCGGTGCGTTCTGTAGGAATCACGCCAATCCGTTCATCCATTCTGCCGGTTCATCTGCTGAGAACTTAAATGAATATCAAAGTGAGAATGTCCATTGAGATGAATGAATATATGGTGAGAAGGAACGGAGTATATGTCAAGAGCACTGGATTATGTAACCAGTTCCAAGTAGGGGAGAGAAAGGAAATTGTGCTCTAAAGAAGTGGGGGCTCGGGCCCTTCCTTCAGGTGTGCCCGTCTCGCTCTCACTAGCTCCTTTATGAGATCTGTACCATTACAGACCGAGGAAGGTTGGCCTCGGGTGTGCACGCAGGCCCCTATCTGAGCCAGTGAGGCCCGGCCGCAGACCCTACCCCAGTGGGGCTGCACGGAAAGGCGCCCGCCCCAGGAGAGGGGGCTGGGTCCCAGTCCCAGCTCTGCTCTAGCACTCTGGGCGCCCCCGCTGCCCTGCTCAGCTGCTCCCCCTCCATGGAAAAATCCTCCAACCACAGGTGTGTGGATCCTCAAGGGGTTATTAAGGCTATTGCTAAAGCCCTGTGTAGACAGAACTCGATAGTTGAGTAATAAAAGTGCCAATAGTAAATGTCCTTGTTTTTCTCACAGTGAGTGAGCGGGAATGTCTCAAAATAACTCAGACACAAAATCCTAGTTTGTTTTAAACCCTCCGCCACCCCCTGTAACAAGCCGTCAGGAAGGGAAAGTCACAGAGGAAAGAATCTGTCTCCTCGGGATCATTTTGAGCAGAGTCTGAGGACCCAGAGGATTGTGACGGGGACGTGCCCTGGTTAGCAGGGCCCCAGACATGGCTGGGTGGGTGCAGCTGGGGACGCAGGGACCATATGAGAAGAGAGACCACTTCCCTTCTGCTCCCAGGACTCCACTCCGGCGGCTGCACCGGAAACGCCAGTGATCTCCGCCGTGGTCCATGCAACCGACGAGGAGAAGTTGGCGGTCACCAACCAGAAGTGGACGTGTGTGACGGTGGGTCTGGAGGCCGACAAGCAGGACTACCCGCAGCCCTCAGACCTGTCCACCTTCGTAAATGACACCAAATTCAACTCACCCACGGAGGGTAAGCAGCTTGGTGGCCAGCCGGACCCCTACCTGCCACGCCCCTAGGGAGCAAACAGCCAGGAAGGAAACTTCTAGGCCAGGTATCCACGCCTTCCCAGCTAAGTCTGCATTTTAAACCAGCCTAAGGCTTGAGCCCCGCTGCGCCCCCCACCCAGACACCAGCTGGGAGCCAGTCAGCTTAGCACAGCAGCCGCCTAGTTCTCATCCTGAGCCGCTCCAGCTTGGCTCAGGTCTGTGGCTTCTGTGCCTGGGTGAACTTGAGACACACCCCTAGCTGCAGGCAGCACCATCCCTGCCCACGCCTGGGGTCCCTTGGTGCCACCGCTGATCATCGTCCCTACGGGATGGTCCACAGTGTGGCGGCACCATCTACCCACGCCCCAAACTGGTTCACTCCAGTCTTGCCAAAGAGAAGACAGTTTTCCTGAACAGGCCCCCGGGCATATTGCTTTTCTCAATAATACCTTTCTTCCTCTTACACATATCAGCTTTGAGCTCTCTGCCTGATTCTTTGGCTTGAGAAATTCATGTATCGTAAGCCAGCACGGCATCACTGGGTGTATCAAGATTCTTTCTTGTGAACTGCTTATTCTGCAAACACTGATTTTTCTCTGGATCTCTATATTGGCTCCCACACTTCCTCTCTCGTTAGGAAAGCTGTGGAGGCCTGAACCCACCTCCCCGTCTGGTAGTGCTCTGCCCCAGGCCCTGCATGCCTTTGCTGCACCTGCCCCGCTGTGAGCTTCCCTCCAGCGCTCTGGGACTCGGGGACTGTTGTGATGGTGCTGAGGCTCCCTTTCCAAGGTCTCGATGTCCCACAAGTCAAAAAAAAAAAAAGAAAGAAAGAAAAAATGGAGTAGAAATCAATTTGAGGACTGTCGCACGGGAAAATCTTATCTCCGCTTCTGTGCTGTTTATAGGGCGCCACGATGTCCATGAACCAGCCTCTTGCACCCCCTGGGGGAGGGGCGCTGGTGGACGTGAGGGGCAGGTAGTTTGGGACGGTAGCTGAGACTGCTTCTTCTGCAGGCTCTCCTGTGACCGGCTGCTCGGTGGCTGGCTTTGTGCCCGTAAGGTCTCTGAATANGCAGGTAGTTTGGGACGGTAGCTGAGACTGCTTCTTCTGCAGGCTCTCCTGTGACCGGCTGCTCTGCTCAGTGGCTGGCTTTGTGCCCGTAAGGTCTCTGAATGATACCAGTGAGGTCCGTTTCATTGAGGGGGGTGGCAGGAGAGTGGATTCTTCTCACTATGATGAGGTTTTTTTGGGGTGACAGTGGGATTCGTGGGGTCCAAAGCCGACGACCAAGAGAGAATTCTTGAAGACGTCTTGGGTGCAAAAAGGAGATTTTATTGAAGCACCGGGACAAGACTCAGGGCAGGAAGAACTGCCCCGGGACCATGAGGAGAGACTGGGGGGACGCAAAGTCCAAGGGAAGTTTCCGGTGAGATTTTCATATGCTAACGAAGACTCACAGGATACCAGAGACCTAGCTATTGTCAAGCTAAGGTTGTTTTTCCCTCTAGCAAAGATTAGCATGAAGGCAGTAGGGAGTTCCTGGAGAGATGTTTTGCTGTGTCTGCCTCAAGTATTGGTCAATGGGCTGCAGGTTAGAAGGAAATTGAGTTCTAGCTGCCATTTCCTACTGCCTTTGTTCCCCACCTCCCTATGGAGGGGTGATGTTGGGGCTCCAGAAAACGGAGTCTATAGTATAGTTTCTGGAGATGAGGCTATTGATAAGAGCGCCTTTTTCTTGTCGTTTACTAAGATATTTGTAAATAGATGGAGACTCAGGTGCTGCAGGACTGTGAGCTCTATCTGCTAACCATTTGTTTTCCCCCTTTGCCCTTGGGCAGCCGGGAGTGCCCGAGGAAGGTCACACATGTCCCCCCTGGGAGGAGGGGGGAGTGTTTGCAGCCTGTCTGCTTGCCTTAGGCTCCCTCATCATCTACACTGCCTCTTTACAGATCATCTAGATTATGTGAACTCGGATGTGTTGGCAGTGTGAGTTCTGCAGAAGAGACTCTTTTGGTTGGCTGTCTGGTTGGCCCTCAGGCTGCGGTTTGGGAGGCTTAATAGTGACCGTCTCCTCCCTGACCCCAGGACCCTGGGACCTGCCCTTTGACCCCTCTTCAGTCGTCTTATTCCTCTGCACACACACCTGGTCCATGAGCCACACTGGAAAAGACGGAACCACTTTTGCCGCATGGACGCCCCCACTCGGGTAGCTGCTATAGGCGAGAATGTTCCCTGCGCCCCCTGCTCACCTGCCCTTCCAGCCTTTCCCCGGACATCTCTGTGCTGTCTTCCCTCCATGCTTGGTGAGGGCCGCTCTGAGGTCACCCCATTCTGTCATGATGATGTAAATACATGCATTTATAGTAGAAAATCCAAAAGCCCTGAATAGTACCTGTTAAGCTCACAGGTGCCCCGATCAACAGTAGCCTCTGTTTCCTCATCGTTAACATTGAACCGAAACAGACAACTCAGTGACCCATTGGATCATTGCTTGTTTTCTGCAAAAATTCAACAAATAGGTAAACCTATATATTTGAAACAAAACCCTATCAAACCTGCCTCCTTAGAAAGTGATCATGAATATTTGGAACGTCCCAACCGTAATTACAGCTGCTGGGCAATCAGAAATCCATCATCTGTATGAACGCAGTACGTTGTGATCTCGGGGTGCTGACCCTGCATTCACCTTTCTAATATAGTCGCTTCCCTCCAGCAGCTGGATGTAGAAACTGGATACGCAGCCCGCTGTCGGGTTGTCCTTCCTGTTAACCTAATGGGGTCAAGTCCAGCCACACCAGACAGGCACCTGGGCTGCTGCTGTCATCAGCCACAAAGAACCTGGCCAGAACTGTAGTTGTGACTGAGACTCTGTTGTGCTGAAGTCACCAAGCACAGGAAAACGAAATTTGGGGTTAGAAGTAATAATTACCACCTGAACAGGTATTTAGCACAGTGCCGGTTCCCTAAGTGACAATAGTAAGACAAACGTGATTCCATTTCATTCTCTCCATTCTAGAGAGTGGATTTCTGCTCTTTTCCACCTTGGAGCAAAGCGAGGAATCAGGGGCTTTGCGCTGTAACGACTTGCTGAGCATCATGGGGCTGACCCGGGTATGGCCACGGCTGTCTGACTCCTGAGGTGCCCACTACGCTCTTATATGTGAGCGCCGCACAGGCTTCCCTTCGCTGTAGAAAGAGGGTGTTGAAATAATCAGTACCCCCCCTACCTGGGTCCACAAGAGCTCCAAGCTGTCTTAATGCTTCAAGAAACCTGGACGGAACTCGTTTAGAAAGATGCCCAGCTAATTAAAATGACCTGTTTGGGCCATAATTACATCAGCTCACTGATAATCTCCCACTGATTAAAAACTCAGGTTGGCAGTCACACATGTTTTTCTTTGAACGCTTGCTTGGTAAATGGCCTCTTCTTGGTGCAGTCTTGGCAAACGCAGTGGGAACAAGCCTAGTTTGCGTAGCCTCTAGGGATGCGGAGATTAGGAAGCATTTGGCAACAGAGCCATCAAGACCTCTCCCAGCCCAGATCCAGGAGACCCTGAGAGAGCAGTGTTTTAGATTCACGAGTCTGGATGGGCCTTTGAGGGTCGCCCAGCTCTCGTCTCCCTTAACACACAGCACGGCAGCCCCGCCTTCTTGCTTTCGACAGAGGGGCAGCCGCTCGGCCTCAGGAGCCCTACCTGTTCTTCAGTGTTGGACACCATTCCTGTGACCCCTCAGGCATTGAGAAGAGTGACAGCGAAGGACGTTGTCCCCTTCCTTTTTAAAAACAAAAAATTTTTTTTGCATTTATTTACTTTTGAGAGACAGAGTGAGACAGAGTGTGAGCCGAGGAGGGTTAGAGAGAGAGGGAGACGCAGAACCCGAAGCAGGCTCCAGGCTCTGAGCAAACGTCCAGCACAGATCCCGATACAGGGCTCGAACCCACGAACCATGAGATCATGACCTGAGTCGAAACCAGACGCGTAACCAACTGAGCCACCCAGGCATCCCACGTTGTCCCCTTCCTAATGGTCTTTCCTTCACTTCTGTTAAAAGCTCCAGAAATATTAGCAGTGAGCAATCATATACCCCATCACAATCCCGTGCATTTGTAGATCCCATCGTATGGTTTTTCTCTGACATCATTTCATTTGCAAAATGTAGGCACTTTGAGCTCCATTTAAAAAAAATTTTTTTTTTAATGTTTATTTTTGAGAGAGAGAGAGAGACAAAGTGCAAGCTGGGGAGGGGCAAAGAGAGACAGGGAGACAGAATCCGAAGCAGGCCCCAGGCTCTAGGCTGTCAGCACAGAGCCCGACGTGGGGCTTGAATCCACGAACTGTGTGAGATCATGACATGAGCCAAAGTTGGACGCTTAACCGACTGAGCCACCGAGGTGCCCCTGAACTCCCTTTTAAAGCCAAGGCAGTGGGCAGGGGACGTCAGCGAGTTGGCTTGCCAACCCTGGGAACAACTGCATCCTTCAACTACAGCCTTCCGGCTGCTGCCCGGGGCTCTTTGCCCTCCGGCCGAGCTCTGGCCATCAGAGACTCGGAAGAGAACAGCCATCAGGAGGAGACTGGCCATCGGGGCCTCTGGTATGAAATAATTACCAGAAGGAGCCCTTGGATGTGACAGGGCCCATTAAAAATAACTCCGGGCCTCTGTACCTTGAAGCAGCACATGCTTTAGCGAGCGGCCTCTTCTCTTGAACGTGACGGTGTGACATCACCCTTCCTGGCCCTCCAGCTGCATGTGGCCCGAGCTGAAACCAGACAGGGCTCTTCCCGCCCCAAGCCTGCCCTTGGAGGCTTCGCACTCTAAGCAGAGGAGTGAGGCTTTGAAAAATGACATTCAGGAAGGTGTTCCCTCAAAATACAGGAGACAATATCGATATTGTTTTGGTTCACATCTTTTCCAGCCCATTTGGTAAATTATACCTGAGAACCCCAAATGGCTGTAATTGCAAGCAGGTCCTGTTCCAAAGGAACACCTCCAGGCTTCACCAGGGACGGAAGCTCCTGTGTAAGGGGTGGGCCTCCCATAACCACACACGCTAAGAAGCAGGCATTTCTCTGGGGAGTCAGACGACCCCTGCTGCTGTGCCGTCATCTGCTGGCTCTGAAGGAGGGATGGGGGCGCCGGGAGCTGGAAGGGAAGCCCCCTTGGCAGGTAGGAAAGAAGGCAGATGAATGAGCTCCGTGACCTGAAACTCACCCAGATCAGCGGCCAGGAGACGGGCTAAGATTCCAGGCGGGACGTTCCACTGAGCCGAGCTGGTGGCCAGGGCTGGGCACTGAGCCAGGCACACCGGTCCCTGGAAGACCTCTCAGTGCTGGCCTCATTTGGTGCATCCTGGGTGCTCTGCACCATTGTGGGGTGCGCTGGAGGGTTTCTGTTCAATAATTTAGGGGTAAATAATGCCTTGACAGTAATAATGATACCTTGGAGAAGGAGGCAGCTGATTCACTATTGTCTTCTCAATTTAAAACAGTCTTTAATAGGACAGTAAAATAATAGTCCTGAGGTCCCACATCTGGAAAGTGATAGATCTGGAGGAGGCGCTAGAAATCACCTTGTATTTCACTGTCCCTAAGCTTGTCTCTCATTGATAAGATGAGGAACCTAGTAAGTCTTCATAAACAAACATTTCTGTGTCCTGAGTTGGGGCAGAGCCTGGGTCCGGGTTCCCATTACAGGCACAGATGCTGAATGCCGCCCAGCTGTGTGTGGTTGGCGTGAGGTCTGTGCTCTTCCCGAGTGACCCACAAATCGCGGCATAGGTCCTTCTGAATCTACAAAACCAGCTTCATTTCCCTGAGCAGGCCAAGCTACGAGAAGAGTGCGTTGGCTTCCCCGGGGAGATTCAACGACTCCTGAAGAGTTGTCCCCATGGTCAAGTGCTTAAGTTGATACAGCCACGACCCCACACACTTGCAGATTTGGGGAAACTCTTCCAGGACATATCTCCTTTTTAAAGCTCCTATTAAGGAATCATTTTTTAAGTGATGCCTTCAATAATACATAGATGTGGAAGTGCTTTATTCCAGAACTGCTGTTTGTATTTTGTGTAAAAAAAAAAATTCAGGGGGCTCCTATGTAGCTCAGTCAGTTGAGCATCCAATTTCGACTTCATGATCTCACAGTTTGTGGGTTCGAGCCCCAAATCGGGCTCTGTGCTGACAGCTCGGAGCCTGGAGCCTGCTTCAGATTCTGTGTCTCCCTTTCTCTCTCTGCCCCTCCCCCACTTGTACGTGTGCGCGCGCATGCGCACGCTCTCTCTCTCTCTCTCTCTAGCTCTCTCTCTCAAAAATAAATATTAAAAATTTTTAAAAACAAATCCAGGCATTCGGCTTCTGGGATTGCCGCTGATACACTTGTCCCACTGCCTTCTGAGCAGCTCACATGTCATCTCTTGGTTTTCTTTCCAAGTAAGAAAGAACCATCTGGTAGCCGTAGCTGTGGCTTCTGTGAGGACAGCGTCCTTTCCGGTCTGGTTCACCACCACATCCACAGTGCCCAGCAGTTGAGGCACGTCGTACGTGCTCAGAATCCACTTACCGGGCCGAGAATTCAGCTGAGGGTGAACCCATAATCCCCATGGAGCTGCCCGGACCCCCGAGGGACTCAGGGGTTCTCATCTCCAATGAAAGCCTCTGGACTTTTCTTTCCAGCCTGAGGTCTCCAGTCAATTTGAAATAGGTCATTTCTCCACCTCTTTGGACTTGAATCATCTTTGCATCTAAAAATCGATTTGGACCGACCCTGCAGGCCCTGACAGAATGTTCCAGGTGACTTGCAGAGCTTCTCTTCCAAGCAGCCATGAAGGAACCATGTATGTTCAGAGTACGGCTGGGGCTAAAATCTCAGTTCCAGAATGTCCTCAGGAGATGGGAACATTCTCCGTGTTGCACGGGACGCTGACAGCGGAAAACAACACTCAAACCACACTCTTCTGAAAACTCGGTGCTTCGTGCAGAGACCTATTCGCGGCCAGATCTGTGCTGCTCACGGTTAATTCCCTTGGGCTCTCTCGGGCTCCCAAACAGCAGAAGCCCCTTTGCAGCCAGAGGTCTACGAGCGGTCTGAAAATTGCTGAGCGGAGCCTTCCCCACCAGCCAAATTCAAAACCTCGTCAGTGGACAGGCTCAGAGATCAGCGTCTGGTTCCGGACCCCACCCTGCCTGGCCCAAACCTTTCTTTCTTTCTTTTCTTCTTTCTCCCTGATGCTAACTCTCCTTTTGTTCCTTTTGCAGAATTGGATTACAGAAACTCCTATGAAATTGAATACATGGAGAAAATTGGCTCCTCCTTACCTGTAAGTTCTGCCTGAGGCCAGCAGGGGATGTGCTTGCTTTCCCTCCCTTTCTTGTGAAAAGGCCAGACTGGCCTTCTGAGCTCAGGGCCCAAAGCCAGGGTCCTCTGTGTGTAGCATCCTTCGGTGCACAGTAAGGGTGAGCTGGGCCTGGGGGTCTCAGGTGTGTGTTCAGTCCACTTGAGATGGTGTTTTCAGGGAGAAGAGGATCGAATACAGTTAGGCTTCCTGCAAAATTACTTCCCTGGGTGGGGAGGGGGCGCCTGGGTGCCTCAGTCGGTTGAGCGTCCGACTCTTGGTTTTGACTCAGGTCACCATCTCGCTGTGTGTGAGTTTGAGCCCCTAATCGGGCTCTGCACTTGCAGAACAGAGACTGCTTGAGATTCTCCTCCCCTCTCTCAGTCCCTCCCCTGCTCATGCTCTCTCCCTGCCTCTCTCAAAATAAATATATTAATTAATTGATTGATTAATTAATTAACTAACTAACTAAAAAAATAAAAGAGTTGCTTCCCTGGACTGAGAAAGAACTAGTCAGAGGTTTCCCTAGAAAGGTGGAAGAAAGGTTTGGTTGTTTCTAAGGTGGTGTACTGTTACCTGTGTTCTTCAAAAGAAATGCTTTATGTAAGTGAAGACTGACTCTTCTGACCGTATGCCTCTCCCCTACGTCGCCATCCCTTTGTCATTTAAGTGGCTGTGATGGGCAGCTGTCTCCCCCTCCAGGGCATCTGGTTCCCAGCGCGACCTCTTACTCTGTGCTCTTGTCCAGTGATGCCATCAGAGGCCCACAGGTGCCGGGAGACCTTCCTGTGACACTGACGCGCCGGATACATTGCTTGGATCTTTATCTCTCTTTGCATCATTCGTGGATGCTGTGATCGCTGCTTCCAGCCTGCCGTTTGCTCTAAGTCAGCAGACCATGATGGAGGCGCTCACCGCACCCGGCCACCATGCTCGCCCCCCGCATTCGGCTGTGGGTGGCACCCAGCCTGGGGGGGCTCTCCTACCCCTCTGTTTCTCCTCACCCCGAGAGGCTGGCCAGTAAATGCTGGGGGACCGAGCAGGCAGCGTGCAGCACCCCGACGCCTGACGATTTCTCCCCCCTCCACAGTGTTCCCAGCAGCACAGGCGCATGCTTCCTGTCTCCGCCTTCCTCTTCCTCCTGTTCCCCTCTCCTCTCTCCTGGCCAGCACCTGCTGGCTCCTCCCTTCTGGGTGGCTCAAGAATGAAGGCTTTTCCCAGATGAGTTATTCTATTGAAGACAGCTCTGCATTTCTTTCTTATTTTTTTTTTAAGGTTTATGTATTTTTGAGAGAGCATGAGTAGGGGAGGGGCAAAGAGAGAGGGAGACACAGAATCTGAAGCAGGCTCCAGGCTCCGAGCTGTCAGCCCAGACCCTGACATGGGGCTCAAACTCACAAGCCATGAGATCGTGACCTGAGCTGAAGTTGGATGCTTCACCGACTGAGCCACCCAGGCGCCCGGGAACCTCTGCATTTCAGTCTCTCTAGCCTGTTCAGGCCACCTGTAGCCGAGCTGACATGTGCCTTGGTCCCTGCAGCAGGACGATGACGCCCCGAAGAAGCAGGCCCTCTACCTTATGTTCGACACTTCTCAGGAGAGCCCGGTCAAGTCTCCCCCGGTCCGGACGTCAGAGTCCCCGACGCCATGTTCAGGGTATGACTTTCACGAGGGGAGAGTTATGGGTCTGGCCAGCCGTCCCCAAGCCTCTGAGCCTCATGACACTGCTGTCCTGGCTTGCTTTCATTCATGTGTGTTCCGGCGGCCCACATCTCGGTCTCTGAGTGTCCACATGGATGTGCGCGTGGGGCTGCGTTTCCAGCTGTCCTTTGTCCTAAAGAGAAATCTGTTAACAGCTGAATGCGTGAGCCCCTCCGATCACCCCCGCACCCCCCGCCCCCAGGGCCCGTACAACTTTGTTTTGGGATTTGTCCTGTGGGGAGGCAGCGGCCGCACACTCAGACCCTGAGTTACTGGCTGTGTGTGACCTGATGCGGGTTATGTGACCCTCCTGTGCTGCAGTCTCCTCGTGTGTAAAGTGAGGGTAATAACAAGACTGGCCCTGTAATTAAATGAGGCAGCCCCCCAAACTCTGTGTGGGGTAGGGGCTGACCCTCCTCCAGTGCCATTGGGAGCATTAAACCGACGTGCTGGAAGGAAAGCACGAGTCACAGGGCCGGCTTCCGTGTGACGCCTGGGACAGTTTACTGCTCATGTGCGTGTGAGTTCCCATCTGTCGGGGTCCCGCTCTGAGCTGTGTGACGCTGGATGGAGGAAGGGTGGCACCACTCTGTGCTCAGGACCCTCCTGCCCCCACTTACTTGCCCCTTCTCTGAGCAGGACTGAAAGCTCTTGCTTTGCTTTCCCAAACCTACTCCATGATGATGGCGACGTTATTACAGCAACGGTACTGGTGATGGGCTCTGGGTCAAGTGCTCTCTGTACGCAGGTAGCATCTCATTTTGGTCGCCACAGGGCGCCATCTTGTCTCCTGTCCTACAGAGAAGGAAAGTGAGATACAGTCCCCAGTCTCTTCCCCAAGGATGCACAGCCAAGGGACAGGCGGTCTGCTTACCTCCAGGGCTTGTGCTCTCAGCCAGTGGCATTTGTGCCTCTGACTCTCCCTCCGGAGCAGGACCACCCTTTCCCTCAGGCTGCACAGCCTGTGGGCTCCAAGCCCACCCAGCATCCGCCCCACTTCCCTCTGGGAATGCAGCCCTGGGAGTCCAGGATCCCTCGGGATGTTGACTGACTGAGGGCATCTTGGTCAATGTCAGTGGGATTTCCCATGAGGAAAGTAAAGAGGCTCTTCACTCCCTCAGGTCAAGTTTCGAGGAAACTGAAGCCCTTGTGAATGCCGGCGCAAAGATCCAGCACCCCGTCACACGAGGGCTGGCTCCCAACCAAGAGCCACACTTGCAGGTGCCAGAGAAACCATCCCAGAAGGAGCTGGAGGCCATGACCTTGGGCACCACTTCAGACGCGATTGAAATTGTAAGTGGGGCCCGAGATCACGGTGGGTGAGGCCTGGGCCAGCTGAGTCCCATCACCAAGGGATCCAGGCCTTCAGAGCAATACTCCCCTGGGACCAGGCATGGGGCCCCACGCAATCCCTGGACCACAGAAGCCAGCCTAGGAGACCCCTCCCCCGTAGCCACGAGAGAGCTATGGCTCTTCATTCTCACCAGTGTGGTTTTGCAATTCTCACCTCAGTGTTTTATTTGCCTTCGGGGTTATTGGTTTTCCGTGTTAGTCCCTTGGGGCTCCACAGTTGCTTTGGAGCGGCTCTCAGTCTCTCCCCTGCTTCTCCGTGCTCTGCGGCACAGGGCAGAGAATAGCGGGCAGGGGACACTCCTTTTAGGGAACAGTCAGCTTTCCTGGCCTTGGTGTTGGGAAATCCCTCCTGTGTAGCAACCAGGGCTGTACCTCTCCCCTCCCAGCCCCCATGGAGCCTTGCAGGGCAGGCAGATCCCCTGAACAGCTACAGTGGATCATCCTTGTAGGTGAATGTTATGTTCATCTTTTTTACCTCCCTCTTAGCCGTCCCCAAGGGAATTTCAGACGGCTGATTTAGTTACTATTAGTGTCAGTTTTGTTGTTCTATATGAGTAGACCATTCATTTATCTCCTGCATCAAACATTTATTGAGCACCTACTGTGTGGCCGTTAGATACTGGGAAAATATTAGCAAACAGAGAGTAGATGGGATTCAAACAATTCTCAGCCAGACACTATGAAGGGATTCGCGCACGATTCCACTTCTACACAGTTGGCTTCTGACGTTGAAGTCTTTCTGATCTACTGACAGCCACGTTTTCATTTGAAATCATCTTCCCTTTATATAGCAAATGACCTTTCCCCAAACCTTTGATGATATTTATACTTGGAGGTATTTTCTCGATGGCTTATATTATGGCTGGAAAACCCATCAACTGGCTTGTCTCACCCCGAGACTTTCAAGTAAATAAGTAAATGGTAATTTTTCTCCCACCGATTGGTCAGAGGGTGAGGGGGCTATGGTGCGGGAGGGCACCTACGGCTGTGCTTCTGGGGAGGGGGTTTGGCCCATCAACCTCTAGATGCCCATTACCAGCATGGGGAAATCAGTCCCCAGATGAAAAGGAAAGTATTGGCACCTAACTAACATTCTGTTTAGCCTTAAGCCAGGAACGTGCAGCAAATAGGTGCGTGGTCCTTGCTTGGAATCGATATCACTCTGTCTCCTCTATTTTTCCTCTGTGTCCTCTTCTGCCGGCCTTCAGACTGCTCCTGAGGGCTCCTTTGCCTCTGCTGACGCCCTCCTCAGCAGGCTAGCTCATCCAGCCTCTCTCTGTGGTGCGCTTGACTATCTGGAACCCGACTTAGCAGAAAAGAACCCCCCAGTATTTGCTCAGAAACTTCAGGTTTGTAGCCACGTGTGACCTTGTGGGGAGTTTGTGAAAACCTCAGTAGAGAATGAACTCCGAAACCCAAGTGCAGTGAGGCAGGATTGAATGAGGTATTTCTGGAAACGCTCCACATGAAATCTCTTCCCCCCCCCCCAAAGACTGACGTATGGGTGTTCTTAATCCAAGACGCCAAGATGATATAAATTGTGTGATTACATACGGACAACACATTTGTATTTCAATTTGGAAATTGGACCCAAACAGTCATTCTTCAGAAATTTTGATAGCCCCAAAAGCAGTTTCTGTGATTTATTCACCGAACCAAGGGTATTATTAGATCACCGTCAAGCCCCACTATTTATATATACGGGAGAACGGTCTCAGACTCCCGTTGAGATAACATCTGGACTCGGCCTTACATCTGGAACCAAAACAATTAGCCACTCCATACCATAAATTTGACAGCTTAATTTGATATCCACTATACTAAGACCTGCAGAGCAAACCCAGAGAGATTGTGAGCAGTCGCTTGAGAATGCAAAACCTTTCATGGAAATTGCTGGCCAACTTTACATTAAGCAAACGAAAGGAAAGAATCTGAAGGAAAGGGCGCAGTAAAAATTGTGACCCCCTTTAAAAAATCTTGTCGTACCTGACCACATGATACTTCCCAAGAGATATTCCAAAGGGCACTTAGGAAAAAAAAAATTAAACACTTATTTCATGATCTGCTGAGGTGTTAATTGTGAAAGAAAGCCGGAGCGTGTGTGTTTCCTGAGTACCTGTCATGACACATCACGTGGCACATTCATTTCTTGGATGTGGAAAACATTGACATCCTGTCTTGATGCGTTTCCCCTGCGGTTTGCTCATCCCCGCTCTCGGGCAGGAGGAGTTAGAATTTGCCGTCATGCGGATAGAAGCCCTGAAGCTGGCCAGGCAGATTGCCCTGGCTTTCCGTGGCCGCCAGGAGACCGAGGTACGGGTTTGCTGCTGCCGTGCACTGCCTCTTGAGAATGCGGTGTGGTCCAGAAGTTTGTTTGCTAACCATTGGCTAAGCAGGCAATGCCGGTGTTCTACAGAGTTGTCTAAAATTTTCTAAAAAGCCAAAAGCCTAACTTGCATTCATAGACCCCGAGTTCACACCTAAGATCCAGTTAACTCTGTAATGAAGGAAGCAGCAGGGTGGTAAAGCCGGGTGAATGGAGGAAAATACGAGAATCTGGTGTAGAGTCGGTGGAATAAAGAAGTCTAGAACCTTCCTGCAATCTTATTTTACGGTTCGATATGAAACCGGTTAATACTGGCTAAACAAGAGACATACATGTAAACTTTGAGGTTTTGTTTTCTGTAAAAATCACTTGCGTCCCTACTGAACATAAATTGCAACTTTTCTATTTCCTTTAAGTTTCATTTATTTTTAGAGAGGGAGAGTGGGCGAAGGGTAGAGAGGGAAGGAGAGAGAGCATCCCAGGCAGGCTCTGCATGGTCAGCTCGGAGCCCCACACGGGGCTCTAACTCCCAAACCGTGAGATCATGACTGGAGCCGAAATCAAGCGGCAGACACTTAATGGACTGAGCCACCCAGGTGTCCCGCAGCTTTTCTATTTTCTACAAGTTACTACCTAACTGTAAGGAGACCGGACCCTAATCAATAGTAAATAGTGGAATCAGGACCTTCCTGAGATATTGGATTGACCCATAGACCAGAGTCAATAGAAGTACAGAAAAGCAACCCTTTTCTGTAAAGGGCAGATGGTCAATCTTTTAGGCTCTGTGGGCCATCTGGTCCCTGTAACAACTACTCACCTCTGCCACTGTGGCTTAAGAGCAGCCACAGACAATACGTAGGTGAACGGGTAGAGTGGTGTCCCAATAAACCCTTTTTACAAAATGGGGCATTGGGCCGTTTAGCCGCACACCATAGTTGGCCATCCGTGCCAAGAGTAGAGTATGATACTCACCGAGCATGCAGAAATCTCTGGCTGGCTGGCTTCCAGGTTTGGAGACGTTTTTCTTAACAATTTGAATGAGTCACTGAAGACATGCCAAACTCAGGCCCTGTGAGGGTCAGCCCCACCCTCAGGGCTGACGGTGAGCTGCGGTCTCTGAGGACCTGCTTCGTGCTCACCCCCCACACCCCACCCTGAGTCGGGCAGCCCGGTGCGCTCTGTGGCCTTGAACGTGTTGGTGAACCTCTCTGGGCCTTTGTTTTTCCAGCTGTGAGATGAGGCTACTAACAGCAAGGTGGCAGGTTGCTGTACAGATGGGGGGAGGGGCAGCGCCATGCCTGGCACACAGTAGGTGCACAATAAATGAAAGCTGCTCGGTTGCCTCCGATCAGATGCTCACAGCTTTTCTACTGTAGGGGGCTCCGGGGTCCATTTTACAGATGGGGAAGTGGGACCATGGAAATGGCCCAAGGCCTGACAGTGATTCACTGACCCAGCGGGAACGAGGACTCCAGTCTCCAAATGGAGACTGTCCATCTCAATTCACAGCTCACTTGGTTTTGCCTCAAAGTTCATGTGCTGCTCATGCCCGCAGGGCCTCCCACGTGTGGTTTCCCTGGAGCAAAGGGGGTCGGGGGGAGCTCCCTCCCAGAGATATCACTCAGTGAAAGAAGGCGGTCACACTGTGGGTGTCCAGACTGGGAACACCAGGACCCAGGACAGGGGCGAGAATGTTAATACACATTGCTGACGTCCTTGTTCTCACGGTCAACCCAGAAGCTTGGGTTTAATTTCCACGAGAAAGATTTTTAAAAAGCATCAAGCGGTGATGAGTTTTTCCCCATTAGATTTATTTCTTGATACCCTTGGGCAGTGGCCTAGGGACAGAATGAATTGCTTCAACTTTGGCCACTGTGAATACAGTATATTCCTGTCCAGCAGCCAGAGGCAGAATTGAGCACATTCTAGTAAGAATTCAGACTGGGGGTGGAATGTTCTGGAATGTCTCGTGCCCCTGCCTCCTTCCTCCAAGGGCGCATCAGACTTGACACTTGACCCGTAACCGGTTGGCTGGCCATTGACTTCTTGTCAATTACAGCCTCTTCTCTCATGTGTCCCGATTTCGATATAGAAAATACTGTCACGTGACTCTGCTGCATGTGGGTCGGAGAGACGGCCCCAGCCACCTCCTCATGCATTGCAGAAGAGGATGCTAAAAGAAACATTCCTGGGGGCAGAACTGTCTTGGAGCATAAGGAACATTTTTCTCTGCACTAGTAACTTGTACCGCTTTTTGGGTTTCTGTGGGTTTCTTGTTCATGTAGATGCTTGATTGCCCCTTTACTGCTTTGGAAATTGCTGATGTATAGAAAGAGAAACAGCAGCTGTGTATCCAATTTGCTCTTCTTTTCTGCCCATAAATTTCAGCTGCAGGTGACATAGCCCAGTCTTTTTGGCAGCATGGTCTTAAACTGATGCTAACACAAAAATGAAATCACTCGGAAGGATGAAAAGCCACATGAAATATGGTGGCGGCGATTTCTGCTTGCTCCTTCGAGCAGCTTCACTTTACATTTCCCTTCAGACCGACAGCCAGCTGCGCTGACCTTCGAGGCTCTGCAGTGGGGTTTCCTGTCTCATTAGTCAGGAGATGTTAGAAATGAGGAAGACTCCGTGGGCCCGGGGTGTGGGGCTGCAGCTCCTTAGTGTTTTTCTTCTGCTCCCTTTGGGCCAAAGTGAATTCGATCGTAACCTCCTGGGGGATAGTCTGGCCAGGGTGGCCGGCTGCGCGGTGCAGGAGCCCCGAATGTAACCAGAATAGATAGAGCATAAATGTCCTGTCTGTGTGGCTTTCACAAACAGGTACAGGGCATGCAGGGGGTGGATTTGTGCCCATAACAGATACCGGTTGTGATCTCTAAAGCTGTTGGCCTTTCCGGTTCAGGGGACCCCAATCTGAAGAACAAAGGGTGTGTCTGGGTAACGTAGGAATAAGAGTCATATAAACCACAGCCTTAGGACCAGAGGAAGTCCTAGAAGCAGGCCCCTTAGTTAGGGAGGGAAAGGGTGCTAATCTCCCGCGCAGTGTTGGATTCCTCCACGAGTCCTGGCCGATAAAGGCAGACGCCTGGATTTCATGTCGGCAGGAGGAGGAGGTAGGTCTGGGGCAGCCTGTGTGGGCGAGTGGCCTGACATCACGGGCTCCTTCTCTCGTGCTTTGACCAGAAACCACCCACCACGCCCCACATTGACCAGCACGCGCCTGAAAGCCGCAGGAACAGCCTGAGAGCAGAGCGGTGACAGAGGGCCGGCATGGGGCTTTCAGCTTATATTTGCCAGTTTGGGGAGTTTCCAGTCATGGCCCGCAGCCTGTGTGGAGAGGGACTGAGGACATGTCTTTCTTGACTCAGTCGGAAGGAGGGACCAGTCGCTGGCAGGTGGCGCCTCCCGTGGGAGTGGGTGAGGGCACACACCCAGTGTCATCCCGAGCTCCAGAGCTGCCTGCGGTCAAATTTGGATGCAGCAGCCCCAACGAGAGGCCCCGCCTGGCACCACATGGCCTGGACACCCCCCCAAGCGTCCCAACCTGTGCCCCCTCTCCATGACCTTGACCTAGCTTGCCACGGGCTCCCAGCCTGACCTACACTCCTGGCCCCCACCCTGTGCACGCCCCTCCCACAGCCTGGACAGGGAGATCCCACCTTGCTTCCCGTGAGGCCTGGAGACAGGGAACTGGCCATAAGGGGGGCTGTGAGCCTGGGGGTGTGGCAGACCCTGAGGCCAGAAGGGCCCCAGGCTCGAGCTCTGCTGGTCTGATGGTGGCAGTGCCCCAGAGGGTCCAATCAGGGACCAAGATCTGAGTGAGTGGCTTGAGGGCTTGGATGTTGACTCCAAAGGCTCATTCGTGCTTTTTCTTCTGAGTCAGGGCCATTTCACAGTTTTACCCTGTGATTCTCCTGGCTTTGGGGATTCTCTAAAGCAGCAGTGAGTGGGGGCTTCGGTGAGACGAACAAAGCTTAATCTAAGCCTGATGTTAAAATATCAGCAAGAAACAAACCTATTTCAGTTAGAAATAATTCTTGGTTGTAAGAGAAAAACAGGGTGTGTACCTTGGATTTCATTAACATGCAGAGACTCCAGGCAGTAATTCAAATGGATTCTGAAGTCATCTGTTCCTTTATTGAAAACACCAGGTGGCCAGGATGAAAGGTGGCAGAGAATCACTGGATGTGGTGCTAACTATTGTGTTTACTGAGAAAGCTCATTAATTTATTTATTTTTCATTCCCTTCCAAAGGACTCGGGCAGCTCTAAGAACATCACTTCCTGAAGTGGTCAGATTTCATTTCTGCCCCGTATGATAAAGTTAGTTTTAAGTTCATTTCCCCTCACACTTCAGAGAGCTGGCTTATTTCGAGTCAGAACTGAATCTCATTCTGGAAAACCTTTTGGCCAAATCACTTAGATCTGCCATTTTTTCATCTTCCAGAGGACCAGGATGAGTGGATGGTGTCTAGGATCCTTCCATTTTGAAATTTTATTCTAGTTTTTTTTCTTTTCAAAGAACCCTTTTCCTTAAAAAGTGACAGAACAGTTGTTGTTTTTTTTTAAATTCTGTTCAGAATCTTGTGTTGGTGAATTTTCTCCATAAATACAAACAGAGTCTTATTGTCTAGGTATAGCAGTCTATTTACTTCCTTTACTATTTACTTTACATATGAAAAGTTTCCCATATGGCAAGTAGAGCCTCGAAAACATTTCAAACAGCAGAGATCAACCCATACACAGGCAAGGCTCCGGAGCTCTGGTCTGGTGGCCCTCTGTCTTCTGAGAGATCAGCCTGCCAGCTCCTGGGTTTTGGTCCAGTGTCCTGCACTGGAAGCTTCTTTAGGGACCTCAGGACGGAAAGATCGTGGCATCCCATGTGACACGAGAGTATATCTCCAGGGTCTGGTAGAACAGGGGACCGTGTGCTCCCCTCTCTGAGTGGAGTGATCATCCAGGTCCCACTGCAGAGGGAACCCAACTACTCAAGACCGGGCAGGGGTGGTGAAACCAAGCCCACTTGTAGGACACCCAAAACCATGTCATTCACTGTGCATGCATACGACTAACAGGCCTTAACTCCGTCATCTCCAGTCCTATCCATTAAATTTCTGCCGGAGTTTTTCTAAGTTATTGTTCATTTTTTCTGATGCTTTAGTGGGGGGGTAAGCATGCCTGTTCTTGGGGTGGAAGATAGAGAACCTTCAGGTGTGCCCCCATGCCCCCCACCATTGAGTCTTTAACCTCATCCGCTTCCGCTTCCAAGAGCAGCCCTCCCTGTACTTTCTGCACATCTCTCTCTACGGCACCAGGTGTTGTGTTTCCTGCCCACGTCTCGTAAATTCCCNCCGACTGGCATGCCACCATTACTCCACCTCAAATTGGACTCTAGTCACCAGGGGTGGCGGTCTGCCTGGACAGCCATGATAGTGCGGAGGCTAATGCATAGGACTGCGAGTGTGCTTGGTTTGGTCTCTCTGGCAGTAGAACTAGACCACCAGCCAGGCTGCGCTGGCTGGCTGACCACGCTCCTAACACCGCGTTTCAAGTGTGTTGGAAATGGCTGAGTTTTTTGTGCAAAGGGAGGAAGAGTCACCGGGGTCCTCTCCTCCCTCCCAGGAGGCTAGTGACTGCCCTGTCCAGTCGAGCCAGTGTCGGTTGCCGGAGAGGGCAGAGAATCTCACCATCTGTTGAGGGTCTTACCAGGAAATGGGGGTGTTGTCATTGATCTGGTTTTCAGTTTTGCCATTGACACGGCAGCCTTAAGGCGACGTAACTGCAAAGTAACCCTTACCTTGGGGCGCCTAGAAACTGGCTGTCGAAGGTGACGTTTGATAGCCACGGTCGGCCCTGAGCTTTGTGTGAGCATATCCTTCCAAACGGGGCTGAGCGAATGTTCCCCAAATTGGAATGCAGACAGTCTTACAAAACTGATCAGATCTGCAGTTATTCAAAACTAGGCGAACGGAGATTAGAATTCAACATCGTTCACCATCCGGCTTTTATTTTGGAAGCGGAGCCTGCTGGAGAACGGCCTTGGTTCTTAAGCTCGATGCCTAAATGCCTCTGCGTCTGATAAATGGCGGTGATAAGCAGGCTCCAGACGGGCCTGACTCCAGAAGCGGGGAGCTGGGGCGGCCTCTGGCATTAGCCCCTTTGTCTGCCTGTGCAGGTGCAAAATGATCGATCTCTGTAGATTGTATCCAGCCTGTCCCCACTCATCCATCTGAGCATTTTCTCATATTTTTGATGTTCTTTGTTCCAAAACCATTCACAAGAGAATGAATGCAAATCCTCTGTCATATGAGTAATATTAACTTTTTTTTTTTTAATTAAAAACCGTTCCACAGAGAGAAGCTGGTCACCCAGCGGATGTCCCCATCTCTAAAACAGCCTTGTACTCCCGCATCGGGACGGCCGAGGTGGACAAGCCCGCAGGACTTTTATTCCAGCAGCCTGACCTGGACTCCGCGCTCCGGATCGCCAGAGCAGAGGTACGTGTGTGGCTCGGAGGAGGGTGGCTCTGCTTGCCCCGGGAAAAGCTCTGGTTTCTGCCGCATGTAAATAAATACATTTACACCTGTGGTTCACAAAGCCAGCATCTTTGGACCCAGACTTTTTTCTGCAGCCACCGTGGTCAGAGGCGGGTACCAGACCAGGCTTTGATCTTCCCGGACACTATTGTTTAATGAGCCTCTGTGGCCATGTTTGATTTATAACAAAAAGCACATGGCTTTTAGTTGCTCCCTGGTGGGCATTGCGGAAGTCTGATATCTGACGTATTTCTTCTGTCTCGCGCTCGGGGAAGTTCTCTGAATCCGATTATTGTTTGGTGTGGGAAGTTCTAATTCTGCATTTATTCAGCGTTTCCTTCTTGGTGTGCGAATCGCTCGGATCCGAATTCGCTCCTCCAGAGCTCACCGTTCTTTTTTCTCCCTGATGCCAGATCATAACCAAGGAGAGCGAGGTCTCGGAGTGGAAGGCTAAATACGAAGAAAGCAGGCGGGAGGTGATGGAAATGAGGTCAGTGGTGGTACTCTCTGGCCCCTGGGGCATCGCCCACCTGCGGTCTCGTAGCAGCTGGAGCTGCCGTGGCCCGTGAACCAGGTCCTCCCAAGACGCACCTGTTCTTTGTGACAAGGTTTATATTTTCACCAAAGTATTTCTAATAATGTTACTCTTATTGAAATATCATGCACCTGAGCTAAGTATTGCAGACAAATAAATACACGTGCAAATGAAAAGCCAATCTCCTTCCCACTCAGCCTCTAAGTCCACTCCCCTCAGGTCGCTGCTATCTACCGCTTTTGGTATATCCTTCCAAGAATTTTCCATTTCTTTCTTGTTTTTTTCCTGAAGTTTATTTATTTTGAGAGAGAGAGAGCATGAGCAGGGGAGGAGCGGGGTCGGGGGGTAGAATCTCAAGCAGGCTGTCAGCACAGAGGACAACATAGGGCTCGATCGCACAAACTGTGAGATCATTACCTGAGGTGGAATCAAGAGTCAGGTGCTTANCCCCTCTTTTTTTTTTTTTTTTTTAATTTTAGAGGGTGGGGGAGAGAAGGGCAGAGGGAGAGAGAATCCCCCGAAGCAGGGCTCCATCCCATGACCCTGGGATCCTGATCTGAGCCAAAATCAAAAGTTGGACACTCAACCAACTGAGCCACCCAGGCGCCCCAAGAATTTTCCATTTCTTTTTTCTTTTAATTTTCTAATGTTTATTTATTTTTGAGAGAGAAAGAAACAGAGCACAAGCAGGGGAGGGGCAGAGAGAGAGGGAGACGCAGAATCAGAAGTGGGCTCCAGACTCCGAGCTGTCAGCACAGAGCCCGATGCGGGGCTCGTCCTCCCAAACTGTGAGACCATGACCTGAGTGGAAGTCGGACGCTCAACTGACTGAGCCACGCAGGCGCCCCTAGGATTTTCCATGCCTGATTGCAAATGTGTGAAAGTGTCTATACAGACTCTGTTTTTCCTCCAAAGCGGAGAGTGGAACTGTACATTAGCCTATATTCTGTTTTAACTTTGTAAATCTTGGATAGATTTTTATACAACTTGACCTTATCGTTTAACAGGTTTAATGGTCCATGTATGGTTCTAACAAAGTGAACTTCCCCAGTCTCAGTGGATAAGCAGTTGGGTTATCTCCAGAATTTTGTCTTGAGTGATTTATCTCTCCATTTGCTGCGTTTGTATTAGAAGTATAACAGCCACCACATCTTAAGTGCCTCCCATGGGCCATGAGCTGTGTTTTTGGCCAGAGGCACACAGTCTCTGTTTCTCCCCACGGCCCTCAAGAAGCGATCGTCCGCTCCATCTGACAGTGGAAGGCTCAGAAAGGTTAGGTGACTTGCCCAAGGTCCTGGAGCTTCTGGGCAGAAGGACGTGAATTTGATTCTACCTTTCTGATTGCAAAACCCCAACTCTTTCCATGGTACCCAGGGGCCTGCCTCTCTTACTGTCATGTCTGATGCACCTTTTTGCCCTTCATTTTTCTTCATGATTCATCATCATCTTAGAGACTAAGAAACCACCTCTTGGGGTAGAACTTGCCCTTGGGATATGATCTTAAAAATTGTATCGCCAAGTGGCGTTTTTAAGAAATTTGGGCCCACACCGTGGCCCCGGGCTTCCTAGGTTAGTGAGCTCTGTACTGGGGGGTGCGACCCCCCCCCCGCTCCTGGGCCTGAGAACCGCTCCTGGGGGCAGAGTTCACCTTTCCACACCCCTGCCTTTCTTCAGGACAAGCTGAACTTGACACATGTGTTTTCCAGTTGCAAGGGAAGAGATGAATTCAAGCACGATCATTTTTAACAAGACAGAAGATCTGGTGCTATGTTGAAACTCCTTAACAGGCTTGCTTCATTTTCAAGTCTCAAAGTTCGGGAGTCAGGGAATAGATGAATTTTTAAAAATTGGTTCAAGAATTAGTTCATTTATAGTGCACTTGATTTGCAATAGCAGCTGCTGGTTAATTATCAGAATCGGCTACGTTCCTGGCTACTGTTTTTTTTTTATTTAATTTTTCTAACGTTTATTTATTTTTGAGAGACAGAGCATGAGTGGGGGAGGGGCAGAGAGAGGGAGACACAGAATCTGAAGCAGGCTCCAGGCTCTGAGCTGTCAGCACAGAGCCCAATGCGGGGCTCAAACTCATGGACCACGAGATCATGACCTGAGCCCAAGTCGGACGCTTAACCGACTGAGCCACCCAGGTAGCCCCTGGCTACTGTTTAAGTAGCAAGTTATTTAGGTAATTGTATCCCCTGTTTTCTAGGTCAAATAGTATCTTCCGGAAAATTCTCCTGGTACTTCCTTCTTCCTACTGATGCTTTCTGTGACCACTTCTGGAGGTTAAACCTAGTGTGCTGTTTCACAGGCTCACACTGAGGCCCTGTGGTGGTGTCATTTGAAAATTTCTTTCTCTCTCTCTCTCTTTTTCAACAGGGGAATAGAGGAGGGGACAGCATGGCTTTCATTTTTTGCCTGCCCTGAAAATGAAAGCAGGGCATGCTGGGAAGGTTAGAAGCCCCATCCCTGATTTGTTTTGCATCCCCGGGAGAAGCTGTTCCTCTGGGTTCGGCAGGGAGTGCTGTTTACCAACCAGTGTGGCAGGATTTGAGTCGCCCGCTGGTGCAGCTGCTCTCGTGTTTGAAGGCCCAAATGTCCACCCTCTGGAACCAGACCAGACCAGGGGAAGCTCACACTCTGCTTCCTAGCTGCTCTGGGGCCTGTTCCTGAACTCTCTAGGCTGACTTTCCTCGTCTGTGATAAAGGGAGAATCACAGCACCTCGAGGCAGCAAGGCATAAAGGCTCCAGAGTCCGACGTCTGAATTCGAATCCAAGCTCTGCCACTTGATAGCCCTGGGATTCCGGGAAAGTTCCTGCCTGGCCCTGTGCCCTCAGTAGCCCCATCAGCACTTCAGGGGACAATCAGGGCACCGCTCCTTGAGGTCACTGTGAGGAGGAGACACAAATATAGCAGCACCGAAGCAGCTTCGGGCCCCTGGTGTCCCTGCACCTCTGGAAGAACGCATCCCCCACCTGCTGTGGTCCAGTGATGGGTCCCGGTCAGGCAGCCTCATGGGTCCATCTTGGTTTTGTGATTCAGGGGTACAAGGAGGTATTGTTTAATTACAGAAAATGTAGAGTGCTTCTGAATCAGTAGGATTCAGAAAGAACCCAAGTGGGCTCATGTCGTGGTCGCCTTTATTTGCTGCGGGTTGGCTTTGGTTGAGGCACTGTCCTTGCGGCCAAGGTCAAGAATCCAGGGACAGACACCCAGCAGGTGTGACGCCTTTAGACTTTGCAGAATGCCTTCTGCTTTCACTGGTCTTTTGACCTCATTCAGTTCTCCCACGGCCCTGAAAGTCAAGGTGCAGGATAATCCTCACCATAGCAGGGAGTCAGCTGAGCCCCCACTGTCTGTGACCGACTTGTGTGAGTCACACAGCTGGGAGAGGCAGGGCCAGCTGTGATCAGGGGTCCTGGATCTGGTAGCGGTTGGCGGTTCTTGGGTCCCTTGTGGAGAAGAACTATTGGATAATGTAGGTGAAACTCTCAAGTCTTCTTCCAGAAGGTTGACTTTGAAGAGAGGGCTTCTTCACTCCTGGGTCCTTCCCGTTGGGGGTAGCAGTGAAGCCATCTTACAAGCAGGGGATCTTCGTGCTTTTGTATAGCTAAGGTTTGTTGAGGCCCTCTAAGAAGTGCTACATCCCTCATTCCCCCACCCCATCGTCCGTGACCAAGTAGTGGCCCCTGGGCCTTGAGGAGCTTCTGCTGATGTACTGTGATGCCAGATGTGTGAGATGTTTTGGAAGATTCAGATAAAATGTCGTGACGTTCAGGGGAGAAATCAGGGAAAGCTTCCTGGAGGACATAGCACTTGAATTGGACCTTGAGAAGCAGAGAAGACTATGAGAGGTGGAGATAGAGAGGGGAGGTGAACAACACAGGCAGGGTCATGGTGGTGAGAAATCCCAGACCAGCAAAAACTCACGTGTTCTTATTGAACCACCATGGCGGGGAAGGAGGTAAGATTGATGAAAGGGATCAGGCTCAGGTTTTGGAAGGCTTTGATTGTCAGGCTGAAGGGTTGGCCTTAACTTTTTTTCTCAGTGTGCAGTAGGGATACTTCAAAGGTTTTGCCCAGGGGCATGGTGTGTTCAGAGTCATGCCCTAGGAAAACGAACCTATTTAGGTATGTAGGAAGAGGGGCGAGGTTGGAGGTGAGCCGAGAGGTGTGACCCAACTCTGACAAATAAGACTTGTCCTCTAGGGGGCGCCTGGGTGGCTCCGTCTGTTAAGTATCTGACTCTCAGTTTCAGCTCAGGTCGGGGTCTCACGGGTTCGTGAGTTCTAGCCCCGCATTGGGCTCTACACTAAGAATGCAGCGCCTTCTTGGGACTCTGCCTCTCTCTGCCCCTACCTCACTTGCACTCTCTCTCTCTCTCTCCTTCTTGCTCTCAAAATAAGTAAATAAACTTTTAAGGAAAAAAACTAAGACTTGGTCAGGCTTCCATCTAGCTCATGGACCCTAGTGTCAATTAGAAACCATTCTGTTATCATGATTGCAGCATGTTTTTACTTCTCTTACAGGAAAATAGTGGCTGAGTATGAGAAGACCATCGCTCAGATGATAGGTAGGTGTCTTGACTGGTGGGCTCAAGCCTCCCCGGGGCTTCTGAACCATGGGGAGGACTTTGAAGTTAGATGCTCAAGAGTGTGTTCACCTTTGGCCCCTCTTAGAGCATGAAGTCCTTCAGGGAGGACCGATTTTAGTCTGTGTGCTGCGGAAGTGAGCACTCTTCACCGAGGGACCGGAGCATCCCAGAATGTGAGCCTGGGGGCTTCCTGGAAACACCTGCTAGAATGTTCCTTAGAATTATTCAGGCCTGTGAGAAGCCGTGGCAGTTACATCAACGGCCACCATTAGTCCAGGACTTGTTCACTTCATGCGGAGAGAGATTTGGGTTGGTTCCTAGGGTGTTTGGGGGATTTGTTTGCTCACGAGAGAGACTAAGAATCAAATCCCTCAACTCTAACCTAGACTCGAAGGACAAAATACTCAGCCTTTACGCAGGGTTCTAGGGCAAGGATGGTGGCATGCATTGCGGTCCAGCCGCCTGTCCCCCTCCCCACTCTCCCCTGCACGTTACCTGATCTCACTGAGATGGCCATTGACTCAGAATCCACCTTAGCACAGCGTCCCTGGCGGCCAGTCCTGACGCTGCTTTGGCCTCCAAAGTGCTGAGCTCTAGACCACCCGGCTCTTTTAAAAAAAATAATAAGAATAAGAATAAAAAAAAATCTTATACTCCTAAGGACAGATGGAGTAAAAGCCCCAGCTCACCACACACCAGTTTCTGTATTGAAGCTGGACACTGGGTTAACAGATGATGCCTCTCTCTCAAACGTTTGGATCTGAGTTACACCACCACACCTCTAGCCTGTCGCAAAGATAAATAAGAGAGCAGGCTTGGGAATGGTGAAGAGGCCGACAATTGAGTGCTTTCTATTTGAAGGAGCTTTAATCTTGATTTATTAGAATAGAGGCCATTTCTCCCAGATCACGGGGAAAGTCTATTTAAGTGTTTCTAAGGATCAGCTCATGGCATATGCTTTCTATCAAACGAACCTCTTTATTAAATTGGTATAAGAGTTTATGAATACATATGGATGAGATAAAAAAAAAAAACCCCAAAACTCTTGGACCCAAAGCTGCCTGTAAAAGTGGTCAGGAAGGATTTATGTCTTCCAATATATGATGTTTGGCACGCTGAGCACAGCCTTTTGGCCTCCTGGAATCTTAGGTTGTGAAAATGTCACTCAGACCTACCGTGGCGCATCTGGAAATATCCTTCTGCATCTCAGAGTCCTATATTGTTATTTTGGCTCTTGGCGATGATGCTTGGGCCCATGTTGAAATGGGGGTAAAAGGCCACGAGCCTCTGCCCCTGAGAGAAGGCTGCCCAGAGCCGTTTGCTAGCACTCAGCTGCCTATTTTTGATATAAGTAGACATTCATTCCCTCTTCAAAAAACTGAAGAGTAAGGATCTCTCTCCCTGACATAAGTGGCCCGTCCCTGCTGGACAGAAAGATTATTCAGCCCCGATTTCCTTGAAGCTTATTTGCCGGTGAGAGTAGTTCAAAGAACATTTCAATTCTAGGCAAGTTGAGTGGGTGGAGCTCAGTCTGCAGGGGTTAAGGCTACGCACCCCCTCCCCCGGGGACACCTGGTATGTTTGGCCAGAGGGTCCCTCTCTTCAAGAGCTGTGATCTCACCCCTCTGAGCATTTTCCTGTTTGGGGCTGTTTGAGCGCTGCCAGCGGCTGGCTCCGTGAGCCCTCTCCAGTGTTTCTGGCTGCAGGCTGCACTGTCACCCAGGGCTGTTGTGACAGTGCGTGTCCCCTCCTGGTGCCCCATCCTCGGGCACCCGCCTTGTTCAGCAGCTGGCACATCTGTGGCTGTCACCGGTCAGTCACTACTGCAGGGCATTGGTGAGGGCCACTGCAGATTTCCAGGTCCTGTGTCCTTGTAGACGGCGGCGTGGGGCTAAGGCACAGCCGGGACCCACCTTCGCTGCGGGTGGGACCTGCCTCCTTTCTGGGCAGGCTGCGAGTCCCCGTATGAGGAAACATACCAGCCTCCCATCTCCCTTCTTCTCCTTTGCATCCGTGTAACCTGCGTCCCTGGTGGGAGGGAAAACTCAAGCTCCAAGAGCTTGGCAGTTTGGGACAGAAGGAACATTAGTAGCGTTTTGAAGTCAAAACTTCACCCCCGCTACACTAGCCCCTCCTGGCGGCAGCCCGGCTCTCTGGCTTCCGTGTCCCCTCGCAAATGTTCCACGCCAGCGTGACATCTGTCCTGCCATCATCGTCCGTTCTCGTCCCGTGTTTCTAGAGAGAATACACTCTCGAGTTCAGATACTGAATATTTAGGATTCAGAACAAAAAGAGACCTCTGTGCTTTCTGCATTCAGGTTGTTGCAATTGATTTTTTTTTTCTGCTTTCCTAACAACTGCCCTGATTATCTGTTTTGCTTCCATTTTCTGTTGCTTCTTGCCCTTTGCTTGCAAAACAAACAGGCAAGCCTGGTAAGTAAACGCTTCTTCACCTAATTTGACACCTGCCCATTGCAACTTGTGTTTGTTTGTTTGTTTGTTTCTATNCATGGTTTAACAATGTTTTGCCTGGAAAAAAACAACAACAACAACAGAAAAATCTCCAGGGGCATTGTTTTGTTGTCGAGTCTAGAGCCTTTTGAGTTTGGGACTGATTTCCTGACGTGAAGAACCGGACTGCATTTGTAATTTACAAAAAGATTTGTGATGCATTCTCACCTCCTCCGTCTCCTGGGAACCGGGAAATTTCTATTTTTACAAGCATTTATGGGGAGGGCAGGAAACCTGAGGCAAGCTAAGTCTCAGATCCAGGAAATCAAATGGATTCTGTTTGATAAATGGCTTCTTACAAGCCGAGTGAAATGCATACGTGGCCTCAGAGCCGCCCAGAATGTGCATTGTACCGTGTGCTGAGGGCTAAGGAAGCGGCTTAAACATAGTAAAAACAAGCATTTGGTTACTGGTGAAACCGTGAAGCATCCGTTCTTTGAGGAGTCTGGGTGTAGCAAGATTGCTGGCGGTTCTTTCCTCGCTGTATGTTAGAAGCTGCCCCTTCGTGAGTGATAGATGCGCCATCATGCCAGTTTGGGGGTGCCCATGATGCTGTTGGGGATGAGTCACTGACCCTGGGTTCTTCCTACGAGTCAAAGGCTTTATATACATTTTCATTTATTCTTCCCCCAAATGCCGTGAGTTAAGTACTATGAGCCCCTCTTTCAGCTCAGAAGGCTGAGACTCCCAGAGGTTAAAAACCCTGCCCAAGGTGAAGGAGAGAGCCAGAGTCTGGTGAGAGTCAGAGCCAGGATGGAACCTGGGCAGTCACAGCCTGGTACCTGGGTCCTTCCTCTCTGCCCCGGCAACAGGGGGGGGTCTCTGGAGGCAGGGGTGGAGGTACATCAGACATCTTCGGGCCTGTGGCTCTCCAAGCGTGGCCCCTGGACTGGCCGCCTCAGCATCATCAGGGAACTTGTCACAGATGCAGACTCTCGGCCCCACCTCCCAGATCAGAACTCTCTGGGTGGGGTGCCGCCGTCTGTGTTTAAACAAGCCCCCGCTGATTCAGGCGCATGTTCGTGTGTGACAACCCCTTCATTTTGGAAACGAGGCCCTGAGCTCCCGAGAGTCGGGATGTTTGAGCACGTTTATATCACAGCTGAAGCTGAAACCCAGGATGCGTGCACCCGCCCCGGTTCTGGGCTCTTTCCTCCACGGCACACGGCCACAATGTGCCTAACTTCAGGAGATAGGACGATGCCCATCCGTCAGGAACCTAAGGGAAAAAACCTGAAGCAGCACCCTTCTGCTTTTTTTTTTTTTTTTAGTTTTTACTTAAATTCCAGTTAGTTAAATACAGTGCAATCAATATTAGCTTCAGGTGTGCAAACACTTGCGCACGACACCTTCGCTCATTACAAGTGCACTCCTGAATCCCAGCACCCCCTGCTTTTAAGGGAGCTTCCTCCTTCCAGGTCTGTTGCTAACAGGCCGGCGGAGAGAGATGGTTATGAGCTTGGCTTGAGGTTTGGATTGCCAGGTTCTACTCATTCATTCACAGTGTGGAGGTGTTGAGGCACCCGGAGAACCAGGCTCTGTGCTAGGCGCTGGGATAAAGATGTGGATAAAACAAGACTCAAGAGCCTGCCCTCGGGCAGCGTGCACTCTAGGCAACAGACAGCTGGCGTACACCCGTGTGTGTGCACGTCTGACTGCTGCTGGGAAGAGAATGGACTGGAAAGGAGGGAGAAGGCGTTTCCCGCAGGTGCTCAGGAAGGCACCTCTGGGGAGGTGGCCTGTGTGAAGGACCCGAGTGAGAGGGGAGTCCTGGAGTGTCTGGAGCCACGGCTCTGGGACAGGACCGCCTGGGGTGTGCCGGCCACTGCAGCTGGAGCAGAGGGGACAGAGTTTGGATTTTACTCCCGGTGTTCAGGGGGTCCCTGTGGGGCTCCGAGCTGGAGCTGAGTGACCCGGTTTTTTACTTAAGGAAGTTTAGTCTGGCGCCTGGGTGCTGGCTTAGGAGCATTAAGTGAATCACACAGTCAGCACAGCACCTGACGTGTGGAGTGCCTCAGTGGGCACTAGCTGCTGTCTTGTGTCCTCATTTCCAGAGCGATCTGCCTGTGGGGGCAGTCCTGGGCAGCTCGTGACCTGGGGCTGACGGGAGGTCGGGCCAGCACGGCTCCTTCCCCCAGGAGCTGTGAGAGGGGGTTTCTCTTCCCCCGGCCGTCTGCTGTCACCAGAGGTCCAAACAGATGGCAGCGAATGGTTCGTCGCCCACCCAGCCCCATGATGTGTTGGCACATGAAAGATGGTGCCGTGCAGGCAAGAGGCTTTCATGTCGAGTGGTCAGAGAAAGCCATTCCCATAAATATGAGATGATTTGCAAGATGTTCGGGGTAGAGCTGGTGGTGGGGTCGGAGGATAGTGCAGGTGCTTTCACTAGGCTCGGCCACTCTGAACTGGGCCAGAATTCATCCTCATGTACATAACTGGGAAACTCGCATTGACAGAAAGAGCTCCAATCTGTTGGAGTTCAGGAAATTTGCTGTATCAAAGGAAATGTCCGTTTCTGTGCGAAGCAGAATTGCAGGGCTGATGGGTTTTGTGGGCTTTGGTTCCTGGGATGTTTTAAGGATGAAGAAACCTTTTTCTTTTGCAATAACCATGTCTTTGTGGCGATAATACGTAGAAAGACCTGTTCGTCAGAGCCCAGACTACTGTTCCTTTTTATCTGGCTCAACACAAAATTCAGGAGTGATTTTTTTCCCCCACTTTATGGATCTGTTTGCCGTCAAGCACCACATAGAATCACCGAGGCCTTGAATGTCGATTTTTAGGGGTCTGCAGTGATCAGGCTAAAGAGCAGTGGCTGGTTTCCATCCCATCTAACACTGCAAAGGCCCAGGCCTGCGGTGCTGAGGCTGTGCGTTTTATTCCTTTAGAGGCGGTGTCTGGCCGGGCTCGGGGAGCGGGTCCGTCCCAAGTCTGGGGCGCCCCGTGCTTAGACTGAGTTGCGACCTGAGGCCCCGGTGGCCCCTGAGACCAGGCTGGGAGCCTCCGGTCCCACTGTCTGTCCTTGGTGTCTCTTGTCAGAGGATGAGCAGAGGGAGAAGTCAGTCTCCCACCAGACCGTCCAGCAGCTGGTCCTGGAGAAGGAGCAGGCCCTGGCTGACCTGAACTCCGTGGAGAAGTCTCTGGCCGATCTCTTCAGGAGATACGAGAAGATGAAGGAGGTCCTTGAAGGCTTCCGCAAGGTGTGTGTGTGTCGGGGCAGAGCAGGGGGCTGGGCCTGTGGGGCGGGAGCAGGTGGAACGGGTTGGGAGAGATCACAGGGAGCTGGGCTTGGCCGTCCAGGCTTACGCCAGCATTGGGGAATTCCTGGGGTTCCCAACACCCAGGGCATTTCTTCCGTGGGTGCGACCTCTGTCCTCTGTCCTGTCAGAATGAAGAGGTGCTGAAGAAATGTGCGCAGGAGTATCTGTCCCGAGTGAAGAAGGAAGAGCAGAGGTACCAGGCCCTGAAGGTGCACGCGGAGGAGAAGCTGGACAGGTAGCGCAGCCTCGGGTCCGCCCCACGGCCTCTCGGCACCCCTGCCAGGGCGAGCTGGGAGCCCCAGTGACCTCAGCTTAGGAAGAGCCGATGATCCGTCTGTGTTTTTTCTGTGTGGCTTGTGATAACAGTGCACTCTCAGCGTTTTGAGAAGTGAAGGATGCATGTTGTCATTTCCAGGGCGCCCACTCAAAGCACTTTGGCCTCATGGGAATGGGGGTTGGGGCCGGAGATGGGGGGGCGCTCCTGGGCTCCTAAAACAGGCCCCCGGGTGGTGGACCCTGGAGCCAGAAGGTTCCCACGTCCGCAGCTGGGAGGAGGATGGCGGGAAGGGTGATTCTTTCTTTCTTTTTTTTTTTTAATATTTTTATTTATTTCTAGGAGAGAGAGAGAGAGACAGCGTGAGCAGGGGAGGGTCAGAGAGAGAGGGAGATACAGACTCTGAAATAGGCTCCAGGCTCTGAGCTGGCAGTCGGCACAGAGCCCGACGCGGGGCCCGAACCCACCAACCGCGAGATCATGACCTAAGCGAAAGTCGGACGCTTAACCGACTAAGCCCCCCAGGCGCCCCAGGGTGATTCCTTCTGAGCACCCGCCGCCCTGTGTCCGCAGGGCCAATGCCGAGATCGCGCAGGTGCGAGGCAAGGCGCAGCAGGAGCAGGCCGCCTACCAGGCCAGCCTGCGGAAGGAGCAGCTCCGCGTGGACGCTCTGGAGAGGACGCTGGAGCAGAAGGTAACGGCCGACGGCCCGCGGGGCCGGTCAGACCCTCGGCTCGGCAGGGCCTGGGCTTCCCTGCGGCCTCTGCTGCCCCCGGGACGGGTGTAGGCCTCNCCGTCCTTTCTGCTCTTCCTGGAATTGCTACCTGCTTGGATGTTCGTTGTGGTTTTAACTCCTTTTCGGCATTCATTCACTCATTCATCATGCATCTCCTAAATCTGCGGTGTGCCAGGCATAGTACTTCACCCCGCATCCAGACGCTTACTGGCGAGGGAGTCAGGTACCCACCGGAGACCAGGGGCTGATGCACAAAACGGGCCACGTTGGGGTCAAAAGGGCCCTCAGATGTCCTCCCACATCCACGGATGGGGGGACCCTCCTGAGGTCCCCTACCTTGTCCTGATTTCCGGTCTAGCCCTCAGTCCACTGTACACACCCTCTCCCGGGTGTCCAAATGAGAAACCCCTTCTGCATAGGAGAGCTGTGGGAATCTGAATCTGGAGAAGCGTGGGCCGAGGGGTCCCCCTTCTGAGTGTGTTTCCAGACCAGACCCGTGGCGGTTGGTCTACTGAGCCTTCTACTGGTCCGCTGTGGCCTGGGGTGGCATCACTTCCCATGCATGTGGGACTTAACAGGTGGTCATGGTTGGGGTGGGGACATCCAGCGTGGGCAGATGGCACTAGAAGTCCAGCGTGTCTCCCAGATGGCCTCTGTTAATCCAGAAGCACCCACAGGCCTCTGATTGGCCCCCTTCTGTGTTCATACCCAGCTAGGTTCCCATGGGGCTGGCTGTGTTCCCAAGGTGGGTCTAGGCCAAGCAGTGGGTGCATACGACCCCTCACATCAGCTAAGTGATGTTAAGGAAAGAGCCCTGGGACCCAGGAGACACAGGTCCTTCCCCCACCAAGGCACCAGCCACCTGCCATCCATTATGACCCTGGGCAAGCCTCACATTTCACCTCAGGTTGTAGGTTTCCAGTGTCAGAGGTCGAAACCCAAAGATCTGAAAGAATCTCTCCAGCCGTGAGAATGACACGGCTCTAGTGGTCAACTGAATTTCCCTGACGCGGTGCTGGGTCCACAGTGTGTCCCTGGCTGACCAGAACTCAACAACTAGAAACCTCACATTCCCAGATCATTTTTGTTCTTTACCTTTTCCTTTGGGCATGAAGATGATAAATGGCCACCAGACAGGATTGTTTTTTTTTTTTTTAAAAGAAGGAAAAAGTCTGGATGGTGCCAAATATGCCAAATTTGTTCAACTGTCTCAATTTTTCAGGCTCTGATCCTTGTTCCCAGCAGTAAGCACAGAGTCAGGACCAGCATTTACTCCTTCTGTCAATATTTATTGAGTGGCACTGCATTGTTAGTGTTAAGTGGGTGTTTATTTTTAGGATTTTTTCTTTTTTTTATGTTTATTTATTTTTGAAAGACAGAGCATGAGCAGGGGAGGGGCAGAGAGAGAGGGAGACACAGAATCCGAAGCAGGCTCCAGGCTCTGAGCTGTCAGCGCAGAGCCCAACGCAGGGCTCGAACCCACAAACCACGAGATCATGACCCAAACTGAAGTCGGACGCTTCACCAACTGAGCCACCCAGGCGCCCCAGGCGGTGTCTATTTTTATTCCTTGAATGTTGATAATCCATGTGTGGTGTATTGGGTGACCCTTGAAAAGTGGAATACTCCTTTAAGTTAAAGAGCACATTCCCCCAGCATTTGGGTCATTGAGGCAGTTGGGTATCAAATGTTTCTAGGGGGAAAATGGAGCGATATGTTTGGTTGCTCCTGTTTGCATCAGGATTTGATGGTGTTTGGACCACCTTGTGGCATTAGCTAAAACATTAGGTTTTCTAGGCAACCTAGCCTGTTCAGACTCTTCCATTGCCAGCTGAAGGTAGTGCTGAATATTCTGGCAAACTGGAAGACACGGAAGAAGGCGAGGTGGGGTGCACCATTTGGGAGAACGGGAAAGATAACAAACAGATCTGCAAACATAATTTGTCTTAAACTAAAACAGAAGAGGCACAGATTAATCCTGTGAGTTCTTCCCTACGGGACTCTAAGTGATCCGGAGAGGACGTTCTCTGT
>NW_027532585.1:214937-300150 GCF_008692635.1 Crocuta crocuta | reverse complement strand
TGGTGCCCAGGGGGCTGAGCTGTTTGCTGGGCGAAGATGGAGCTTGGAGAAGCTCCGGGAATCCAGAGCTAGTGGGTCCACCAGCGCCTCTCACCCCTCAATCAGTCACCGGACATTATGTTAAATGAGTAAGATAGCAAAGCCGTCTAGGGGGCAGGCCAGCCTGCATTTGTGTTACAGGCTTCCCGCCTCTGACTGGCTGTGTGACCTTCCATTAAGCACAGTGCTTAGCCTCTCTGAGCCTCCATTCCCTGACTGAAAAGTGGAAATAACAGCGGCTCCCACGAAGGGACTGTCGTGGGAACCGAGTGGGGCCGGCGCCCGGGTGTGTTTAGCACGGTGTCCGGCCCACAGGAAGCGCTCTGATAAGATGAAAAGTCATCCTGAGCGGCCCCAGCAGTGGCGAGAATAGTCATCTCAGGGTTAGCGGCCCGTGCTGCACTGCTGCACAGCCCCCATCTTCCCTCACTCCCTCTCGGAATGGAGCACTCAGGGCTGTGAGTTCAAGCACCGGGAAAGCCGAGGTGAAGTTCGGGGGCGGGGGGGTGGGGGGCGCTCTCCCGGCCGGGGCTGGTGGCTGAACTGCAGTGAGGACTGAATTCCTCTTCCACTGAGGAGGCCCGACTCTTCCCTCCCAAGTACTGACAGTCGCGGGTGGCACCCGGAACCCATTCCAGAAACAAGGGACATGTGGCTCTGCGTGGACCCTGCTTCAGGACGTTCTGAGGTTTCCAAAGAACGGCCTCGGTTTAGCCTCAGGGGAGAGGCTCCCCTTCCATGGGGACCTCGAAAAAGTGGCTGCGGTATGTTCCTGGGATTCTGGAAAGATCCAGCCCCCCTGGAGAGGGCCATTCGAGATTAGCTGCTGAAGCAGGTCAGCATCAGAGCAAAGCCACACCTACCTTTGAATGGACTCGTCCCGTTGGATCCCGGTGCACAGAGCACGGACGGTGCTGTCAGATCGCGGGTGCGAGATGAGCGTGCGGTTGGCTTCCCCCACTTCAGCGCACAGGCTGGGCGTGGGTGGCGGGAAGACCATCCGAAGCCATCTCGCATCTGCCCCGCCTCTGTCCCCAACCCCTCGTATCCACAGCACCCCTTCGTTTCGCCTCCTCTAAATGCTAGCGACCCTATCCAAGTAGAATTGCTTTACCCTTCCTGGTGATGTTTCTCAAAAAAGCCACCAGAGAGCTCACCCTGGACCATCTTTTCATGTCTGTAGTCCGTCAGAGGCCAATAAAAGAAAGAGAACCGATATTTAGTTAAGGCTCTGCTGCGTGCTGGCCACTATGCTAGGGAGCTTTGCATTCTGACTTCCTGCCTTTCTCAGAGAAATGTTACCATCCACACTTTAGAGATAGGGACGCCAGGGCTCAGAAAGGTTGTGTAACTTGCTCAAGGTCACAGCTAAAGCTTAGATGTGTACTTAGACTCGTTTCTCTTACCGCTTTAGAGAATTGCAGGGGCACCAAGAAAGCCCAAAGACCATTCTGATGGGTGTGATTTCAAACAGCCAGGAGATTTCAGCAACCTTTTCTTTTTTCTTTCTTTTTTTTTTGTGTGTGTGTGTGTGTGTGTCTTCGCTTTCAGAATAAAGAGATAGAAGAACTCACCAAGATTTGTGATGAACTGATTGCCAAAATGGGGAAGAGCTAACTTTGAACCAAATGTTTGGACTTAACCATTGCGTGCAATATGACCGTCGGCACACTGCTGTCCTTCCGTACCGTGGGCAGGTTCTGTCTTCACTTTTTCGTATGCACTACTGTATTTCCTTTCTAAATAATGTTGATTTGATTGTATGCAGTTCTAAGGAGGCTATCAGAATTTCTTGCTATTGGTTTGCATTTTCTTAGTATAAATTCATAGCAAGTTGACCTCAGAGTTCCTGTATCAGGGAGATTGTCCGATTCGCTAATAAAAGACAAATCGCTGACCTTGGCCTTGCCCTTTGTACATGAGTTCCCAGGGTGAGCGGCTTTTGGATTTAATATGAACTTGTATAGCTTTCACAGGGACTCTTGCCTTAAGGAGTGTAAACTTGATCTGCATTTGCTGATTTGTTTTAAAAAAATAATGCATGTTTCAAATAAAATTCTCTATTGTAAATAAATTTTTTTCCTTGGATCTTGGCAATAAGCGTGGCTATGAGTTCTTTTCTGGGAAGGGTTGAGTCTTTTCTCGCCTTTGTTAAAATCATATCAGATCTGGCCCTTCCCCCGTCTCTGTCTGGCTCACTTCTTTGTCCATAGATTTAAATAACATTTCCTTCATTATCGTGGCTGTTTGTAGGATGGAAGCTAAGGAGAGGTATCGACTTGCTAGTTTTTAAATGCTTCTGTGTGTGTATTGAATTAGCTTGGCTTTTGTTTTTACACACGCTCTCTGAGTTTGGGCGGGAAAGTCTGTTTTCCTTTACTGGATCAAGGAAGTAGTAGACTGTCCCTCTTCCTGTGCATTCTCTTAGCATGTGACCGTCGACCCTGAAAAGCCACCCAGCTGCCTCTAAAGGACCAGCCCTGCCGAGCGGTTACCCGCTGAACACAGGTAGTGAGGCCACTTTGGAGGTGAAATAGGGATGTGCCCGCCTTAGCTTCCTTAGCTGCTCCTGACTTTCTTGGGGACCCCAGCTTGAAAGTGCGCGGTGAGAGGGCGTGGAGGTATCTTAGTTTCCTAAAATTGCCGCAACGTCACATTATGTAGCAGCTTAAAACAATAGAAATGTGTTCTCTCACCATTCTGGAGGCCAGAAGTCCCAAGTCTGAGTGTCGGTGGGGTTTTTTTCCCTCCGGGGCTCTGAGGCAGCCTGTCCCTTGTCTCTCGAAGCTTCTGGATAGTGGCCGGCAATCCCTGGTGTCCCTTGGCTGGTGGCTGTGTCACTCAGTCTCCGCCTCTTTCTTCATGAGCTTTCTCCTCTGTGTCTCAGCTCCGTCTCCTCTCTCTTGTAAAGACACCACTCATTGGATTCTGCCCCCCACCCCCAATCCAAGATGATCTCTCAAGATTCCAGTTATATCTGCAAAGACCCTGTTTCCGAACAAGGGCACCCTCACAGCTGTGGTGTTAGGCCACGCAGGCAGGTTGTGGGGGCCCGAGTGGGATGTGGGATGTGCAGTGTGCAGAGTGAGCTTGGAAAGCGGCCCCGAGGCCCTGGTGACCCTCAGCTCAAGTGCCCCTCGTCCTGCTCAGACACAGTGGCCTCGGGCCGTTCCCCTCACATAGGACCACTCGACCCCGCACAGGACAGACACCCCAGGCAGCACGAGGAAAGAAAGACACAGCCCGCCTCTCTGGAAGAGACTCCCAGCCTCTAGCCCCACCTCAACCCCACCTGATGGGAAGGACCCTACAGCAGGGCAGCGGTCTGCCTCCTCCCACAGCCCAGCCACCTCTGCTGGCTCCCGTCTCCCAGCCTCCCTCCTCACGGCTCAGCCGTGCCCCCCGGGGCCCCCATGCTCACCTGTCCAGACCAAACCCCTCCTCCACCCTCACCCCAGATTCTGATCTCGGCTGTGTTCTCAGAACAGCCCAGCCCCTTGCTCTTGAAAGTTTCTATTTTTCTTAGTATTGATGCAAAACATTTCCATTACTAAAAAAGTCTAGAAATGCAGGTAAGAAAAAAAAAACATGATCCCTAAACCAAGAAATGATAACTGTTAATGTTTTTGTATTTATTTTTCTATGCTTTTTTTCTCAGTGTATGAAATATTTATTAATTTATCTTTATAAAAGCGGGATTGTTTGGAGTTCTGCAGCACCCCTGCGTACCGTTTTGTAAACTTTTTTTGTCATGTGATACTACAATGTAACCATCATGTTATGCAAACTTTTATATCAATAAATACAGCTTTTTGTCATCATTTTGAATGACTGTGTCTTTCATGATGCCAAAATGTATGTAACCAGCTGCTGCCCACTGATGGACATTTATATCGTGTCCATGGTTTTGCTGTCATTACGCACACACATTGCATTGAGTTTCCTTATGCATATACATTTGTGAACAGGACTTTTCCTTAGGCTGAATTTTTTTTTTAGGCTGAATTTTTAAAGTGGATAACCTGGGTGAAAGTTTTCACTACTCCGCCAAAGGCCACGCTGGCTTTACGGCTCGTTGCAGTGAGAGAGGACAGCCACCAGGGGGAGCTGTAGGGCCCCGTAGTAAGGGAGTCTTGGGAGGCAGTTAGTATAGGATTTGGACTTGGGTCCGCTGCTTCTGGGGAAGACCCCAGGAAGCCCGGCTTTGCTCCATATTGGATGCTCTCAGGGCAAAGACAGTTCTCAGGCTGGGTATCTCAACTCTTAGCCAGACTAAGGCCAAGCTGTAATTGGTAAGCTTTGCCTTAGTTGCTCGTATGTCCTAGCTAGGGTGGAAGGATATTTGGTGCTTTTTGTGGTTTGAGGAATGTTCACGTCTATTCAGACAGATTCTGGGTGGTTCTTGTGTTCTCGTGACCCGTCACAGGGTGGCTAGTCTGACACTGATTTTCTGCAAGATTGTTTGTGTTCAACAGGAGCACAGCAAGGTGCCAGAGGACCAGGCCAGCTCCCAGATATCACCAGCTGTTTTTCTCCGTCTTGGAGATCGTACACATTTTTAAAGTTTGGCAAACCCATTGCCTAATAGGCTTCCACTGAGGTTGTAGTAAAATATACCCCCCCATGAGGCACCTGGGTGGCTCAGCCGGGTAAGTGTCCAACTTCAGCTCAGGTCATGATCTCCTGGTTCTTGAGTTTGAGCCCCATGTCAGGCTCTGTGCTGACAGCTCGGAACCTGGAGCCTGCTTCAGATTCTAGGTCTCCCTCTCTCTTGACCCTCCCCCCTCACTCTCTGTCTCTCTCTCTCTTAAAAATAAATCTTAAAAAAAATTTTTATACGCCCCACGACACACACCCCCAACACACACACATATTCAGTATATACCCTTTGAGGCATACAGCTACTACTAGGCTACTCTGTCTGCCTGTCAGCCTGGCCCAGCTTGGGAAGCCCTGGCCCTGCCGTGGCCTCAGGCTCAGCTGCGTGCTAGGCTGCCTCACTGGACCTACCCACGGGGCCACCGTGCAGAGTGCTGGCCTCGGGAACCCTATGGGTTGAGATCAGCTGCTTTGGGTCCTGTGCCCACTTTATATAATGCACACATGCTAGCAAAGCTTCGCCCACGTGACGGCTGCTAACGCTACTTAAATTATTTTGCCGTGCTGAGTGAGCAGCGAGACCACGAGAAGCCGGCACCTGACTGGCCATCCACGGCTCCGCCAGCAACCAACATTATAACCTTTGAGATGTTCAGCACCTTGTAGAATTTCGGTTTGCCACGTCAGTTGAAATCCTGAGCTTTGAACATCATTTTCTTTTTGTTTCTGGGTCAGCATTTCCTTAGGGCTTTCAAGGTAAAGGTGATGTGCCTGGGGTACTAAGATTAACCATGAAGACAGAGAGGGGGAAGGGGGAGGGAAATAGGCGACAGTTGGTCACTGATGACTGACATGGGGGTGCCTTCAGAGCGGGGGGAGGTTCTTCTTCTTTCAAGTTTGGGGCCCCGCCCCTTACGTGTGAGATCTGAGGGGCCCAGAGCACCCTGCCCCCATTCCAGGCAGGGAGAGAGGTGATCAGCATTGGCGTGGAGCAGGTGAAAGGTGACAGGCCCAAGGGGGAGCTCAGGTTCTCTAACTGCTTCTTTCCCTGACTTGTCGGCGTTGATAGGATGCTCACATTTTTTAGCAAAGCCTCTCTACTTTCCAGGACGTTCCACTCAAAACATTGAACGAAGCGGGGTGGGTGTTCCGATGAAGGCAGGGTGGAGGTGTGTGCCCAGGCAGCGAAGGGCTGGCAGGAGGAAACATCTGGGTCCCACAGGGTTCCCTCGGGGCTTGCACTCCCTCGCCCTGAAAGAATCGGGTGAATGGGAGCTATTTTTTATTTCCCTTTTACAAGGAGGAAACAGAGGCTCAGAGGGGTTAGAAACCTGGGGATTTGACTGAGCAGCTCAGCCAGGAGAAGGGCCAGCCAGGACTGGGTCTCAGCCCTCCAATGACTGCAAGTTCCTTTGCATTCCTCAGGCTGACAGCTTCCTTTATAAGACGTCCGTCAGAAAGTGGTATGTAGAGGGGCGCCTGGGTGGCTCAGTCAGTTAAGTGTCCAACTTTGACTCAGGTCATGATCTGGCAGTATGTGGGTTCGAGTCCCACGTGAGGCTCTGTGCTGACAGCTCAGAGCTTGGAGCCTGCTTCAGATTTGGTGTCTCCCTCTCTCTGCCCCTCCACCCCTCATTCTCTCTCTCTCTCTCTCTCTCACACACACACACACACACACACACACACACAAGTGAATAAACATTAAGGACAATTTTATTAAAATAAAAAGGAAAGTAGTGTGGAGAGAAGGCACCGGCAAGGGGTTGTGCCTTCTGGCTGATAGTGGTGCTCACATCCATCCTGTAATTAGACCAATTGGTGGCCCTGCCTTGGGTCTGGGCTGGCTCTGCTACTGTTTTTATGGACTATGAAATCCCCACTCTGTTCAGTAGGTGGGAATGGCTGCGAGGCTCCCCCGCACCTCCCCGGTGTGCAGCGCTAGGCTGGCTCTACTCCACCTGGTCTTCACGTGGTCCCGTCTACAGTCGGTGGACCCATGACACCCCCCCAGGCAGACCTGCCTGGGCTTCTCAGTTACCTAGGCTGAAACAGCAAGGACAGAATACAGACAATTCACAAATCTGTCTTTTGGGTTTATTTGGAGCTGGGAAACACACCTTGGAGATCAAAGGGGTGGGACTAGACAAAGCCCCGCCCCCTTCCCACCCTACAGGGCAATCAGACTGTACGTCGTTCCTTCCGAGGCTCCTGACCCCTCTGCCGGGGACACCCACCCCCGCCCATCAGCTGGTCTCCTGGCCAATACCCACTCCCTTAAGGCCCATTATTATTTTTTTAACGTTTGTTTATTTTTGAGAGAGACAGAGCATGAGCAGGGGAGGGGCAGAGAGAGGGAGACAGGCAGAAACCAAAGCCGACTCCAGGCTCCAAGCTGTCAGCACAGAACCTGACGCGAGGCTCGAACTCACAAACCGCGAGATCATGACCTGAGCCGAAGTCGGACACTTAGCTGACTGAGCCACCCAGGTGCCCCCTGAAGGCCCATTATTGATGTCACATCCTCCAAGGAACCCTCCCTGAACCCTCAGGCCTGGGTCAGTGTTTTCAAATGCAGGTTTTATAATTGTTCAAGCATCATGAAGCCATCAGATCGGAAGACAAGTGGCACTGAAGACAGTTTCTTACCTTCAGTTCTCAAGAGAAGAGGGCAGGCCCTGCCATGTCGGACCATGGAGCGAGGTATCCGGGTTGGTCAGGAGAGAGGGGAACAGAGGGAAGTTGTGGACAAGAATGTTTGCTGTGGTTCCCAAGGGAAGGAACAGGTGAGGGGGGTAAATAGGCTTACGATCGGCTCGTCTGGATCATTCAGGAGGCTCTGGGCCATTGGGGCTCTCTCTGTACAAGTTTAGTATCTGGCCCTGGGATGATTCCGGTAGGCAGACAGTGGCCCTGAGTGCGAAAGCCCAGTAAAGGGAGTGATGGGGATATGGGCTCTGGGCTGGCTGGTTTGCAGGTGAAAATGTCACTCATAAACAAGTGCTTTACTGTCTCCAGAAACTGACTAACCCTGAGAGGGTCAGTCCCTCCTGGCTCAGTCAGCAGGACCTCAAGATATCAAAGCATCAGAATAAAAAGCCAAGTTTCATGTAGTTGGTTGCCCCTCCCATGAAGCTCACCAAGCTTGACCCTTGATTTGTCCATCACACCGTATTTTCCTATGGGCAGACGTAAACCTCCCAAAGCAAAGCGCTTGCACACAAAAGATGGTTTTAGGGGGCAGATCATGAAAAATTCTTTGAAATAGTTATGTAGTTAATTTAATGTGTATTAGAAATAAATGGGTATACCTATATGCTATTTCATCGATAAAATAAATTTAGAGAACATTACTAAGAACATTCCGGGTGGTGTGAGGATTTGAAAGCACACAGGTGGTCCTTATCTTCTACTTGGCTCCCCTTTCATCCCCAACCCCCAGCACAAACGTGACGCTCTATTTAAGTGTGTGAATGGGGCAAGCTCCAGGCCAGCACAGTTTGTCATCACCCCCACCCTCCCGGAAGTCTGGGAAAAATAGGATGGGCAGGGAGGGAGCCGAGGGGTTGTTTTGTCTCAGCTTTGCTGAGCCGATGTGAAAGCTGGAGCCCAGAGCAGAGAGAAGGCTTCCCTGAGGTCCCACAGCAAGTCAGTGGCCAGGGTCCTGCCTAGTCCAGGGCCCCTCACTCAGCACTGGGACCACCCCACTCCGGCCATACAGGACTCCGTTCAAGGGCAGGACCCACCCTCTGCTTTTTGGTGGAAGCCCCTGCCCGTCTTCTGGCTCCTGCGCTGCCTCAGCCAAGGCCTGGTCCACAGGCTGCACCCCACCCCCAGCAGCCTGGACCCTGGTGCACAGCCCCCCCCACCCCCACCCCGGAGAGCCAGGAAATCCTGATCTGGGCACTCACAGGAGCCTCCCACTGCACACATACACAGTGTCCTGGGTCCTGAATCTTCTAGAATGAGATTCCTTAGAGCCAGCCTTTAGGCTCTGAGGCCAAGACACTCTAAACTGCCTGGACCCCAAGCCTCTGGGTATACTTTCCACTTAGGGGGGTTAAGGTCATGTCCAGGGTCACCACAGCTAGTGTCAGAACCAGGGTTGGAATTGTATGTTCTTTCCTGGGTACTCCACTTCCCCCCACCATGGGTGACTGGATGGAGTGGGCTGAAATGGGCTCCCTGGGAAGCTAGGGAGAAACTTATCCCTGGGGTGTTTGAGAAGATGGCTATCCCACTGGAATCCCCCTGCAACGGGCATGCAAGATTTTGGCACAAGGTGGTTCTAGCTGAGAGCTGTGCTCTTTGGGGTTTGATGTCTGAGCCACCAAAGGCCTTTGCTCTTGGGATGTCCGGCTTGGCTGGGCCCATCGGGCAAATGCCCCAGCACACTGGGCACCAGCAGCAAGAGCCCTTCAGGGAAACTTGCTGGGAGCCATTTCCATTTATTTGTATTAGTTGTCTTTGACTTTGGCTAATAGCTCAGCTTGCCACAGCTCTATGGGGTTGTATGTTCAGAGGGCTTTGAGGGTGAGCTGAAAGCCTTGGATCACTGAGGTCAGACCCTGTAGGGAGTGACAGACACAACCAAAGCCAGCGTGCTGTCTAGGGACCCTGGGGAGTATGGCACCCTGGGACACTTCCCTAGAGTGGCCACTAGAAATCGCCCAAGGGCCAGCTCCCAGCTATGCCGCAGAGGTGCCTGGAGGGTGTTCCTGCACTGGCCCATGATGGACCAGATGGTCCAGGACAAGGTATTTCAAACTCTTTAACTGAAACCTTACACGAGACCTACATTCCAGGGACAAGGAGCTGAGAAAAGTTTGGGGTGGAGGGAAGGAAGCAGCAAAGGAGGAATCTGTGCATTTGTGCACAGCTATCTGCTGAGATGAGATCGTGACCCACACAGAAACAGACACACGCATGCATACATGAACACCTATGTACACACACACACACACACACGCACAGTGCTCATCCATGCACAAAAGCAGGACAGTAGGTAGGGACGGGTACATCCATTTACCAAGTCAAGAGATGTCTTCTGATCACTTCCTATGGGCTGAGTTTGGTTGTTGGGTCCTTGGGGATGCAGGGTGGGCTGGCCACCAGAGAACACCCCCCACAGAAGCCACAGAAACCGACTACTCTTCCGAGTAGAATGTGGGTGTCAGGGGAGGTAGACTCACAGACCTGAGGGTGAGGAGGGAGGGAGCTTTAGAGGTGCCTCCTATTAAGGGAGAGTTATATGCTTCTAGAACTCTGTGACAAGTAGGCAGATCAGTTGCTTTCCTGTTTCACTTTATAGTTTGCATGACTCATGAAGGTCCGCACACAAAGACCCTGGAGGAAACCTATCTTGGCCCTTGGGAGCCGCACTAGCTCTGAGCTGCTCTTACTGGAGCCGGGATTTCTGTGAGCCCTGGGGTGGAGGTCCAGGGCTTTGAGGGACCAAGGTTCTTGGGCGTGATGGATGACGCCCCATCACCCAACCTCCCAGCTTTGGGCCTGGGCTTTGCAGACAAGGTCAGAGTGAGCTGCAAGATTCTGCCATGGCCCCTGGAATGAAAGCTCTTGACCGTGTCCCTGACTTTTAGGCACTTATTTCCTGGAGAGAGCTGATTAAGTATCATATAGGGGCACCTGGGTGGCTCAGTCAGTTAAGCGTCCAACTTCGGCTCAGGTTGTGATCTCATGGTTTGTGGGTTCGAGCCCCGCATCAGGCTCTGTGCTGACAGCTCAGAGCCTGTTTCAGATTCTGTGCCTCCCTCTCTCTCTGCCCCTCCCCTGCTCATGCTCTGTCTCTCTCTGTATCAAAAATAAATAAACATTAAAACAAACTTTAATAAAAAATAAATAAGTATCATCTACCAAGAGGGGCACCTGGGTGGCTCAGTTGGTTGAGCGTCCAACTTCGGCTCAGGTCATGATCTCACGATTCATGAGAAGGAGTTCAAGCCCTGCATTGGGCTCCCTACTGTCAGCATGGAACCCACTTCAGATCCTCTGTCCCCTTCTCTCTCTGCCCCTTTTTCTCCCTCTCTCAAAAATAAATAAAACATTAAAAAAATCATCAACAAATCATCATAGTTTTGATAATGTACAACTCTCCAATTTTTAAAATTTGTTTTGAGAGAGAGAATATGTGCGTGTGCAAGGGGAGGAGGGGCAGAGAGAGGGAGAGAGAATCCCAAGCAGGCTCCATACGGTCAGCGTGGAGCCTGACTTGGGGCTGGAACCCACGCACTGCGAGATCGTGACCTGAGCCAGAAAGGAGTCAGACGTTCAACTGACTGAGCCCACCCAGGTGCCCCCAAACTCTCCAATTTTTATTTAAATTATTTTTGTAAAAATATTTCTGGACACCCGAGCTAGAAAATAGATCACCCCAGAATGCGGAATCTGGGAGGGATCTGAGAAGCTTCCAGCGCAATCTTCTCCTTTGACAGGTGAGGTTTGAGGACTTGGAGGCGGACTCTCACCGAGGCCCGTTTAGAGGATCCTCCACATTACCCCCAGCTGCTGTAGGAAACGTGGAAACAAGGATGGCTCTGGTCCCCTGAGGAGCGTGGCCTGCGAGTTGCCACCCTTCCCGTGGCCCCTGGGTGAGCACCTCCCCCATGGCCCCCAGCTGCGCTGAACCAGGCCTGGAACAGGAAGTGCTCAGAACCTTCCCTGACGTTGCCATGGTCCCCACTACCTGGAAACCAAGGGCAAGTTCTCCCGCCAAAGCACCTTGGCCACTAAGAAGAAAAGGGTGAGCCCCAGATGTCATGAGCGCTCTCAGGCTTCAGAGTCAGAAGGTGAACGGCTCGCAGCAAGTCTGTAATCCAGAGACCAGTGCGAGGAGAAGGCCCCTGTTCCACAGGCTTCTGTAAACACACCCGTGGCGGCGAGCGGGCTTCGGAGCAGTGAGTGTGGCCGTTGCTTTCCATCCCCATTAGAGAAAGAGGGTGTCTCTAGTGACGGGCACTGCCCGGACTTGGTAGGGAGGGGCTCTGGGGGCTCCGGGCTGGGACGCAGGAGGTCTGGAAGCCGAGGGGCCATCCCACGTAGCAAACTCTGTGACCAGCTGCCTTTGGCTCCTATCCCTTAGTAAAGGGTGAAGAACTGTGGGTTCCCTCCTGTTTGGCTTTATCGGAGCCACATTCCAGCACTACAGAACTTTGTCAGTCTCCTGATGGGCTTTAAAAAGTCCAAGGTTCTGTGGGGCACCCGGATGGCTCGGTCAGTTCAGTGTTCGACTTTGACTCAGGTCATGCTCTCCCAGTTTGTGGGCTCGAGCCCCGTCTCGGGCTCTATGCTGACAGCTCAGAGCCTGGAGCCTGCTTCCGATTCTGTGTCTCCCTCTCTCTCTGCCCCACTTGTGCTCTGCCTCTTTCTCTCTCTCTCTGAAAAATAAATAAGTGTAAAAAAATAAATAAAAAGTCTGAGATTATCTTGATTTGATGAATAACCCATCCTCCAAATTTACTCATTATTAATTTTTGTGGCAAAATACAGAATCTTCAGGCTAATCTCCTGTTTAGAAAAGACCCTTTGGAGAGGTTTTTTTTTTTTTTTTTAATGTCTTATTTGTTTTTGAGAGAGAGATCGAGATAGTATGAGCAGGGGAGGGGCAGAGAGAGGGGGAGGCACAGAATCTGAAGCAGCTCCAGGCTCTGAGCTGTCAGCACAGAGCCCAGCGCGGGGCTTGAACCCACGAACCATGAGATTATGACCTGAGCCGAAGTCGGACTCTTAACCGACTGAGCCACCCAGGTGCCCCTGGAGAGTTTTTAAAATGTAAACGCTTTTATCTTCCAGGTGTTTCTTCCCCCTCCCCTGATTGTAATCGCCACGACCGCTCATGAAAATGCTGAATCTGGTGAGTAGACGAGTTTCACAAGGGGGCAGGCGGTGAGGAGCAGAAGCACCTGCTCACGGTGGCGCTGCCACGTTTCCGCAGGGGATGGGGCGCGCCCCACCGAGGACCCCCGCGTTACTGGCTGACCCTGGCCGCTGTCAGAGCAGCCCCGCTGCCTAGGACGGCCACTTGTCCCGTGTCACACTACACAGGACTGCGTCTAAAGTCCCGGTCCACACCTTGCCGTCCCCCACCATTTCCAGGCACTAAAACGTACTTCTCAGTCTTCATCTTTCCATGTTAACATCATCACCGTCACCATCACCACCACCATCATCACACGAAGACCCAGAGACCCCGAAGGTGAAATGACTTGCCTAAGGCCATACAACTCCTTAGTGGCATTAACAAGATTGGACCTTAAACTCTCCACCCCATGGCCCCTGGGCTCCCCACCACCCTGCTGGTGACTGGCAATGGCCTAGGAACACCTGCACCCATTCCTACGGGGCCCACATAGTACACTTTCCCTGGGGAGGTTTCTTTGAGCCAACACATCTGAGGTTTACGTTCTGAATATTCTACTGCTCCTTTAAGGAAACTGCTGAAGGGGCATTTGGGTGGCTCAGTCGGTTGAGCGTCCTACTTCAGTTCAGGTCATGATCTCACCGTTCATGGGTTCAAGCCCCGCATCAGGTTCTGTGCTGACAGCTCACAGCCTGAGCCTGCTTCCGATTCTGTGCCTCCCTCTCTCTCTGCCCCTCCCCTGTTCACGCTCTGTCTCTCTATCTCTCAAACATAAATAAACATTAAAAATAAAATAAAGGAAACTGCTGAAGCCCTAGGACCTCAAGAGAATGTCTAAGTAAAAGGCTCTGCCCAGAGGCCCAGCTGTCCATTCCCGAGAAGATACCCAAAAGAATTGAAAACAGGTGTTCAGATAGACATTTGTGCACAAATGTTCACAACAGCCTCATTCACAGTCGCCAAAAGGTGGAAACAACTCAAGTGTCCATCGAGTGATGAATGGATAAACACAATGCAGTCTCCGCATACAATGGAATATTATTCAGCCGTAGAAGGGAGTGAAAGTCTGAAACCTTCTACAACAGAATGAACACTGAAAACATCATGAAAGAAGCCAAGCCCGCATAGTATATGATTCCATTTATGTAAATATTGAGAATAGCAAATCCACAGAAGCAGAAAGCAGATGAACGGTTGCCAGGAGCTGGGGGAGGGGAAGTAGGCGTGATGGCTTAATGGGTATAAGATTTCCTTTTGGGGGGACGAAAATGTTCTCAACTGGATAGTGGCGAGGGCTGCATGGCTTCCTAAATGTACCAAATGCCACTAAGGTGCATGCTGTAAAATGGTGAATGTTATGCTTTGCATATTTTGCCACAATAAAAAACACTTCCTACCTGGGATCCCCTCAGCTTGGCATCTCTCAGAATCCTGTGTGAGGATGCGCATATAAAGAAGTTTCTCGAAACATTATCCTGTCCCTGCTTGTAGGTTCTTCAGAACTACCTGCAGAGAACCCATCTTTCTCCCTGAGCTGTGGCCTCTGGCATCTTCTGTCCTAGATTTGAAATTCCAAATCACTTTGTGCCTTGAACTCTTCTGTCTCCTGAATACGATATTTGCCTTGAGGGGAGGGCTCCTGGCCATGTCTGAAAAATAACCAGCGTTTTCACATGTGTCTTGATTTTCTTCCTGCCGCGCGATTTGGAAAACCTGGCACGTGGGTGAGGTTTTAAAACGGATTCTCTCCCTTCCTTTGCCTCCCAAAGCAGGACAGAGCTCGGCTGGAACGCCGGATAGTTGGCTCAACAAACCGGTGGCGTTCTCCCACAAAGCTTTTCTCTGGAGACCTGCTGGGACTTTCCCAGAGGTGCAAGGCTTTGAACGTGGACTTTGATAAGGCTCTGAAGAACCCAGACAGGTAGGGAGATCACAGGCCCATGGCCAGGAATGCCCTACAGGGAAACTGCATTTCTGAAGAAGTGCCCCATGTTGGGCCACTCTACTTGGGCCCATGGGTTGTCTGGGCTGCTGTGGGGACCGTCCTTCAGGGACAGACAGCCTCAGTGTGGCTCCTTCCTCAGAGGAGATCCGTCGGTGGGATGAAAGTATAGAGACTGACCTTTTTTTTAATCTAGGTTTTTCCTTTCTGTTGGGAACTTTGGACCCTAACGGGATTCTGTTGTGTTTATCAACTGACTTGTTGACAAAGAAAACTTAGGTAGTCTTGGCTGAGGGTCTGACCTATGTCACAAATCTGCGTTTCCACCCGGTCTTGGCTCCCCATGTGTGAGAAGGTGGCTCCTCCCTCGTTCCCAAGGTGCTCTGACAGCAGGCTCAGAGCGTTACTACTCCATGTGACCAGTTCTTTCTGGCTGCACCTGGCACACGGAGCTGGACCCTCCTGCAGAGGGAATACATCACTTCCCTGGCACTTTGGACATAACTTGATGCCACTACCCTCCCTGGGCGGGACAGTATCTGCCTAATGAGCACACAGTCGAATCCACCTGGGCTTGGCTTGTTCCCCTGGGCAGCACTCAGCACAGAACAGCTGTTTGCCCCAAGTTCAATGAGCGAGTAGCCAAATCCTCCTTTCTAGACCCACCGGCCAGCCCTGCTCCAGGACCCCACCCCCTCACAGGTGACCGTACATTACGCACATTTGGGTAGATCAAATCCATCTGTGTTTGGTGCCTGACTTCTCGGATGACCCCAGCTTGGAAGAATTGAGTGCTGGGTGTTGCTGTGTTTGGCATTAGCCTTAAACTGTCTCAAATTTATTTTGTATTTACTTTACATTTTGTTTGGATAGGGCCTTGAAGACATGTTCGGGTTAAAAGTGTGTGTGTTCCTCGGTGGAGGGCTGGGCTGGGGAGGCAGGCTGGGGAGCTGGGCCTGGGGACATAAGCAAATCGATCCAGAAGACTGATGAGGGCAGCTGGGCAGCGGGAGCAGAAATCTCCAGGACCTGGTCTGTGTGATCGCTGAGCTGAGCTGCAGGTGGTGGCCCGAGAGGCCGGGCACAGAAACCTGAGGGTGACGGCAGTGGCTGCTGGGTTTTAGGGCTATGAAAATCCACCCAGCAGACAGGGTTAGAATCCCTTCTCCTCCGTGTCCTAGCTCTGTGACCTCCGGCCAGTGGCTTAACCTCTCTGAGCCTATTTCCTCCTCTGGGAAATGGTGATAACAGCATCTTTCTTGAGACGGTATCTTGAGTATTAAATCAGGCAGTACACTGAAAATGCCTCATACTGTTCTAGCAAATAGTAGATGATCTACAAATGGAGTTTTATCTTTGTAGTCCCAACAACCGTTTTAGTTACTGGTACTGGTGATGTCATTTCGGGGTGTGTCAGGCCTGTGCTCTGCCAGCCAACAACCACACTTTTCATTCTGCTTGTTACCATCTCCCCCAAAGCAAGGCACCCTGCCTACAACACACCCAGTGGGCCTCTCTCCTTGGTGATGCTAGGAAGCTGGGTCCAGAGACCAGCTGGGGCAAGCAGGCACTCTGGGAAGGCTGATCACTCGTGTGCCTGGCGGTCAGCTGATCCAGGCTCAGCTCAGATGGGCGGTTGAGCCCTTGGCCATGAGCCTCTTGACCTCCTTTGGAGACAATGGACTTACCCAGGCACGTTCTTGTGCTGGTGACAACAGAGGACAGGAGGCAATCTCGGGTGCACAAGTGCTTTCCAGACCTTCAGCCACATCACGTCCACTAACATCAAGGCAAGACACGTGGCCAAGCTCAAAGTCAAGGGGCAGGAAATCAAATTGGAGTTTTGCAAGTATTAAGCCGAAAGCCCTTTGAATGGTTTGCTGCAGGGAGTCCTTATGTCCATATGATACATAGAGAATGCCTCCCTTTCCCCTCTTGTTTCTCCATCATGGGCCACAACCCAGGGAGCTGAGTCCCCAGCCTAATGGCACAGCTCTAGTATTCCCACATGCTGCTTCATCCCAGGCTGTCTAGTTCCAAAGAGTAAAGAGGACAACTCACAGATACCATTTATTCCACTAACTTTCCAATGGTCCTCAAATCACCCTGGCCCTTAGAGTCCGTGGAGCCCACATGATAACTGGCATAGCCTGGCAAGTACCCATGTCAACAGGCAAAGGCATTGTGGTGACTTCTGTCGTCTGGCTCAGCCGACAACAGTGATGTTTGTGAGGTTAGTTGAGCTCATGGGCATTGCCCACAGTTTCCAAAGTTCATTGCTCCATTTTGAGATCACAGTCTGAACCTCTGACCTTGACCAGCTCTTCCCAGACGTGTGACCAAAGCCACCGAAGGATTGAGGCTGGTTTGGGTCAGGTCCACCACTCTTGATGGACAAATACCTCAAGCTCTCACTGCCGTCCTGGGGCTGAGTCACCCACCAGTAGCCACCTTCCCCACACAGAAAGGGCCACATGTGGTCAATATTATTCTGGACACAGGAGCCCCCACCCAAGCCCCCTCCATGAACCCTGGCCCATGAGGGTTCTTGGAACCATTGGAAAACAGCCTGGGAAAAGTGACACTCCTCATATGTGGTCATCAAGTGTCCTTTGGTTGGGTTTCTTGGGATGACTGTCTTCAAGCTGTGAATATGTGACTCAAACTTTGTTTCATGTCCTTGCTTGGCGGGATGACGAGGGTTCATGAAAAGATATCCCATCTTTGTCATCAATCACTGAATGGATATTTATTGAGCACTTGCATGATGGCCAGGCTAGGCTTCCAGCGGCACAGAAATGCCAAATCTATCTTTGTAGAGAGCAGAGCCGAGGGCACGTGAATAAAGAGACGACCACAAGACACTGTAGAAGGAGTTCTGATGGGGGCAATTCCAGGGTGGTCAGTGGAAGGGCCACTTACTCAGTCTCCCTAGAGGAAGCAAAAACTAAGCTTATATAGGAGGATGAGTAGGAGCTCAAGTGAGGAGATGAGGAGGAGAGTACTCCGGCGAACGGTGTGGGCATCCAAGAGCATGGAAGCCAGTGATGGTGGGTTCAGGCTGCTGAGAAGAGCTGGACCAGGGAGTGTAGAGGGTCGAGCCATACTGAGGGGTGTGGGCTTTCCCCGAGAGCACTGGGGAGACACTGAAGGATTCTCAGTAGGAGAGAATCTGCAAGAGCAGATGTACGTTTCACCTGGTTCTCAGGCTGCAGCATCAGATGCACACCCAAGGGGAGCTCCCCAGTGACTGCAGGGCGATAATCACGGCATGGACGAAGCTCGCAGCAATAAGGGGAAAGGGAGAGTGGTGAATTCACAAGATCTCTGTCAGATCTAGGCAAGCGATCAGGTGGGACAACGTGCAGTAGGCTGGCCGGGACAGCTGGAGGCTGGCGGTGCCATTTGCTGGAGAAGAAGCAGGGCTGGTTTGGGGTAAAATCCAAGTTTAGTTTTTGGACACATTGAGACTGGGGCAGGCATGACCCCTAAACAGAAGTATTGGTGAGTCACTTACCAGAAACGCCCAGAACCCTCTCTCCCTTTCTCTAGCAGATATTTACTGAGTACCTACTCTATGCTACTAGACCTTACTTTAGACACTCACCAAAGGAGGAATCATTTGGGCAACCAGATATAACCTCAAATACCTTCGTGGTAAAACTTCCCCACAAACTGAAAACAGGAATCGAAATTTGGAGCCAGCCATCAAACCAAGCTTATAGTTTATCAAACCGGCAGATGAGTCATGACCTACGGAAATGCTCAAGGGGCAAGATATAAGATAGGTGAATGGAAGTTTTAGGGACACTAGAATGATACTTGTTGCCCCTGGAGAAACCTGTCAGTATTAACTCCAGAATTTTCTGTTTGTGTTTTCCCTTGAGGCTATGTGTTTCACAAATTCAGAAACTTTTCTCTAAGACCTCGAAGAACAAGACCATCCAGAGCAGGGAGGCCGGTGAGTTCATGTCACCAGTGGATTCCATCAGAACGTGGCTGCACTCAGGGTCAGGGGTGGTTTCTACGGAACGAAGCCCGCTCATAGGACAGGCTCCTGGCCTGTACGTTTCGGTTTCTGCCCTTTGCACGTTGTCTAACATGAAATAGGCTCTGTAAATATTTGTCAGATGCACCGTGAAATGATGCATGAAATCAGGCTCTGCAAACACAGTTTCATATGCTAATTGGCCACAGTCGATAGACCGACATGCCCATGCCGATGTAAATAAATAGGCTGTGGATTCGTAGACTAAACAGAAACTCCGTCAAGGACAGGCAGCTCTTCTCTGTCCCTTTTAGCGCCAACCAGTCATGACTTGGATGTCACATTTGTACGTGTCCAAGATGACTTTTTCCGATGTAGAATCAAGAACCAGGCCAGCTCTGTCCAGCTGGGAAAAGGCTCATTGAGCCTCACCAGGCCTGGACAGGTCAGGTCCTTAAAGGAAACTTTTTTTTTAAGATAAGGTCCACCGCACAGTAAAGCTGCATGAGGTCAGAGCCAGCCGCCTTCCCCAGGGCAGGCCAGCCGATTTCTTCTCGCCCCTTGGTTCTGGTTGACTAGAGGCCCTGAGAAGCAGTCTGGGGCCAGCTCCTGGCTCAGGGAGGAGAGTTCTGGGATCAGGTGTGATGCCTGCCACACACGTGTGTCATCATGAAAGCAAAAGTGGGTGTCCGGAGAGGGCACACGCTTTATCCACAGGTCTGCTCCTGCCTAAAATCACCCTATGTGGGGTAGGATTCTTTCTAGCTGAGCACAACTAGACCATTTCCTGAGGTGACCCAAGATTTGAGATGCAAGTCCACATTCCAAAGCACAGCACAAAACAATATCATAAAGTTGGTGAGTAGCAATGTTAATAACAGAAGAGGAAATAGGTGCCTCAGCTCCTGCAGTCAAAATAATGGCAAGGCCAAGGGGCTCGTGATGCTCCAGGTCCTGCCTAGAGCTGAGGGTAAGGGTTCTTGGGATGACCAAGCACCACCCTCTTCTACCAGCTCTGTGCTAACAGGACTCCAGCCTGCAGAGCCTCCTGTCCACAGCCTCCCATGCCTCACCTGGCCCGGGATCCTTGGATCTTCCATCTGCCCCCTCCTCAAAGTCTCTCTCTTTTTAATCACCTATGCTATCCAAGCATGAGATAAAGCCCCTCACATAAACCCCCTTACGGTTTGCAAAAAGCCTCCTTTACGTTATAATCTTGTTCCACACCTGTTTTTTCTGGTGGTCTCCATTCCAAGGGAGGCTCATGAGAATTCCGCCTCCTGGCACTGGGCCTTTGAGCTGCACTTTGCTGTCACCTTTCAGGTGGGTGAGAATTAAGCACCAACGCCCAGTAGCTTCGACAGGGGACTGGGTAGCGAGATCACTTCCTAAGGGATATTTGCCAATGTCTGGAGACANCCCCCCCCCCTCCCCAACAGAGAATTATCTGGCCCCAAATATGATCATTGCCCGCTGTAATCAGAAGGCATGGTGAGGCCCCCAAGAATGTCCCCGCCAGTTTCCCTTCCCCATGAAGCCTTCCCGATTCCCCAAATGGAGGAAAGCTTATGTCCCTCTGGAGTCCTACAGATGTTGGTCAGCTGCTCTTAGATGCTTATCTCTTTCTATGTCACCTTGTAATTTTGCTTATTGTCTCCTCTGGGAGCCAGTAAGTGCCCTGAGACCCACCCTGTCTTTTTGCTTTGTCCCTGGAAGACCCAGCAAAGCAGCCACCCATCTGCTCAGTGACTGTGACTGAATGGAAGGTGGGGGGATTGACACGTGCCTCAGGGACGTGTGGTGGCATTTACTCAACACTGTGTTCTCTCCTCAGACGTGATTCTCGAATGTCTAGGCTCCAAATGGGAACTCCATCAGCCCCAGCTTTTCCAGTCTGAGACCTTGAGCAAGCTCTACCTGATGGCGCTGGCCCAGGGCACCAAGAGCCCCACAAAGGAACTGGAGAATCTTCTGCGAGGTAGATTCCCAGCACTGAGCCCCAAATGCCCTCATCTCTTTGGAGACCAAGGTCACTGGCAGATAAGAACAAGGCCCATGGTATGACCTCATCACAGGATTTTACCTCCGCCTCTGGCTATAAAATGGGAATAATAGTTCTCACTATGCTCCTCTGAAGCCTAGAGAAGAAGGTAATGCTTGTGCAGTTCTAGAACAATCCCTGGCATATACCCGGATACTCAGTGAATGTCAGTTATTTTTCTCATAACAACCCAGTCCTGTCCAGTCGAGGTGGAAACTCTACCTGCTTCTCTGAGAAGAGCAAACAGTGGTGTTGAGTCTCCTGATGAGCTTTCTGGAAGGAAGGTAGAGTTGTGACATTTGGCCCAATATACTGGTTAGAGGTTTACGTGTTATATGTCGATGCTATGTTTCCTTTGCTTTCTCTTTTCTTAACTTCACGTCATTCCATAAAGTATTTAGGCCATTTCTTTCTTCCTGTTTCTCCTTTTCAAACCTAGTAATCTCCAGGCTCCCCTTCTGTATCCCCTAAGTTCTTCTCCAGATGCACCGCCTTCTTTGGGCGATATAGATTGGCACCGCTTCAGGACGACTCATAAGTAGGGACCATGGAAAATTCAAGGTCTCCAAAGGCAGCCAGCATGCCAGTCAGGACAGGACTGCATTTCCAGGATGTGGCGGCAAAGTTCTGTTATTCTAGAGCCAGACAGGCTGGCTGAGCCCCCAGGTGCTGCCCCACCCCGAGCCCGGAGAGAGGGCCCGGCCACGAGGCCTCTGACTCAGCCCTTCCCCGCAGCGCTGGGAGCTGAGAGCGGGCTGCCGCGTTCCCCCGGCCCGCTGATGCTCCCTCTCAGTCTTCTTTGCTCTTCCCAAGTGTCTGTCCCCATGTCTTTGAGAGTGAGACTGAGTAGGACTGAGTGTCCCCTGCTCCCCAGTCAGAACACGCATGAGGCACCCAGGGAAAGACGATGGAGCTCCAGGCATGAGTGCGTTGAAAAGCAAGAGAATGTGGGCGCCTGGGTGGCTCCATCGGTTAAGCATCCGACTTCCACTCAGGTCATGATCTCACGGTTTGTGAGTTCAAATCCTGCGTGGGGCTCTGCTCTGACAATGTGGAGCCTGCTTGGGATTCTCTCTCTGTGTCTGTCTGTTCCTCCCCTGCTAATGTTCTCTTCAAAATAAATAAACTTAAAAAAAAAAAGAAAGAAAGAAAAGCAATAGAATTGGAAAAGAAAATGGAATTACTATTAATGCTGGGGTCTTTGGCATGTCTAGAATGGCCTCACTGGAAAGACTGGGCCCTACTAAGCGAAGCCGCCTGCTAGAGGCTGGGCCCGACTGGGGGGGCGTCAGGGTAGGGGCAGAGATAAACGCCCACTGCCCAGGCTGTCACAACGTTCTGGGGTCTCTCCCCAGGGGCCAGCACTTGCACTAGGCCCTGGGGACCACGTCCATGCGACATTCAGGGGACACAGCTACTGGCCTTTGTACACCTGGGAAAGCAGAACATATCTCACAGTCCAGTTTGGCTAGTCTCCTGCCTCCTGCTTCGTGTTCCTGAGAATGCCCACACTGTGGTCCTGGAGAAGTGGGCTCTGTGGAGGGGCGGCCCCCATGAGCACCTGTGTCCTGGCCACACTGGGCTGTCCCAGCTGCTCACTTTTTAAAACATTTGAGAGAGAGTGAGAGAGAGCATGTGAGTGCAAGAGCCTGATGTGGGGCTCAATCTCACAAAGCACGAGATCATGGCCTGAGCCAAAATCAAGAGTTGTACGCTTAACCCATGCACCCCCAGCTGCCCATTTTTGTGCCACCCAGAGCCCAGGATTCGCTGGCAGGACATGCTAATTCTCTAGGAAGAACCCCAAAGAAGAAACAGTGCTCTTTTACTGAAAAGGAACCCCCTTAGTCTCAGAGAACCTCAGAAGCACATGATCAAACTATTATTTTCCTATTCGATGTTGAGGTTCTACATAAAACAGAGGGAATGTTGGAGTTTTTGTCTTCCACTTACTCTGACCTAGCTGATGACACTCGTCTCTTCCTTCTACAAATGTCGAGTGCTTGACTTCTCCTAAGCATTGTGCTAGGAACTCTGTGTCAGGGGGCTGGGGGACGGACAAGCCAACCCAAGATGATGATAAACCACGACAAGTAGCATGGCCCATGATGATGTGATCTGCCACCTCCGGAGTGCCTCGCTGGTGCCTGGCACTCACACACGCCAGCCCAGTGGGTGCCCCCAGCAGGGATGGACAGAATGCAGTGTGCAGGCCAGAGGCGGTGCCGAAATCCTAGAGAGAAATGATTCAGAGCAGAGAACAAGCTCAATAAGTATTTGCCAAATGAGAGTCTGAGCAGAGCCAGGTGCCACGAGCATGGTGAGGGGCCTCGCCTGCCTGAGAAAAATGGATCTTTATTCTCCCTTTCTCTCTGCCGTCTTTGTAGTTGTGCGGGGTGACCTCCTTTTTTGGATCCTGACTCATGTCATTTTTCATGTCTACACCCTTGAACTCACGAGGCTTGGGATTCTGGGGATGGAATCCACTCATTCCATTCATCCAGCCGACATTCACTGGAGACCAGTGTGGGCAATACCGTGTCAGCTCCTAGGGATGGAGTGGTGAATAAGCCATCCGGTGTGCCTGCCACGTGGGTGAAAACCAGCATACATATGACGTCATCGCAGGTGGTAGTACTAGCGAGTCTAGGAGGAAAAGTAAAGCCAGTTTGGGGGAAGGTGGAGGTGGGGTGCTACCTTACATACAGGGTCAGGTGGGTCCCTGGTGGGGAACAGATGGAGCCCCACGACTCTTCTGTGGAACAAGCCACAGAGAGGTAGGTTTGGGGTCCAGTGAGCCAGAGACTAGTGGCCTTGGGGCCACTGGAAAGGCTTTAGCTTTGCACCCAGGGTATGGGACACCGCTGGGGACCTGAAAGCCCCGGGTATTGTAACTCACATGTTAGAATAAGTCTGAGTGGTTGGGGGAGGCTTGCAGTGAATCAGGCTGCCCCTTCCCTGCCTCCTGGAAGCCTTGGGTGGCAGGGGTCCTCTGTTTGGACATCTGAAGGGCAAAGTTTCAACAGCCACTAGGTGGATGCCTGCTTCCCATGCTCGCTCTTTAGCAGGAGGTCATTATGGTCTCGTCTTGTGCCAGCTCTGGGCTGGGTGCTCTGGTGCAGAGATGACAGAGGCCCACCCCTTGCCCTCAAAGTGCTCACAGACTAAAGAGAGAAAGGGAGGAGGCAGGGAGGGAGAGCGAGTGGGGGAGGAGCTATTACCAAATAACTTGTGCAGTGAGAGCATCAGTTTCCCGGTTTTGACCATCATAGTGGCTGTGTAGGATTAGGGGGAAAGGGGAGGCGTGCACGGGAACTCTGATCTAGCTTTCCAGCTTCTTATGCATCTTCAACCATTTCTAAATAAATAATCACTTCAAAACTGCATCTTCTAGGGATACCTGGGTGGCTCACTCAGTGAAGCGTCTGACTTCGGCTCAGGTCATGATCTCACGACTAGTGGGTTCGAGCCCAGCGTCGGGCTCTGTGCTGACAGCTAGCTCAGAGCCTAGAGCCTGTTTCAGATTCGGTGTCTCCCTCTCTCTCTGACCCTCCCCTGCTCACGCTGTCTCTCTCTCTCTCAGAAATAAATAAAACATTAAAAAAAATTTTTTTTAAAACTGCATCTTCTAAACAAGCAAACACAAACAGAACCTGGTGTGGTAAATGCCAGGATCAAGGCTGTAGAAGGGCCATGGGAACTCACGCTGTACCCAGAACAATTTACTGCACCTATCAGGTCCCTACATCCCTATTCTTTGTCCTTTACCAGCTCAGCGGTCTGGGAAGATCAAGGCAAGACCACCCATAAAGAAGATGTTCATTTTCTTGAAGATCAATGACCCCATAGTCACTAAAGTTGGTAATGTACCCCTGTCTCCTTATGCTAAGAATACCATTGAGCAAACGGCCCTCCCAGCTTTAAAAGCAAACAATAGAACAACAGATAAGTGGCACCCCGTGTTCAGTACTCCATTATTAAAAATAGCTGAGCAGAGACAGGGAGGCTCAGGTCCGCCTTCCCTCGGGGAGCACTTCGTGCGCCCCTTCCCACCACGGCCCGTCACCGGCTGGCTGCCAGCAGCAGGGAGCTCACCCTCCCCCCCCGCACCCTGGCCACTTGGAAACGGACCTCTGTCTTAATGAAGCGTGTGTGCTCTCACATGCTGTCTCGGTCTGCGAGCGTGCAGGTGGGGAAGCCTCCCGCAGAAGCCCTGGGTAGACCAGTTGTCCTCAGAGTGCCTTGGCCCGCACTGCAGCACTAGTTGGGATCAGGGAGAATTTGGAATCAGCCAAGTCCCTCTGCTCCCTGGTCCTCTGAGCTTTAGTTCTTAGATATGAAATTATCCGGGCTCTTGCCAGGCATCCTTAACTTTTTGGAAGACCCCAGATTCAGAGGACAAGATTTTCCTGAGAAAATAGCACATGCACACAGCATTCTGTACATATTTGGGCAGGCGCCTCCCCGCAAAGGCCATGGAGCCCAGGTTAGCAGAGAACCCCCGAGGCACAGACCCCAGGAGGGGTTTAGAAAGCATTCTTTCAGCAGGAGCTCACTTTGCTTTGGCTTCATCTCCTCGGTGGAGACTGGAAGCCCGGGCTGTATCTGCGCTCAGGTCAGAATCAGGTGCATTTCCTCTAAGGGCATCTCTGCCCACCCAGCCAGGCACCCTCGAACGTCCAGCCAGGAGGGCATCTGCAAGGGAGGGACGGGACGGACGCAGCGTCCAGAGCCCCAGGCTGACGGCTTTCTCTCTTGGATGCTGCCTCCCCAGCCTTCGCCATGGCCCTGAAGAACCTCTACCTGAGTGAGGTGGAGATAAACATAGACGATGTGATGGGCGTGCTTGCCTCGGCTCATATCCTCCAGTTCAGCAGCCTGTTTCAAAGGTAAGGAAATGTAGCAAGTCCCGGGCCAGGCCCAGCCCTGGGCAAGATAGAGGGGCCCCTCCTGGCCCATTCACGGAACGGTCCTTGCCCGTGGGCTAGGACAGCCGGGTTTCTTTGCACAGAGTACAGCTGCAAGTCCGCAGAGGAACTGGGCACTGATTCACACGTCACAGGCCCACAGCCGAGCCACCGCTCCAGCAACGTAATGCTTCTGGCCAGTCCTTCTTGCCTCACAGGCATACAAGGCAAATGGGGGTGTCTGTGCCTGGGAGTTACTCTACCGGTGTGCACAGTGACTTCCCAGTGGCGTGCAAACCCTGCTTGCTTACCAGTTCTACCTGTGTTCATTTGGCTAAAAAGCCTCTTGTTTAGTGAACATGTACAATCAGCTGGTCGTTTGAAGACAAGATGACTTTTCACTGTCAGGACTTGTTTTTCCCACTTGTTTTTCTTTGCATTAATACATTTTTAAAAATTTTTTTAATGTTTATTTTTGAGAGAAAGAGGCAGAGTTTGAGTGGGGGAGGGGCAAAGAGAGAGAGAGAGAGGGAGAGAGAGAGGGAGACACAGAATTGGAAGCAGGCTGTCAGCTGTCAGCACAGAGCCCGACACAGAGCTTGAAATCACAAGCCATGAGATCATGACCTGAGCCAAAGTCAGACGCTTAACCGACTGAGCCACCAAGGCACCCCTGTAATATTTTTATTCTTAGAAATGTTACACACGGTCCCTGTAGATCTTTCAGAAGAGGGAAAAATGCAAAGATCAAAGTCAATTGTCCACCAGCTGCCCACTGGGGACACAGCCTTTCTCCTGGGTATTCAGACCCCACTGACCCCTGGGCTGCCTGTCAGGGGGGCCGAGCCGGGGGAAAAGGAGGTGATCACAGTGGATGGACATCGAATATGAAAGCTCGCTCATCCTGCCAAGGGGCGCCTGGGTTCATGGGCAGCGAGAGAACATGTGGGTGCTGGAAGCAGAAGGGTGCAATGCCGCCTCGGGGGCTGAGATTCAAAGGCTCCCAGTTCTCATTAGACTTTTTCTGCAAAGCCCCTCACAGCCTAGGACGGGAGCGGCAGGTTTGTGCCGAGCCCTGCTCTTAGCCGCTCTGTGGCTTCCCTGTGCCTCAGCGGTCTCAGTTGTGAAATGGGGCTCATGACTTTCGTGCTGACTCCTTCACAGGACTTTGTTCTGGGTGAGGGGATGTTGGCAAGAAGGGCTTTGAGGTGGGGCCTTTGCCGGGACCAGACACTGTTCTCAGCTCTTGGCGAGGGTGACCTCACTTTATCCTCCTGCGGGGAGGTGGTGTATTATGATGTCCACTTCACAGACAAGAAAGGCCTCACGAGGTGAATAACTTGCTCAAGGCCACAGTAGAACAGCCAGAACTTGCAGGAGGTAGAGGGGTCCCAGAACCTGCAGCCCTAACGCTGTCTTTTTCTGCTTTTCTTGGGTGAGGTGGTGGTGTTGCTGGCTCATTCAGGGCTCACTAACCTTCAGTGGCGTTTGGTGAGGTGAGGTTTGCTTGGGGCCAGTTTACTCCCTCACCTCAATCACTCATCTGCTCCTTTAAGAAGGATGCCTTGGGCGCCCCAGGACGCAGGGGACCAGAGGGCAGGGGCCCCGCCCTCGAGAGCTTCCTGCCCTACGGTCTCCAGGACACAGGAAATGAGTAAAGTGGATTGAAGGATGGGGATTCCTAAATGGAACGTTTTGTGTAAAGCATGATTAATTTCAAGTAAACGGGTCCCTGTGATTAACGAGAACAGTTCTTCCAACTCCCCTTTCTCTGCGTCCCGTAATACTGTTCCATTCCAGTAGCAGTTAGGAAAGGGTAAGTGAGCCGAATGGAAAATCATTGATGAGACTCACTTTTCTAGACTATTTTCTCCCTTCCCTTGGGCTTTTGCAGGGATGTGAACCTCCTGCAGTCACGTCCCAAACACTGGGGTGATTTCTTACAGCTCTTTGGTTTCCCAATACCTGCTGTGATTCAATGTAGAGAGGGGATTTGGGGCAGGGACAGTCCACCAACCTTGCTCCACTCTACACCTCAGTATCTCTTTTTGAGGAAATGAATGGATGAATGAATGAATGAATGAACGTCCCACCCAGGTCAAGAGAGGACGTCAGCTGCTCTGCAGAGGGCAAGGCCAGGGTCTCTCCCAAGGATCTCGCAGGTGGCAATTCCCTTTTCGTAGGGGCCACACAGCCAGATTCAACCCCAAAGACATTTTTGAGCCAGCGTCTCGTTCTTGGGGCACCTGAAATGACTCAGGCCAGACGCTCGATCAGAAGCACCAAGAAGCCTTATCAGGGATGCAGATGCCCTGTGAACTGAGGGACAGGCTCCCAGAGACCTGGATGTGACAACTGAGGGCACATTGAGAGGATCAGAGTCTTGGAAAAGTGCTCCAGCGTGTCGGCATGGCCTGACCTGAGGGAGGTGGGAGAGACCAGCAGGTATAGGTGGAGCCGGATTGTGCAGTGTCTGGGCCTAACTAAGGAATCCGGCCTAGACTGCGGTCGATGACTGATTGTCTGGGTTTTGCTGACATTTCCCATCCCCCTGTATTGTCTATGCCACCCATCGTCAGCTCCATACAGCCTTCGTAATAACTGCTAAATCCCAGCTTCCTTAGGACGCTTCCGAGCAGCTCTTTCCTGGTGCTCTGCTATCTCTGGTCCGAAAGCTGGAAGGCCAGCCTCCCTCTCGGACGGACAGCGTCTGTCAGCCTTGGCTGCCCTACCGCAAGCCTAGCCTCGAAGCTCCATCTTACCCTTGGGACCTTAGCCCTAGCCATTTGGGGCTGAGCTAAGAACAGCAGGCTCTTCATTTCCCTTCCTCCACCCCAGCTTAGTTTAAAGGTCAGAGCAGCAAGGGCTTTGGGGATAGTGACCCAGACCCGTCTTGCACTGGGGCATGTAGACCTTGCTCAAGATTCTCCAGATAGCTACGGCCGGGTCTTACAGGTCAGATCCTGGTGGGCCCGCACACAGCCGAGCTGGCTGTCACCTGCCTTCGAGAAGCAGATGGTACGGCGGGCAGGGGTGCGGTATCGCAAGCTCAGTGTATGTGTGTATGTGTGTGTGAGTGTGTGTGCGTGGTACATGGGTGGGTGTGGGTGTGTTTGTATAGTGCGACGGAAATGTCATGGGTCACTCTGATAGCATCACAAATCCAGGTGCTGGACAAGATCCCAAAGGTCATCTTGGCTGAGCTCCCAGCCGAGTGCAGAATCACCCAGACGGCTGCTCAGGTCTGAGTTACACGCAGCAGGGGCCATCCATCTTCGGGGGATGCGACGTACGCATGCAGGTTCTGTCTGGTGCCGTTCCGTGGTTTCGTGCATCACATAGGTGCGCCGGCCCAGCCATGCTCGCGGCTCTTACATGCCTGCGTGTGTGGGCACGTTTCAGGCTTGCTTCGTGCCCCCTGGTCTGGGGAAGCCTGGCCATCCCAGTCCAGCCTGGCCAATGAGTCTGACAGTGAGAAAGGGGGAGCACGAGTGAGGCTGTCACTTCTTGGATCACTAATTTCTGTGCCCCAGCCGCAAACACGGCTAATTCTGCTCAAGAGCCAACGCCTAAAGAACACCGTGCCTGGTGGCCAGCAGGACCGGGGGCTCCCACCACCGTCCTGGGGCTGAATCAAAACCTCCGGGGCTGCCCTCTCTCTGAAAGGGGAAGGTTCCTAGGGACCCCCAAGAACAGCATTTCTCTCTCTGCAGGTGTGTGGACATAATGACGAAGGGACTCACGCCAAGCACCATCAAGAGCTTTTACCTGGCCGGCTGCAAGGTGAGAACTGGACAGAGCACGAGGCACCTGGGGACCTTGAGGAGGACCCCGGCCTCCGGGATTTTACCCACCACGCCCAGCTCCCAACAACTACTAAAAATCCTTTTATTTTAAAAGGACATTTTAGGGGGCTCCTGGGTGGCTTAGTCGGTTAAGCGTCCGACTTTCGCTTAGGTCATGATCTCGCGGTTCGTGGGTTTGAGCCCCACATCGGGCTCTGTGCTGACAGCCAGCTCAGAGCCTGGAGTCTGTTTCAGTCTGTGACTCCCTCTCTCTCTGACCCTCCCCTGCTCACGCTGTCTCTCTCTCTCCTAGAAATAAATAAAACATTTAAAAAAATTTTTTTTAAATACAGAAAAAATAAAAGGACATTTTAGGGGCGCCTGGGTGGCTCAGTTAGTTAAGCATCCGACTTTGGCTCAGGTCGTGATCTCATGGTATGTGAGTTCAAGCCTGACCTCAGGTGAGCTGGAGCCCTGCTTCAGGCTCTGAATTCTCTCTCCCATTCTCTGCCCATTGTGTGACTCTCTCTCTCTCTCTCTCTCTCTGCCCCTTGCTCATTCTCTCAAAATGTAAATAAATAAATAGTTTAAAAAGTTAAATAAAACGGCATTTTAAAGCCAAAAATTAAATAATAATAATAAATTTTTTAAAAAGTTAAAAACTAAAGGGGAAAAATAAGAGCGCAGCCTTTCTCACCAAAATAGCAGACAGTCTTCCAGGATATTCTCTTTGGAGTCAGGTGAAATTGTGTCCCACCTCCACATCCCCCACCCTGGAGCTAGTCACTACCATTATTGGGAATAAATGGTGTAATCTTACAGTCTCCTTATCAGAGGAGAACACCATCTGATCCAGCCTGATCAGGGTGACAGCTTCTGGGTGGCAGTGCTGGGCTCTGCCCGGATGGCCCCAGGCCATCTGATCCCCGCCTTCCCCTGTGAGGTCACCATTGCCCTGGGTGGACACTCACCCCGTGAAATGCACATCTGACCGTAGCATCTGCTTCACTCACAGTCGGCTTGCCCCAGTGCCTTATAACGGCAGCTAAAACTGTGCAAAGTGCCTATTTTGTTAAAGACAATGCCATGTCCCCCACTGTCCATCAGTAACCAGGAAGTCCCTCTGTGGGCAGTGTCTTTGCATTCTGGTCAACATTTTCCGGCCGCTCTTGGCCTGGGAAGGACCGTAGCCCCGAGAACATGCAAGATGGACTAAGACCCCGCCAAGGCCCCTGGATCCGGGAGAACGTTCCCACTTCCTTTGGACTTTGATGTTAGCATACGTGTCCCCTACCTGCCTCAGAACTCCATCTGGGTACACCCTGCAGGCCCGTCCGTGATCCGTGGCTGACTTTAGCCCAGAGATCTCAGCGTGCAAGCCCTGTGGTCAGACCACCAGGGTTTGCTCCTGGTCTGCCACTCACTAGCGTGTATGACTGCTGGCAAGAACAGCAGTCTTGGTGCCTCAGTTTCTCCATCAGTAAAATAGGGATAATAAACCAACCATAAAGGATTGTGGTAAGCATTAATTTGAATCAACCTACTGTAGGGCCCTGAGCATAGCAAACACTCCAAATACGTTATCTGCTGCCGTTTATGTGTTTTGAAGAAAGGGTTTGAGCATGTGTGCAGCACGACCCGCCGGAGTGCACGCTTGTAGCATCGTCACAGCCCAGCAGAGGGCGCTAAGAGTTCGGGGATCTCTTTATCTATTGGCTTTCCTTGCCTTCTCAGTACAAGGAAGAGCAGCTCACCACTGCCTGTGAGAAGTGGCTGGAAATGAACTTGGTCCCTCTGTTAGGGACACAGATCCACCTCCGGAAAATCCCACAGGACCTGCTCCACAGAGTGCTGCGGTCCCCCAGGTCAGAGGGGTCCCCAGGGGTGCTGTGGGGGGTGGTCCCGGGGGCCGGTGTGTTCCAGTGAGGTGCACCCACGCCCCTGCTGGCCATGCCGGCTGTCCAGCACATCCTCCATCCCAAACTTCCCACCATCCTGAACAGCGGGGGGTGATGGGGGAGGGAAGATAGTGTGAGTGGGGGTGGGGACAGGTTCCCTTCATGCTCCTTCATCGGGTGCCCCTTGTCCTATGACCCACACGGTAATTAATTCAGTAATTGCCTACATAATTTTAAAAGATCCTGACAACATTAATATACATCCACTGTGGAAAATGGAGAATAGGGAAAAGCAGAAAACAGAAAATAAAACTTCTCGTCCTAAATCGATTCCTACCTTTAGCTCAGAGCCCTCTCCGGAACAGATCTGACCCAGACACCTGACTATCTGAGCTGACACTCAAACTAAAACCCAACTCTTGGGGCCCCGCCCTGTGTTCCTCTAGCAGCTGATCAAGCTGGAATCTTGGGGATCCTTCTGGACGTGGCCCTCACCCCCGAATGCACCGGTAACATTCCCAGACCCAGCCCACCGCTAAGGGCTTCTCTCCACAGGCACCAGCCAGTGGCCAATCTCCATCATCTGTTGTTTGGACCACTGCAGGGACCTCTCACTCAAGGTCTTGTGTCAGCTCTTGACCCCCTTCAAGAGCATCTCTAGCCAAAGAGCCTTTGGCATGCCCACCTTCCCCCACCATCTCACCAGCCAGGAGGCACCCACGGGGCTACCTTAGACCCCAGCCCTGCTGAGCTCCTTGGCTCCCACTAGTGTGCTCCCCTCCAACCCGAAGTGCCTGGCTCCTTCTTGTCCTTCAAGTAATTCATGGAAATGTCCCCAATTCTTGAGGCTATTCTTTTAGATCACTTCCAGTGTTTTACCAATATAAAAATAGCACCTTGATGACCTCCTTCAATGTACATCTCTCTTCATCCCAGATAATTTTCCCACGTGAAATTTCTAGAAGTGACATTATTAAGTCAACAGGACTTTCTGGTTTTGTCACAGGTAGAAAGTATTTTAAAAAATATTCTATTTGAAAATAACTTCCAACAAATAAAAATTGTGAGAATAGTACAAAGAATATTTCTATACCCTTTGCCCCGTTTTGTTCAGTTTCTGCTGTTTGATCATCAGCATCTGTGTGTGTAACTATGTACCCACGTATTTTTTCCTGAACCCTCTGCAAAAGCAAGTTGCACACATCACGTACCCTCTCTCCTGAATGCTTCAGTATTTATTTCCTAATAAAAAAGAACTTTTTAATGTAATCACAATGCAGTTATCAACTTCAGGGAATTTAGCATTGATGTTAATACCTTACCATGATTAGCCCAGTGCTGTCCCTTATTACATTTCTTCCTCCGATGTAGGATCTGGTTTAGGAGCACATATTGCATTTACTCACCATGACTCTCTGAGACTCTTTAAAAGGTTCTTGATACCCACTGCCAAGTTCCCAAGATTGTATTCCCTTTGGGTAGATTTTAGAAGCGAGTAAATTCTACTCAACATTTTGGCCATATATTAGAAATTGAGTGTTCACTTGTGCTCATGTGGTGGAAAGCATCTGATATCAGAAATTAGATCTAGAAAGATTCATTCCACTATTGGTTTGAATTTAGTGAGTGGCTTTCTCTTACAGAGAAATGCAGTTGGTAGAACTCTGTTCTACCATATTATCAGGAGACCATATTATCAGGAAGACCTCAGGAACCCCAGCCCAGAAACACCTCCAGGGCCCTGGGTGGGGGGTTTGGGGGGTGCTCCTGGTGTCTTTCTGCCCTACTCCCTGATGCTTTTCCCTGCCCTCCAGCAGAGGAAAGGTTACACAACCGTGGAGGAAAAGATAAACAAGGCATCCCTTAGACTTTTTGTAACACTGTCCCTCCCTTGGAAAGACTGAGCTGTCGCACCCTGGTAGCATTTAAACAAGAAAGGGAAAAGCTGTCTGACCACAGCCAGAAGCTTGGTGATGGAACGGGCCTTACAAAATGTCCACTAGGGAGGAAAAGAGGTCAAGCACCTTCCATGTCACGCGTCTAGACTCACAAGCTTGGGGAGACATGACAGAGCTGGGAACTGGGTCCTGCTCCTCCGGCCCCTCCCCGGGAGCTGTCTACACAAGCCCAGAGCCACCCCGGCAGCTGGAGGGGAGACCCTGCGTGGCCTCGAGCATGTCCTGGGCCCATGGGGGGCCAGGCTAACAGCTCCCAGACTCATGTTCCCCGAGCCACATTCTCCTTGCCCGCCCTGTTGATGTCCAGTGGCCGCCTGCTTTAAAGCTGGAGGGAGGTGGGGAGCAGAGGGTGCTGGAAGGGAGGGCCTGGCTACACCCGTGCCCGGTGGGATTGTTAGAAATTTACCCAGTCTCCGGTTCCTCATCTGGGCACGCTTGTTGGCTGGTGGATATGGCACCTTAGACCGCAGCTAATTAGGAACAAACCTTTGGATGAGTTCACTGTTACCAAGCACATTGGGGTATGTGCTGTGTACTGTGCACTGTCCCTTTCAGCCGCCACAACCCTGTGCGATAGGTAGTTATCGCCCCTAAGATAAGAGGGATAATAAAAGGCACAGCTGGGCTCCAACCTGGGACTCAGGCTCCAAGGTCCAGGCTCCCACCCTCCATGCTACGCCATCTTTTCATTCGTCATGGAGACCAGGCTTCCCAGTGACCTTCCACCAGATCTGGGGCATCTGGCAAGTCACATGACCCCAGAGCGGCTGTGTAGCAATGCCAACCCTTGAGGTCGGGGATGGTGCATCCCCGGGGGCCCATAAAGGTACATGGTGGCCCATCCCCAGGTGTTTGGGTCTCTAAGCATCACGGGAAAAACATTCATCTCAGCAGGTGCTTCCACTTCTGGGCTGTTCACCATCCCTTTCTGAAGTCCCTTTGACCTCAGCTAGCTTTGGTTTTGCTCCCCATTTTATAAATGACCTTGCACAAAATACACACAGTGTTCCTTACCTCCAGGGCCTCTGGTTTTCCTTTCTTTGCCTGTACCTTGGGTTTTCACTTTATTTTTCTCTTTAGAGGTCTCCACCAGGTTACCCTGTTCCACTAACTCTAATATTATGAAAACTTCATTCCGAGTTTTCTGGAAGCCAAGCTCCTTGTAGACTTAGGAACATGGAAAACTTGGCGAGCTGTCTGGTTCCTATCAGCGCAGAAGGCCGCCCTATAGCCCTTGCAACTGGGAGGGGGGTGGATACTTCTCCCTGGCTTCCTGTCGATGACACCACAAGTCTTGAGGGCTCAGGGATTCCCAAGGAAAGCCACCCCAGTCCTCCATGGCAGGCCTGTCCAACAGCTTTCCCGCCAGCATCTGGAACACCACGGGGCATGGCTCTCAGACATAATAGTTCCCGGGGCACCTGGGCGGCTCAGTCAGTTAAGTATCTGACTTCGGCTCAGGTCATGATCTCACGGTTCATGGGTTCAAGCCCCACATTGGACTCTGTGCTGTCAGCTCAGAGCCTGGAGCCTGCTTCAGGTTCTATGTCTCCCTCTCTCTCTCTGCCCCTTCGTCACTCCCACTCTGCCACTCTGTCTCTCAAAAAAATAAAATAAAACATTAAAAAAAATGTAATAGTTCTTGAAGCTGATGCTTCTCTGGCTAATCACAATGATACCTACCAACTTGTGAGCACTTGTTGTATACAGAGCACTCTGCATGGGTTATCAGCCTAAATTCTATAGCCACCCAGTGAGGTGGGCACTGTTACCTGCTTTTTCACCTGTGGGATAGAGATTACGGGAAATGAAAAGATTGGCCCAAGCTCCTTCTGTGCAGCCTGAGAATTGGGATTTGGATGCAGGTTTGGAGGCTTCGAAACCCCAAGTCATTACCAACCTGGCCCACTGCTGTGCTCTGCATGAGGACTCATTTCTCCTTATTGATAATCAACATCAATAAGGATACTGATGGGTATATTTTTCATTGTAGAAAATTCTTTAAATGCAGGAAGATAATAGAAAACACAATGGCACCCACTTCCCAAAATGAACAGTGACATTTTGTCATAAGAAAGAAAACATTACTGATAAAGCAGGACTCATCTATGCCCCCTCCCCAGCCTTACGCTTCCATCCTCTCTACCTCTCTCCCCCGCTAAGGACCATCAGACCATCGTCGTGGGCTCGCATGAACTTATCCATGCGATTATATTCTTACCACATATATGTGTGTCCATAAATAACGTGTAATATTGTTTTGCAAAGGCTTAAACTTCAAATAAATGTTCTCATAGTGACTGTAGTGCTCTGCAGCTTACTTTACTCACTAACATAATGTGATGTGTTCTCTCCATGTGGATACTTATGTATCTGATTAGCATTTTAAATTAGGTGTTGTACAGGGTTCCATAGAATGAATAGATAGCAGTTTCTCATTCCCTTCTTAATGGCCTTTTGTTTTGATTTGCTTCATTTTTTGTTGTGGCGATCAATGCTACCGTGGGTACCCTTGTTCGTGGTTTCTTGTTTACGTTGATACGGCGTTCTCTATACTCAATATTCAAAGGGGGGGCCTGTATTACATACAGTTTTCTCCAAAAAATGACAAACAGTGCCTTGTTAGAAGCATTTTTCTCTTCAGTTACCTCCCAGTGGCTACCAGTGAACACCAGTAAACACGGGTAGAACAGCCTAGATGTTCCCTTAGGTTGGAGGGAAGTTTAGGAACTCTGTGAGTTCTGTTTTGGTTGAGGCTGTCAGGGCTCTTATGTAAATGAAAATATGTCTGAGTGCTCTCAGAAGGAGCCAATACTTTAGGGTACTGGTGCTTGGCCTAAAGACAGAAGGCTTTATTTCAACAAGTACCCTTCATAAGAAAAGTAAAACCAAAACCCTGATTCATGGAGCCCCAGTTACTCCTTTTGTGTTGTTGCCTGTTTCTCTTTGGTGACAACCCAAAAAGCCTTCGGGGCTTAGGAACCTCGGGCTTGGATTCTGCACCAGGAGTCACGTAGCTCCCCAGCCCAGAGGTGGTTGCTGTTCTTGTGGAGTTCTATGTGGACACATCATACCACATGGCTCTATGACATCCCCCCCTCCCCGCCTCACCATCATGGGTCAGACAGTGACAAATTTGGTCCTGTCTGGCCAGAGTCAAAGTCCATGCATCTGTAGATGACCTGAAAAACAAATAAGAGCAAAGAGACATTCTACTGTGGTCAGAAATAGTGTGAGAGGTGAGTGGGTGACATTTCCACCGCCCTTTAGAGTCACTACGTGGCTTGGGTCCCACCCACCAAGACCACTCAAAGTGGTGGGTGCAGAGGCTGACAGGTTTCGAAGCCATCACGCCATCCCAGTGGTCAAGATGGGAAACATCAAGGGGGTTAAGAAACACTGAAATGGCTTCCTAGATAATCAAGTGGTTGGAGGCTTTTAGAGAAGCTCTTTGGGAAACATCCTTACTTTACAGAGCTGACATGGTAGTGACACTCGGTCCTTCTCACCACTTGTTTCTTGTTAAGAAGTCTCATGCCACTGCAGGCAAAGTGTGGGTTCTGCAGCGAGGACCCAGCCCCGTCACTTATGAGTCACAGCGGCCGCTCACTAGCACACTCCTATGTGCCAGGTGCTGCACTGAGCTATCTGTGCATGTGTGGTCAGCTCGATGCTGTTGGCATCCCAACCCCCAGAGCCTGTGACTATGTGAGGCTGCAAGAGGAAAAACATTGCGGATGGATGACCTTGAGCTGGGGAGGGTGGTCTGGATTACCCAGGTGGGCTCAGTATAATCACAATATTCCTTCCACATGGAACAGGGAGGCAGGGGAATCAGAATCAGAGGAGAGTGATTGGAAGGCACTTTGCCGTTGGCCTGAGGACGGAGGAAGGGGCCACGGGCCACAGTGAGTGGCCTTTGGAAGCTGGAAAAAGCAAAGAAATGATTTTCCATAGAGCCTCCAGAAAGAATGTGGTCCACCCCTTGATCTTAGCTCAGTGAGATCCATTTTTGTTCTTCTGACCTCCACAACTGTAAGATAACAAATGTGTGCTGTTTTAAGCCACTTGGTTCATGGTGCTTTGTTACCACAGTGGCAGGAAACTCCGCGTGTCACTTGTGTAGACTTTGAGCATTGGCTGTCACCACTGTCTGCAAATGAGGGCGTAGCAGCTGCAGGGCGCTGAACAGACCCACACCGGGTCTGACCCCAGAACCCTGTGACCTTGGATAAGCTATTTAGCCCTCCGTCAGGGCTGGGATGAGTGAGGCACTAACCTCAGGTGCAAAATTGAAGAGAACACCAAAAAACCTCAATCTTCAGATAAAGTATATTGGTGGTGCGATACTTTAAAATCAACATTAATGCAAAAAACCCCAATGAATGAATGAGGCGCCTGGGTGGCTCTGTCGGTTAAGCGTCCAACTGTTGATTTCAGCTCAGGTTATGGTCACACGGTCTGTGGGATGGAGCCTCGAGTTGGCCCCCATGCTGGGCACGCAGCCTGCTTGAGATTCTCTCTCTCCCTTTCCCTCTGCCCCTCCCCCCCACAAAAAAAAACCCACAATGAACAAAATATTAAAGTTTTTAAACATAGGGCCTGTCTGAATTTATAGATCTATAAAAGTAAGGGATATTTCACAACTGTGCAGGATTGCTGCATGGAATTAAATGAAGGAACATCCGAAAACATGTCATGCACACCTGGTAAGGGCTCATTAAATGCTGGCCCTGACTTTGGCAGCACAGCAGTGGGTGTCAGGCTGCTGAGGGTCCCATCCCAGCTCTGCCACTCACCGTTCCAGTGACCCTGAGAAAGTCACTTGATAGCTCTCGGTCTGAAGGGACCGACAGACCCAGGGGGGGTATTGTCTCCGACCTTAACTCACTTTTAACCTTCTGTTTTCTTACAATTTGTGTGAGATTTTGCTATTCCTGAAATTTCTTCTCTTATTTTGGCCAGGTTGTTCACTTTTAATGAGTTTCATCTTCTGAAAACACTACTTTTGTGGGTCTTCTTGCAATTGAACCCCCAAGTTCAGTTGGTTCCTGCACAGGAAACGGTGCTGACATTTTTTACCAGGTAACGTTAATGTCATGTCGACTGATGAAACACGCATGCGCTGGGTTTCTGTGCTCCTAATACCATGGAGGAAAAGCATCAGTGATAGGATTTTTCACAGCACCATCTACAGTACACAGAATGCAAATTTCTTTACGGGGCCTAAGATTATGAGATATCTCTGGATTATTTGAAAACATGAATAACATGTACATGTTATAATAGGAGATAATCATGTGCTTCTGAACATGCTCTGTCCAGTGAAAGACATGATATACAAGGGACTTTCTTCATTTAGAAAAATGTATCACCAAACCACACTGACCTTAAAAACATCATATCTTAAATGTACCTAGGGGCGCCTGGGTGGTTCCGTTAGTTAAGGGGCTGACTCTTGATTTCCACTCAGGTCATGATCTCGTGGGTTTTGGGTTTGAGCCCTGCATTGAGCTCTGTGCTGACAGTGTGGGGCCTGTTTAGGATTCTCTCTCACTCCCTCTCTCCCTGCCCCTCCTCCACTTGCCCTTTTTCTCTCTCTTTCTATGAATAAACTTTAAAAAAAAGGTACCTAAATTAGACCAGATTATCCTCACTTATATTTCATAATAGCATATAAAATTCTGAATTTTCTGAACAAATGAAAAGCATTTGAATGTACAAAAGTTTCATAGAATTAACTCAGTTTCTTATATTGTCTAAATTCATAAATTCTAATAATTACGTAACTCAAATTTTCAGTAATAAATAATTATAGTTTAATGGGCAGCATTTAATTATGCTTACTAATTCTGATTAGCACTTTCTTTTTTAAATATTTATTTATTTTTGTGTGAGAGAGACTGACAGACAGACAGAGCATGAGCAGAGAAGGGGCAGAGAAAGAGGGAGACACAGAATCGATTCAAAGCAGGCTCCAGGCTCCGAGCTGTCAGCACAGAGCTCAGTGCAGGGCTTGAACCCACGAATCGCGAGATCATGACCTGAGCCAAAGTCAAACGCTTAACTGACTGAGCCACTCAGGCGCCCCGACGACAGAACTTTCTATCTGTAGTCTCATTTCATCTGTATAAGACTCCAGGGCTTGTTTTATTATTCCCATTTTGCAGATGAGTAAACTGAGGTGGAAATGAACTGTATTGTCAGAGATCACCATACAAGCTATAAGAGACGGGGCCTAACTTGCACTCGGGCCTGTAGAAATTCCAACACACTTTGCTGCCCATTCTTAGAATGTCCGATTGGATTCCTCTCTTGTGTCCACTTAGCTGGTTCAGTAATAGGTCCCTGGGCACTGTGTTCAGAAAGATCCCGAGGCTGCCTCTAGGTTCAGTGTCGTTGTGAGCAGGGGAATTGGCGTGCATCTTCCCCTCCCTGTGCTGACCTCGGCTGTGAGTGTTTTCTGCCTGTTCAGTCAAGAGTGCCCCCATTAGCAAAGGCAGCAACGGCAGCCTCAGGGCAGGGGCGAGGGGTGGGGGGCAGGGTGGTCGTTTACAGGCTCCTTGTCAGGCCTCTGGTAGCTTCACTTAAAACTTTGTATGTAGAGGTACCTGAGTGGCTCAGTCGGTTAAGCGTCCGACTTTGACTCAGGTCACAATCTCACAGGTCATGGGTTTGAGCCCCGTGTCGGGCTCTGTGCTGACAGCTAGCCTGGAGCCTGTTTCCGATTTTGTCTCCCTCTCTCTCTGACCCTCCCCTGCTCACGCTCACGCTCTCTCTCTCTCTCTCTCAGAACTAAAAACATTTAAAAAATTAAAAAAAAAAAAAAACTTTGTATGTATGTTCACATCATGCAAGCTGGCTGTGGAGTGCGGTGCCCTGTAGCTGAAGACAGTCCCCGGGTGGTCCACAGGAGGTCTGCCTGGAGGAAGTAACTGATGGCATTACTTTCATTGTCAGGTTTATGCCTCAGCTCCCCACCTCAGTGGGAATGGGGCTCCCAGGCACCCTAAGTTGTGTTCAAGGCAACCACGAGGCTCCGTTTCATTTGCACACCTGAGTTTAGCAGATAAACACATCTTCCACACGCTTCTCGGTGGCTTGACCTGTTTAAGCCAAGTTCCACTTTGCATTGTTCTGAAGCATTTAATCCTTTTCCGGAACATCTGTGCACCATGTTAAACTCAAGAGCCCATTTTTCCTGTCTCACTATTTGGGGAAAGCGGTATTCAGTGCCAGGATGATATGTACTTTGCTTAGTTTCTATATAATTTGCTTGGAGCGCAAATGTTTTACGAACCACCCCCCACTCTTTTAATAGCCCAAGAGACACTTTTTCCTATGAGTCATGCACACCAGGAACACTTGCTCTTTGGCTCTAGGTTAGCATTCATGCTGGGAACGTCTTAGAACCGGGAGGTAGGAAATGAACCTGAGTGTGGAAACGGTGTTTTTAATGCAGGAGAAATAGTGGGAATGAGGCTCTCAGGCTGGCGGCCCCCTCTGCTGAGAGTAGGGTGTCCTTGGTCTTCCTGAGCTGGGGTTCCAGGGCTCCCCCCATCTATCATTCGCCTTTCCGTTCCTCTTGAACCTGTGCTAGTTGTCTTTCAACAGCACGCCTCCCCTCCCTGGCATTTCCCAAGCCCCCGATGCCACACTGTTTCTTGCTGGAAACCATTTGTGAGTTTCCCTTTGGTCTCAGTACCGTCTCCTGGGGCCCCGTCGTTCTCCGACTACAGCACAGTGGTACCTCCAGCAGCCTGTGCCCTGCACTCCCTCCCGCTTCCCCGCCAGCAAGCGTCGCACCCCACCCCCACCCCTGCCCAGGGAGGACAGGTGATGCTCTGGGCCTGGGTGCTCTTCCCCAGCGGCTGTCCAGGCCCACCCCCAGCTTTGAGGACCATGCGCCCATTCTTAGGATTGCGGGTGATTCTCCTCCCTGCCCAGACTCGGCCTAGGGACCAGCACTTGCTGCTGCTGCTAATGTAACCCCCACCGGCTCTGCCTCCTCTTCCAGGCTGTCCACAGTGAGGGCTCCCCCGAGAGCCTCTCTGACCAGCCCCTGACGGCCACTTGGTGTGTACATGTGTCCTGCCTCCCCAGGGACAATGAGCAGCTTCAAGGAAGGGTCTGCGGACCTTTATCTCACCCCTAGCTTAGCTGGCACCCTCCTGTGCACTCAAGAACTGCCTGAAGGATGACTTTCCGGCAATCATTTTTGTGTAGCTTGGTTCCCATCACAGAACTGGGTCGTAATACGTGGATGCAAATTCAGAGAATACTTTGTCCGTAATGGGGTTTGTAGACAGATGACAGATGGCTGGTGCCCGTGTGGGGTTCTAGACCAGTAAGGGCTCCAAGGCTTTCTCCAGTATCGGGGAGAAATGACATCTCGGTAGGTTAGTGATGTCTACCCCGGACATGGCAGTGGACGGTGGGAGCCCTTGTTCTGTGTTTGCCATCCCTTCCTGACGATTCCCGGGTCTTCCTCTGAAGCAGCGTGGGGCCTTGGGGCTGCTGGCCTGGAAAGGAGGGGGTGGGTGGCCTGAAGATTCGAGCTGCGAGAAGGCACCTCTGCTTTTAGTGGAAGAGGGAATCTTCCTGGAGTCCCAGCCGGTGTGGGCCAGAGTTGGGTCCCCAGGGGAGCTGAGCTTCACGGCTCAGCGAGGCCAAGGGGAACAGCTGGTCAGGTCTCTGTGGCCACTGACAGGGACGTGCTAGGGGCGTTAAAAGATGAGGCGGAGGAGCAGAGCCCTGGGAGACAGTATATAGGCTTTGGAATGAGAATCGAGGAAGCTGACTCTTTGGCCCAATGTTCAAAGTTGTGTCTTTTGATACAAGAATGTAAATGACCGAGTGATTCATGAGGGAACTCCTGGGGGTCAGAGTGGACATCCTGAGGCCACCACAATATGGGGACCTCCCAAATGGGACCGTACTTTTGTAACGTGCAGCAGTGGGACAAACGGCCCAAACACAAGCTAGTGGGGCCACGTGAGCCACGGGTGACAAGGCCACACTGCAGCCGTGCCCGTGGCCTTGGCTGGCCCTGGGCCCGCATCGGACGGTTTGGAGCAGTAATTGAATAAAAACAGGGGCTCCTGGGTGGCTCATTCGGTTAAGCGTCCAGCTCTTGATTTCAGCTCAGGTCATGATCTCATCGTTTCGTGAGCTTGAGTCCCGCATCAGGCTCTGCACCCAGATCATGGAGCCTGCTTGGGATTCTCCCTCTCTCTCTGCCCCTCCCTTGCTTGCTCGCTCGCTCTCTCAAAATAAAGAGATGAACTTAAAAAAAATTTTTAAAAATAGACCAGATGCCCCTTTTCTTTTCTGTCTTAGCGAGGTCTGTAAGGCAAGCTAGGAGTGAAGGCATTTGAGTCGTTGACCCTTCCAGTACTAGCAGTGCCTGCCAATCAAGACACATGTCCAAGCCTTTTTTATTCTCCCAGTTTCCTTCATTCTTTGATTTTTTTTCAATTTTTTATTCATTCTACAGATAGTTATTGAGCATGTACCCTATGCCCGAGACACTAATGGAAAGCTGAAGGGGGAGTTTCTCTACCTAGACGGACATGTCCGAATGCTTCACAACTTACTTTCATGGCTGAGTATAATGGTATAGGAGGGGAGCACTCATACACACACACACACACACACACACAGGCGCGCGCGCACACGCCCCTTGGCGGTCTGTTTCCTGGCAATGGTTAATTTAGGAAAACAAATAGACCAGCCAGAATTAAATTTAACATTTCCTTGTAGGAAAAACAAAAAATGTAAGCAAAGCTGCTGTGCCCATCCACAGAGGAGAAGTCACCATTTTTTTCCAGTTAGCGGTCTGAGAAGTCCAGGAAAACCGTAAAAACTCACCAACTGGAGTAGAGCCAGAGGCAGGCAAATTTGTCATTCTTTTAAAAGTGCACTTTTCAAGTTTATGTATTTATTTTGAGAGAGAAGGTGGGGGGAGCAGAGAGAGAGAGGGGGAGACAGCAAGTTCCCAGCTGTCAGCACGGAGCCTGAGGTGGAGCTGAATCCCATGAACTGTGAAATCATGACCCCTGAAATCAAGAGTCAGACACTTAACCGANCGCGCGCACACGCCCCTTGGCGGTCTGTTTCCTGGCAATGGTTAATTTAGGAAAACAAATAGACCAGCCAGAATTAAATTTAACATTTCCTTGTAGGAAAAACAAAAAATGTAAGCAAAGCTGCTGTGCCCATCCACAGAGGAGAAGTCACCATTTTTTTCCAGTTAGCGGTCTGAGAAGTCCAGGAAAACCGTAAAAACTCACCAACTGGAGTAGAGCCAGAGGCAGGCAAATTTGTCATTCTTTTAAAAGTGCACTTTTCAAGTTTATGTATTTATTTTGAGAGAGAAGGTGGGGGGAGCAGAGAGAGAGAGGGGGAGACAGCAAGTTCCCAGCTGTCAGCACGGAGCCTGAGGTGGAGCTGAATCCCATGAACTGTGAAATCATGACCCCTGAAATCAAGAGTCAGACACTTAACCGACTGAGCCACCCAGGTGCCCCAAAAGTACATTTTTAAAAATTTTTTAAATGTTTTATTTATTTCTGAGAGAGAGAGAGAGACAGCATGATCAGGGGAGGGTCAGAGAGAGAGGGAGGCAGAATCTGAAACAGGCTCCAGGCTCTGAGCTGTCAGCACAGAGCCCGACATGGGGCTCAAATCCACTGACGGTTAGATCATGACCTGAGCCGAAGTCGGACACTTAACTGACTGAGCCACCCAGGCGCCCCCCCAAGAGTACATTTTTAATCAGAGTATAAAACATGTACAGAAAAGTGCACAAACCTTAAGTGGATTTCCACAAAGCACACACATCTATGTAAGCAGTGCCCAGACTGAGGGACAGACTCGACCAGTCACCTAAAGTGTCTTATCTCAGGCTCCACCTTTCCCAGAAAAAGCCAGACAACATCCTGGCTTCCTTGACTTTCAAGATGTCTTGACTGCTTTTGAACTTTGTATAAACAGAATCTTACAGTATACACTTCTTAGTATCTGCCTTCCCTTTCACTCAATAGCGTGTCTATAAAATCCATCCAGGGATGGACGGCCAGGGAAGGCAAGGGGCTTGCTCAGGGTCTTCTGCAACGTGGCGACGAAGAAGGGGCTGACCTGGGTCTTCTGGATCTTTTGACACATGCTTTCATTTTTTTTTTTAAGTTCATTGATTTATTTTGAGAGAGACAGTGACAGCATGAGTGGGGGAGGGGCAGAAGAGAGGAAGAGAGAGAGAATCTCAAACAGGCTCCACGCCGCCAGCGCAGAGCTCAACACAGGGCTTGAACGTGAAACTGGGAGATCATGACCTGAACTGAAACCCAGAGATGGACACTTAACCAACCGAGCCACCCAGGCATACCCCACATCCTTTTATTTTAAGATTCTCCAGGTTGAGGGTAAGTCATGAACAGATTGTAATTCTGGCCCCTAACTGATTTGTTACTCACTAAATGGGTCCTTCTTAGACACTAGGGTGGGTCCCAGCGATGGGCTTACAACCTTCCCTGAAGGAGGTCACTGAAAATAGTCAGTGAAGCCCGTTTCCATGTGATCCCAACTCCTAGATTTCCCTGACCGCTGCTGCCGACTCTCCCCTCCTTCCTGAGGCCTATCTGAGTCTGATCCAATCTTGACAGCACTAGCCAAGGACTCCTCCAGGAAGCCTTCCCAGATCTCACTCTCACACTGGATAGATTCCTCCTCTGAGCTTCTCTCTGCAGAGGGAACAAGAGCATGTGCTAACTGTGTGGGTGGGCACTGAACTGGCAAACCCAGCACCACGTTCCCCCCGGACCCTGTGAGGGGAGCCTAGGAGGAGAGCCACCAGCCCACAGCCTGCACCTCTGACCCCTGAGCCTGCTGAAGTCTCCAGAGAAACACTTCAGGATACTATGTGCTGGGGCGTCCAGAAGCCATGGATCTACTGTGATTAATGAGTGACATTTGCAGATGCGGCAACAGAGTCAACACGAAACTGGGCATCCCTGGTATGACAACTCTCATCTCTTAACCGGAACCTTCATTTTGAAATATCCCATGAGTCACAAACATGAGAGCCCTTAAATTGTTCGGTATCAGATTCACCAAGCCCTATAAAGGGAGCTAGATGTATCAGGGGACAAAAGGGGTTTTTTAATTTGTTCTCTTGCTCTGACCAAGGTGCCCCTGTTCCCCTAGAATCTGGCTTTCTGGAAGCTGGGTCTCCTTTCTTCTCAAGGCCCCTAAATCTCATCCCTATTCCTTACTAACCTTTCGCTTTGGTCACGTGGCTTCTTGACTTCCCACCCAAACTGGGCAGACCCAACGTGTCATCTTCAATGAGAGCAGAGACGTGGAAGGAGCCCTAGAAGTGTAGAGCATCCGATGCAGGAAGTCCTTACAGAGGGCAGATAAGGTCATCATTACACAGAATTTCTAGACCCAATTCTGCCGTTGGGCAAAGGTCGGAGCCGACTTTCTTGTCAAGATGACATCGAACTGGGTCTCAGTGAATGTCTAGTGGGATTTGGCCTGGGAAATAAGTGTGGCAACAGCAGGGGAGGGCCCATGGCACAGGAAAAGCAGCCTGGAACAGCCTGGCCTGTGTGCACACGTGTGTGTGTGCGCGTGCGTGCACGCGTGCACTCACATGCAGATGCTGGGGCAGGACGGCTCACATCCCCAGGAGAGACACTGTGGGTGCATGGACGGAGGGATGGCAGGGCTGAGGCTGCTGAGTTGGCGGGATCAGCTCCTCATCCAATTCATTCACTCAACACATTGCAAGCCGGCTGGGCGCCAGGCCCCGCGAGAGGCGCCAAGAGAACAAGAGCAAACAAAACGGACGCCAAGCCCCATCTTCGCGGCGTTTACAACCTCGGAAGCAGAGACAGACAATACGTCCAGTAAATAAGGTGCGTGTTAGCAGACGGCGGCCCTGAGTCTGGGTCCCGGTCCTGCCACGAACCGGCTGGAAGACCTTGGGCAAGAACCTCGCCTTCCTGCAGGGACATGAGCAAGACCCACATCTTAGGACTCGTGCAAGTTAGTTGCAAGTTCGTTCAGACTTGAAGAAAAGGACCTTGGTGGGAGGTGCTGAAGGGCGGTGACCTCTGGTGGTGGGAGCTGCAGTCAGAAGTGTTTCATTTTGGGGCGCCTGGGGGGCTCAGTCGGTTGAGCGTCCGGCTTTGGCTCAGGTCATGATGTCACGGTTCGTGGATTCGAGGCCCGTGTAGGGCTCTGTGCTGACAGCTCAGAGTCTGGAGCCTGCTTCCGATTCTGTGTCTCCCTCTCTCTCTGACCCTCCCCTGCTCATGCTGCCTCTCTCTCTCAAAAATAAATTAAAAAACATTTAAGAAAAGAAGTGTTTCATTTACTGCACTGTGGGGTTAGGAGGCCAGAGGACCAGGTTTTGGTTCCTGGCTTTCTGAAGACACCCGGGTCTACACTGAGTTACATTTTGAAAACAACCATGTGCCCCTCTCATTATGAGGGATTGCCCCAAAGAGTGCAGGTTTCTTTTTCCAGCTTCACCTTAAAATTTAAACTATTATTTCAAATATTTTTCACAGAAATGAAGTAATGTTTTAATCCTAATTCTTTTCTTACTATAGTAAAATATTAAGATAAAACTGGCCATTTTAGGGACACCTGGGGGGCTCAGTCAGTTAAGCGGCCAACTTTGGCTCAGGTCATGATCTCACAGTTCATGAGTTCAAGCCCCACGTCGGGCTCTGTGCTGACAGCTCAGAGCCTGGAGCTGCTTCGGATTCTGTGTCTCCCTCTCTCTCTCTCTCCCTGCTCGCTTGCATTCTGTTTCTCTCTCAAAAAAAAAAAAAAATTAAAAACTTAAATTAAAAAAAGATAAAATTTGCCATTTTAACTAATTTTATGTGTATCATTGAGTGGCAATTAAGTATGTTCAAGCCGTGGTGCAATCATCCCCTCCTTCCATCTGCAGCATGTGTTTTCTTATCTTTCCAAACTGCAATTCCCTATCCATATAACAATTAACGGATCTCCATTCCACTGTCCCCCTGCCCCGCAACTCCTTCTGCCTCTGTGAACTCCACCACTCCAGGAACCTCATGTAAGTGGAATCGCACAGAATTTGTTCTTTCACATTGGGCTTATTTCACTGAGCATAAAGTCCTCAAGGCTCATCCATGGAATATCATGTGTCGGAATTCCAAAGTAGATATTTTAAGGCTAAAATTTGAGGTGCTGGGGTCATAGGGCTCTGAGTCAGACACTCACAGGAAGGGTAAATGACTCCAACGGATGACAGGATGGGGGAAGTGAGAAGGTTGTGGCTAACAGCAGCTCTAAAATTACAAGCGGTGCCAGTCAGAGGGACACTTGTCCCGGGCATTGCCTTTCAGGAAGTCTGTGAGAGATTTGTCCTTGAGCCCTTGAAAGCAAGACCCAGAGCCAACCTGGGTGTGTCTTTCAGTCTCAAGGACCTATGAACTATTCACCCCAATGGGGTCATGCCCCAAGGGTTTCTTGAAGAACTGTAGGAGGCAGACACCATGGCCTGATGTTTGTTCCAGAAAAGTCAGTCCTAAACCCAAAGTGCTAAACCCAATGTACAGATGGCATTGAGTGCCAGGAGAAGCCACGCCAGCATTTGATCCCACCAACAGAGCCATGCAAGGAAGACCCCCAGCTTCGTGTCGGCTTTTTCTGACGTTACGTGAAGTCAGGTGAATGTGCCCATCATTACCAGAGCCAGAGAGAAGCGGATGCCTGTGCCTTCAGACAGTGGAGAGGAGGCCTAGGTAGAGTCCTGGGTCTGCAGCAATCCACCTCACCAGTCTCTGTGGACAGAGCTGTATGCATTGGTTCAAGGTGTTGAACAACATCCCTCTGATGCTTTCAGATTTTAGAAAATCAATAGCTGAAGCCGCCATTTTCTTCCTCTGAGATGGTCCATGTTTTGGGCAATTCAGAGGTTGGCAGTGATAATGAATGTCACCAAGAACAACTCCATGCGCTTGGCCAGCTTGAGTCCAGGTCACTTTCCCGGGGATGAGAGGACAGTGGTGGTCCTCATGAGGTATGGAGTCCTCCCTGAGCACCAGCAGCTGGGCCCAGCACCATCACCTTTGCTTTTTCTTGCTACCCACGGAGGCACATGTGGCTGTCGCCCCCACTTGACAGAGAAGGAGATTGGAGCTCAGGGAGGCTCTATCACGTGACTGATGGCCAGCCAGCCCAGGACTGGAACCTAGTCTGTCTGACTCCAGCCCAAGCTCACAGAAGCATGATTAGGCAATGGATGAGCAGACTCGTGACCTCGTAAGTCAGCCACCATCAGTGCCATTTTCCTGTGACCCAAAGGGATCTTAAAGTCCAATCGCCTGTCTCATCAAAGCTCTTTCTCGAATCCTCTGGACGAGGGGGTCTGTCGGGAGACCTCCTGGCTGATGGGCTGTCAGATCTGAGCGCCACTCCCAGGAGACTCAGGGTCTTGGCTTCCTTTCTCTCCCAGCTTCTGTCCCACAAAGCTGCAGAGTCAGTGCCTGGGGGCTTCTGGGTCACAGGGGATGTGCTGTCCTCTAACTGTCCAGCTTTCTGGGCTGAAACTGTCTCTGACCTGCAACTCTAGCAACTGCTCCCTTCTTGGGGCAGCAGGAGGCTGTAGGGGCCCTTGCTGGGGGCGCAGGCTTATTCCCCAGGGCACTTAGCTTGGCTGGGGGGACTGTGCCAGCTTGGCCCCTTCTTCCCTCCGTGATACCTGCATCCAGTAGGATGTCACCTAGCTTGTTCCTCCGTTACATGGTGAGAGAGAGGCAAGGAAGGAAGCGAGTGAGTGTTATTTGTCCAGCTAAGATAGCATGTTCTCTGGGCACGGGCCTGGCCCACACTAGCCCCGCCGCACGCGCGCTGGCTAACGGAGGGCTGGTTCTGGGATCAGTAGAGCTGCACTGTCCCTGAAAGTATCAGCCTTCCTTTATTTATGCCTGATCTGTCTACCACCAGAGACTGGCACCCAGTGGAGTCTTGATAAATAATCACTGAATTGAATCAACTCATTTGTCTTCCTGCCCCTCTCCCACCCCATGTGCCTCAACATCCCTAAACTATCTCCTGGGACCACGGACATGGGAGTCCCAGGAATTCCTAGGACTTCTGGAAGCGAATGGTCCCCAGCAGGCTGGCGGATGCCTCCCGCAGAGGCAGGACACGGGGCCAATGGTGCCTTCAGTCTGGCTGAGACAGGGTGTGATTTGGAATCCACTCTTGATTCATGGAAAAATAATCTGCAAGCGTCTCATACGCATCTGCCTTGAGGGAATGACTTTGCATTTCCAAAGGGACTCGGAAAATCACCCCCATTGTCCCCATTGGTGAAAAGTGACCCTTTTATGAAACAAGTTGTTGCAAAACAAGAGTGGTAGCTGTGTGCCTGTGTGTACGCGTGTTTGCAAAGGGAAATCTGGTCTCAACCCAGCCCTGACCTTCAGCCGTGGGTGGAAATTAACTGGAGTTTAGTACGGACAGCAAACGCGGAAGAACAGCTCCTGAAACTCGTCACCCGCTTTCCTTCTTTTTAACCTGACCAGAAGGCACCTTTGAAGGGCCTAAATTGGCCACCATTGAAAGGGCAGCATGTGTAGAGGAGGAATACAAAGTCCTGGGCTCAAGTCCTAATTGAGGCTTTGTTTTTTCCATCTGTAAAATGGGGCCGATGATACCTGCCCTGTCTGGCCCACAAGATGCTTGTGAGACTCAAGTGAGAAAATGTATCTTGAAATCCTCCCGAAAGTAACACAGTGTTACCGCCAGTCACTTACTTTCTAAGTATGCGTTGTGCACCTGCAATGTGCGTAGCTCAGCCATGGCCAGAAGGGGTCTAGGACCAGTGTCTCATTATAACCTGTGGGGTCAGCCTTCACCCAGGCTGTCCCAGCTGCCCCCTGCATCCACACACCTCACCCATCCAGAGAGAACCCAGCACCATCTGCCCCTGACTGGCAAAACCCCCAGTCTCTTTGACATGACTTTCATGAGCCCTCGCCAATTCCAGAAAGGAGTTTTATGACAGTCTCTGGTTCCTCTTTGTACCTCTGCTCAGCTTCTCCAGGAACTATTCCTTTCTGGATCAGGATACGGGACAGAGCTTGGTGCCACTCTTCCTTTGTCTGCGCCTGCACAGCATCGTCAAAGGTAAGCCCTGCCAGAGTGAGTGCAGTCTGGGGAGGCTCTTGGGGACCTGTCCCCCACTCCACCCGCCCCCAGCAGCTCCCAGGAAAGACTCAGCAGGCATTTCTGAAGGAATCAGCTGAGATATGGCATTGTCACTTCCAAGTTGTGTGACTTTGGGAAAGTCATGTAACCGCCTGGTCTCAGTGTCCCTGTCTGTAAAATGGGGAGTAGTCGCAACTTCGGCCAAATATGATATTGGACGAAGGGAATTATGGATTGTGAAAGAGCTGCCAAGGGCTGTGTTATTGTTATCTAGCCATGTGCCCTGCATCTTAGAGCAGTGTCCCCTCCGGATCACATGCCCCACAGTTGGGGAGAAGACTCTGGGTCCATGCCCTGGGTCTGGCTTTCTCAGCCTCCTCCGCTGGGCCTGGGGGAAGGCATCTGTGACTTGGAAGGAGGAGAAAGCCCCCTGCGGAGTGTGTTTTGGGGCAGCCAGGGTGGTGGCCCCCCAGGGAGACCTTTGCGAATGAAAGCACATTTGGGACCGTTTTCAAAGCCATTTCCAATTATCCAGATGAAACGCATAGTTTTAAAACCCAGGGATGGTTGAGGGACCCCAAGTCATTTTGTCCCAAGCTGCTTCTGGACCCTGCAAAGACGCAGACCATCTGAACTCAGCCCTCCCATCCTGGGCAGGATCTCCGCCAGGGGACCCGTGAGCACTTCAGTGGGGAAGGTGCTCTGTGCCTTTCCATCCAGGCTCCGCGCACCTTATGATCCCCCAGGGGCCCTGGCCAGGCCCTCCAGTCCTCAACCCTTGACTTCCTCCTTGTTCTCTCTGCAAATCAGCCTGTTATGAATAAATCTATAAAAATGTTCTCTTTGTGTTTCTTCCAAGGCAAAAACCTGGAGTTGCTAAGGCACATTAACTTCTTCCCGGAGTCCTGGCTGATCCGGGTTACAGCCAACCATTACCACGCAGTAAGTTGCCAGCTCAGCAAGGAAACAATTATTGAAATTTATTGCTTTTCTGACTTGGCTTTCTCTGGAGATGTGTTTTGCATTTGAAACCTCAGAGCCTTTGAGGTCGGGATGTTTCTGATTCCTCCTCCAAGGGGAGCCAGGAGATTCAAGCCTGGAGGGGTGGAGGGAGGAGGCTCAGGCTCGCGCGGCGGAGCCAGGTGTTTTCGGGCTTGCACACTGTTGCACTGTAGACCTGGGGAGTGAGCCCGATAGGGACCACTGGCTGTCCCGCCCTCCTGACCCAGCCCCCTGACAGACACACAGGTAACACGTGCATGTTATTGAAACTTTTTTTAATGCAGAGAAACTGAAAGAAAGAAAGAAAAGACATAGCCCTCAGACCCAGCATCCAAAGACAACCGCTACTAAGATCTCATTGTGTCTTACTGGCTGCGAGCTCTTCCACCTGCTCTGCTATAAACAGTGCTACTTTGCCTGTCCTTTGGTGCAGAAAACTTGCAGGACTCCTAATTGTTAACTGTTAGAAGTGGCTGTAGAATGAATATATTTGCACGTGATGGTTTATTTTACTCTACTTAGAATTATTTTCTTATAGGAGATTCTCAAGAAGAGAAAATACTGGCCCAAAAAGGAATGTTCATTTTTGCTCTTGATACTATTCAGTCTGGGACCAAACTGCGAATGAGCTTTACTTCACTTTGTACGTGCTCAGCCCATATAGGGCGTTTTTATCTCAGATCCCTTTTGTCTATTGAGAGGCAAACAATGAAATCTCATTTCTCAATATGCATCCCTTTATTACTAGTAAATATGAATATTTTTCCATGTGGCATTTCCCCCTTTGTGAATTGTCTACACGCACTGTTGGACTTCTCGTGTTTCCAAGCATGCGTTTTTAGCGATGAAGTAGGGCAGTGTTTGAGTTCCCAAGATTTATGAGTCACTAGTTAAAATTCAATTCAGCCCAACAAATACCTATTGTAATGTGCAAACCACAGTACCCAGTGCCCCTGCACAGCAGATAACAACTCCATGGAATGGAGCCTCTCTGGGACGTAACTCAGAACTATGCTCTAACAGAGCAGGGTGGAGGCGGGAGACAGTCCTTGGGGCTGGACGCCTCAGGAAGTTCCTCCCACTTCCCCTCCCCCCACACCCACCCTCTTCATGGTCTTCTGACCCTGCCTACCTCTTTCCCTTTGCCCCTTGTGGGAGCCTGCCATGTCATGGAGCCCACCATGTGGGGTCATGACTTTATGGGCGTGATCATTCTCTGCATCATGACCAGGCTATTTATGTAGACATTTTCTTTCCCCGGGGAAAATTCTCAGAAATGTTTCTTGTTCTCATCTCTTGTTCTCTGAAAGCATTAAGCACAGTGCCCGACACATAGTAGGCTTCAACAAGTACTGTAGACTGGATCAATGGCCAAGTCTGAGATCCAGAGACAGAACTCTATCAAGCATGGTGGGGGTGTGGGGTTGATGAACCGCCGCAGAGATGGGGACAGATGCTCATGTCCAGGGTCAGATCGCCAATGAGCTGTGTGCACTTCTCTTCCAGCTGGAGAATGGGGGTGACATGGCCCACGTGAAAGATCTTACCACCCAGGCTGTGAGATTCGGGCTACTCTTTAGGCAGGTACAGACCCCCTGGGCCCAATCAAGGGGAAGGACCATCCTCTCCCACGCTTGGGGAAGGACCTTTGTATAATTGCTTCTTACCTCTGGTAGGAAGGCCAGGGCAGAAAAGAAAACAGCTGTGTCTCTTCCGCATGTTCCCACCACATCCTAAGAAATAAAATTCACAAGACAGGAGCCTGGGACAGGGCATTCATTTATCTGATGTGCATATCCAAAATTTCTCCTTGAGGGGACCAACCAACCGTCCTTGTTTTTCAGGAAAGGAGAAGCTTCCCTGGGATGCAGGACTTACAGTTCTGAAACCAGGAAAGGCCTGGGCAAACTGGGATGAATTGGTCATTCTCTTCCCCACAAATATCAAGACTTGCCAACGGTTCAGGGATAGATTCCACTCCAAGCCTGAGTTTGCAGTTGCCAAGGGGAAGCCATTTTGGGCAGATATTTTCATGAGCCTTCCCCCCCACACACACAAATCAAAGCAAAGTGGGTCAGGGAGCTTGGCTGCAAGGCATCTGGGCTCTCAGACACCAGGGGCGGATGCAGGCCTAGTGGCTGCATTCTGTCTTGAGTTCCCTGTGATCAGTTTCCCTGAAACTGCCGTACTCAGACTCGTTTAAAGCCACTCCCGTAGCAATCTCAAAAGAATCTGTGATTCAGGGGCTCTGGGCTCTGAATCTTTCATCAGAGACTCCCCTCTGGGTCAGGCCTGGATAGGCTGGGCCTCCCCGCTTGCTTGTGGAGACCTGCCTCAGTGGACAGACCACAGACCACAGGGGCCAGGACACCTCGCAATACCATGAATATGGGGTATCTTCGAGGCCCATCCAAATTGGAGCAAATGCTTTGTTTCATAGGTCTGTGGGCCACAGATTATCTAAGAGCATGCCTAACTCATCCCTCTCCCCACTAGAAGATATGCAAAGCAGTTAATATCATCACTGAGTACTAACCCATGGAGTTTGTGAAGTCATACAGTTTGGCCCTTCCTAAGCTAAAATCGCTGTTGTGTTTTAATTAGTCACTTTTGTGTGTCAAATTAGCCACTTTTGGTTCAGCTAGAATTTGTTTTTTCTATGTCTTCTTGCCTTTGAATACGGAAGATTTTTTCCCATCACTTTGTTGTTTGTTTATTCTTCCCAATTTAGGAGTATACAACTCATTCAGAAATGATTGCCATATATGGATTCTTCTTTGAAATAAAGGGAATCAAACATGATACTACCTCTTACAGCTTTTACATGCAGGTAAGAAGGACAGCGCACAGGAAAGGCGTGTCTCTGAAATGGCCTTTTAGATTCAGAGTCAATTCATACGCAATTAAGAAGAATTGATCAATCATTAGTTAATAATTAATCTGGAATGTGTTATAAGCCTGCTGCTAGTCATGCTCAGACATGTGATGCCATTTGATTTTTAGAAACTTGGGAGGTTTGAGTGTCTTTGGGTCCATATGGCCTCTATTGGTAAAGTCGGGGCTAAATTCTAGACTCTGACTCTACATTTGGGGCTCAGTTCATCTTCTGTTTTCACGTGATGGGTGGTGCTTTACAGATGGTCATTCTGCAGTGAAGGGAAGAGGGAACGGTTGCATTTATAGAGGCAAAGCAGGGAGATGGACAGGACACCAGATTCAGGAGGGCAGTGACCTTTGACCCAGTGTCCTGCTGTAGACTTTTGGAAGAGTGCTAGAAGAGTGCTGTGTTTAAGAGCAGAGAGTTGGAGTCAAGCTTACATGGCCTCGGCAAGCCCATGAACCTCCCCATGTCCAGCTTCCTGAGCTTTAAAATCGGGAAGGTATAGGACCTACCTGACTTGGTTGTGGGCAGTATTACTGCATTAATTTGTGCAAAGCGTGAGGAACAGGGCCTGACACAGAAGGCACTATATGATGATGATGACAATGACAGTGACAACTATAATCAGGGACCGCTATGTTCCCCTTAGGATTTGCCTTGGAAGTCTCTGAGGCATCAAGCTCCTTAAGAAACCATATCTCATTAGTCTTTTTGTTATCGTCACTAATCACAGTACCCGGAACACAGGGAAGGTATGTTTGTATCATGAGCAGGTAAATGGATAAATGCATGTGTAAGGAAACCTGCCCTAGCTTCGCCACTACCTCCTTACGTGCCCTCGAGTGGGTCACATCTCTTCCTTGGGTCAGTGCTTGGTCTTCAATGACTCAGGCATTTTCCTACATGATGGAGTTGACTGGATGCAAGAGGTGAATTATTATGTAATAACGCCCATCCAAATGCTCACGTGAACCCTGTTGGTTTTTAAATCCTGGCAAAGCGATGGTGAAGACCTTCCGATTCAGTACAGCCTCACTTAGTGGCATTTTTCTGGGCTCGCCAAACCCCAGTCCGTCTGTCCGCCAGTGATACTATAGGTGAGGGGCTCAAGTCCCAGCTGACTCAGCAGCAGCAGATGCTCTCAGGAGGTGGGGCTGCGGGGAACACCCCCTTGCTCTCCGCACACCTTCTACAGGAGAGTCAACAAGCCAAGCTTTGCTAACTCGGGGTCACCCCAGCTTCAGTTCCACCTAAGGTGGATCGCCCTCCTTGCAGAGAGTGAGACACAGTGACTGCGAGCACGGCCCCATCAGCCTGCGGGCGGAGCGCCTGGTGAAGTACGAGATCAGAGCCCAGACCCTGGTGGATGGCAAGTGGCAGGAGTTCAGGACCAACCAGATCACCCAGAAGTTTGGGTTCTCCAAGCCGTCCTGCAAAAGCCACGTGAGTGTTTGTCGGAATTTTCTCTTCTCTTTCATGTCCTTTTTGCACTTTCTCTCCACCACCCCTTTTCAGGGGATCACTGGCTTTCCATCTCCAGTGATCTACAGAGGAAGCTTGCTCACTCTCTAAATTATGATCCCAGTCCCACGCCACGCTAAAGAGAAACCTAGAATAAAAAGCTGAGGACGTGGAAAAACTATCGCTATGATGCCAGATGCAGTTTATAAATGTCAAAGGTCATTTTTTTTGGAGGAGGGGAGGTTTGGCAGCATGTGTCTGCCACTATCACCTTGCGTTGTTGCCTGGACATCACCTGTGATGTGCACCAATATCTGTGGCCTGGCCCATCGGCCTCAGAGGCCGCACCAGCATCCAAGCGGATTCTGTACCTGGCCTGGCTCCTGACTGCCAGAGAGCCTATCTGTAGTCCTAGAAGGAATTCTGGGCCGTGAGCTTCAGGAGGGCCAGGGGCCTCCCTGGCTGCCCTGCAGGGAGTGGGACTCAGCTTTAAGCCAGGGAGGCCTTCCCTGTCCTGGCTGCATATCAGAGCACTCAGCTCTTTGCAAGGTCTGCAGGCCGGAGCACCACCCAGCACATGAGACCAGATAATCCTCAGCGGGGCCCGAGTATCCGTGTTGTTTAAAGCTTCCCAAGTTATTCTCTGTGATGTCAGAAATCAGAATGGCAATTTCCCCTCATGGAGGTGGGTGCGGGGAGGGGAGCCAGGATATCCACCAGGAGGGAATGTGAAGATTTTGGAGGTGCCTGAAACGTTCTCTGTGGCGACTGGCGTGGCGATCATGAAAACCCACCGAGCCAAACCCTTGAGATGCATGCACTTTATTGTATCTAAGCGATACTTAAATGTCTTAAAGTTTGTTTTACAGACCTTCCCTGGGCCGTTCTAATGTGCAGCCAGAGTTGGGAATGACTGCCTTAGCCCCCTGTTAAGCCTCCCCCCACCTCCCCAAGAGGGCAATCGTGTCTATCCTAAAAGCCCCATTTGCTTTGTTCTGGTTCACCTTCTAGGCCTTGAAAATCCACACTGTGGGCATTCCAATCTATGCAAGTTTTTCATTCATCTTCCCAATGTCTTGACAGTTTCCAGAAGAACCTGTGGGATTTTTCTTTCTTTCGCCAGTGTCTGTGTAAAAGAAAATAAAATGGCATGAAAGAGACTGCTCAAGCATTCAGATGGCTTTCTTAGTTGGCAGCGACCTCAGCAGAACTTTGACCCACTGTCAGGCTGCTGTGACAGAGAAGCACAGGCTGGGGGGCTCATAAATGCAGACATTTACTGCGCACAGTTCTGCTGGGTGTCCAACATCAAGATACCGGCACATTCAGGGTGGGGGCTGGTGACGACTCACTTCCCAGTTCACAGACGGCCATCTCCTCACTGAGCCCTCACATGGTGGAAGGGGCGAGGGGGCTTTCTGGGGTCACTTTTTTTTAAGTTTACTTATTTATTTGGGGGGAGGGGGCAGGGAGAGGACAGAGAATCCCAAGCAGACTCTGCACTGTCAGCACAGAGCCCCATGTGGGACTTGAACCCACAAACCGTGAGATCTTGACCTGAGCCAGAACCAAGAGTCAGATGTTTAACTGACTGAGCCACCTAGGCGCCCCATGGGGCCACTTTATAAGGGTTAGCATGGGGCCATCATGAGCTAATCACTTTCCAAATACCCGTCACTTTTGGGGGTTAAGATTCAACACAGGAGTTCTGGGAAAACATTCAAACCAGAGCACCATGGTTCTATCATTTGTGGATGGAAGGTACCAGATGTGAGTCCAGTCACCATCCTTGACCTCGGAGCACCCAGAAGTCAGCCCTACCTTTCTGCTTGTGCAGGAGCACTGTGATGGGAGCATTGGCAGTGACAACACACTCTAGCTGGGAGCACTTGGTGCATCTCTGTCTGCTGCACAGGACAAGGCCACACCAGGCCACTGTCCCTGCAGTTTTGGCTCAGCCAGAACAGGAGGCAGGAAGGGACGGGAACAATTACAAGGTACCGAGTGACTTATTTCCCATCTGCGTTTTCAAATGGTTCTCAGTGGTTTGGAGAAAGTGAGGTAGAGAGCCTTCTCACTTTGTGGATTCGTTTTCTATTGCAGTGTAACAAAGGACCATGAATTCAGTGGCTAAAAACAACACAGATTCATTGTTTCACAATAATGTTTCACTGCTGTGGGTCAGGAGCCCAGGCAGCCTTGCCGGGGCCCCGGCTCAGGGTCTCACAAGTCTGCAGTCTGGTGGCAGCTGGGCTGTGTTCTCATCTGAAGACATGACTGGGGAGAACCCATGTCCAAGTTCATGAAGTTGTTGGCAGATTCATTTCTTGTAGCCGTGTAACTGGGGGCCTGGCGGCTTACTGGCTGTTGGGAGAAGGTCGCCCAGCCCTGGCGCCCCTCTACCCCCACTGCGGTCCCCTGCTGGGAGTCTTTCTCTCTAGACATTTCAAAGCCTGGCTGCTTGTCCTTCAAGGCCAACAGGAGAGTCTTGCTTGGACTCGTCTTTTAAGACAGAGTCTTAGATAGTGTAAGGTAATCTTGGGAGTGACATCCCACCACCTTACCCATGTGTCTGGACTAGAAGTGAGTTACATGTTCCACCCATACTCAGGGGAAAGGGTCAAGACAAAGGGTCATCTGAGGTGTGCCCACTGTAGCATGTTATCTGGCATCTTTGGAAAAGTGATGGAGCATCCTTGATGCTATGCAGATACCAAGGTAGGTAAATTTAGTCTAATGATCACCTTAGAATCAGACATAGGCCAAAGGGACCTCCTTCCCAGCAGAGAGCCAAAACCCCATGCAGGGTGACTTGGGAGGGAGGGAGGTTGCTGGGAAGGTGGGAGATTTGAAGCAGAGGAACTGGAGGTTGGATCCATTTTTCCAGGTGCATCCCTGCCCCCTTTCCGAAAGTCCTGGCCCATCTCCCTCACCAGCTTGCTTCTGGCCGGGTCCCACCCGTGGAAAATAGTGACAGGAGACGGAGAAGCCAGGAATTTTCCAGCAGCGGCTGTGTCTCCTTCATGGCTTCTGCCTGCCTCCTATGTCCCAGCATCCACCAAATGGCCCTGCTTCTGGTTCTGTGTCGCTTCAGGCCAAGGGACAGTGCAGGCTTCCTTCTGCTGTGAGTCTCTGGGTTACCACATCTTCCCGTTTGCCTCCTTAGTTCTTCCTTCCTCCCCATAATCAGGTCTCCGTATCATGTTTATTCTGTCTGAAATCCCTGGGATACTGTGTGCTTTCCAGACATGCCCATGCTAGGAAGGGATTTGATAAGTTGGTAAGAGTGGCCCAATGGGGTAGATTGTTGGAAAATGCCCTGTGGATACTTCTTCCCATCCCGACAGGGCTGGGGCAAGGGTGAGGCTCGCCTTGCATCCAAATACTCAGTAATTCAGATAAATAATATTTTAACGCGATATTAAAAAAAAAAAATGAAAAGCAATGCTGAAGATCTACGATGCAGCTTGATGAATTACCATAAGGTGAGCACGCACATGTAACCGGCTCCCAGGTTGAAAACTGAAAGCGTGTCATCCACACCCCAGACACCCGCTCCTGCTCACTTCCCACCCAGTCACTATGCCTCGAAAGTAAATACTATCCCAACTTTCACCATTAATTAGCTTGGCCATTTAGCTGGAATATTTAATCAGCAGTATCACATAGCATACCCTCTCCCATGCCTGCGTTCTTGTGTTCAATACGGGGTTTAAGGGATTCACTTATGTTTTCATGGGGAGGTATGGTGTATTTTCAAATAAGCGTGACAGGTTCAGTTTTTATTTTTTAGAACAGGAAATGTTATTTTTTTTTAATGTTTTATTTATTTCTAGGAGAGAGAGAGAGAGAGAGACAGCGTGAGCAGGGGAGGGTCAGAGAGAGAGGGAGTCACAGACTCTGAAACAGGCTCCAGGCTCTGAGCTGGCAGTCAGCACAGGGCCCGACGTGGGGCTCGAACCCACGAACCGCAAGATCATGACCTAAGCGAAAGTCGGACGCTTAACCGACTAAGCCACCCAGGCACCCCAGGAAATGTTATTTCTAATAATATCAGCTTGTCAAAGAAAAAAGAAGAAAATCCAAAGAAGAAAATAAAATCCACTGGGATTTTATTACTTTTATTATAAAACTATTAATCTGTTTATTATAAAATTGCATTTATTATAAAATTATTATCATAAATTCTTACTATTATATGTATTATAATTTTATTATGCCCATCACTCACAAGTCTGGCAGGTAAACCTCTCAGAATCATTTTAGGGACACTGATAGGTTTTTTTTCTCCATGCAAAATGGGACGATGCAGCTGATTTTTTTAGAACCTGATTTTTTTCTCAAAGATTAAACAGAATGGTTTCTTTAGCCAAGGAGCACAGTATTTGGGGAAGAAGACAATGAATGATGTTATTTATGTCACCTCCGAACTAACTGTGCCAAGTCAGAAAAGTCCCCTGTCACTGCTCATTCCTCTCGTCACCACGAGCCTGCACCGCTGCTGCGTGTGACAGCCAGTCTGGGGCCCATCCCTGTGCAGCTGTGTGGTGGGGGTTTGAGGACACTGGCTCTAGAGAAAGAGCAGCCTCCTGGTGGTTTTCCGCAGTCCTGGGGGACCACAGAGAGCGTCAGAACTAAAACCTTCGGAAAAGCGAGTGTGAGTCTGCAGATGTCCAAGAGGGAAGGGGCTGTTTAGAAGCACTGCTGGGTGCTTGCCCAGGGATGATCGCCCACCAGCTAAACGAAGCAAGGTCCCGGCTTAGCCCTTTGGAATATGCAAACTCGTGACCCCAGACATCACAGGAGTTCGAGAAACTTACAAAGCAGCGAAGCCAAGGGGCGCCTGGGCGGCTTAGTCGGTTAAGCGTCCGACTTTCGCTTAGGTCATGATCTCGCGGTTCGTGGGTTCGAGCCCCGCGTCGGGCTCTGTGCTGACTGCCAGCTCAGAGCCTGGAGCCTGTTTCAGTCTGTGACTCCCTCTCTCTCTGACCCTCCCCTGCTCATGCTGTCTCTCTCTCTCTCTCTTCTATAAATAAATAAAAACATTTAAAAAAAATTAAAAAAAAACAAAAAAAAAAACAAAGCAGCGAAGCCAAAACGGTCNCCCTCCCCTGCTCACGCTGTCTCTCTCTCTCTCTCTCTTCTATAAATAAATAAAAACATTAAAAAAAAATTAAAAAAAACAAAAACAAAAAAAAAAAACAAAGCAGCGAAGCCAAAACGGTCCCCCTGAGGTGATGAGCCAAGCCGCGAGGGTCCAAAAGCCAGGGATGTAGGAGGAAGGCAAGGGTAGGTATCTTTTGTCTCCAGAACGGCAACAGAAAGGCACTTCACTGTCAACCCGAGGGACCCTTGGACGTTACTTCTACCTGCTCGTTTTACAGTGGGGGAAACTGAGGCCCACTGAGGTTGGAAGATGCTTACTAAGCACCTTAGTAAGCACCTTACTAAGCACCTCTGACCCATGAGGCACTTGACATCCACCTTCTCAGTGAATTCTTGTAACCCTCCATGAGTTCAGTGTATCTTCCATATCCGGTGAGAGAGGGAGCTGAGCCCCAGAGAGTAAGGCATTTAGGGTCCAAGTCTCCGCAGAGTGGCGGGGCTGGGGCCCACTCAGGGCTGGCCTCGGGGCCGATGTGCTTCCGTTTCCCTCCACGACCAACGAGAAGAGGTGAAACATTTTAGGATGCTTAATTCAAGTATTTAATGCACACCTACCTTGCTAGCAACGAACTGGGCCCTGCACATCCGGGCCATGCCAGGCCATGCCGCGTAGGGTGGCGTCCCATGTGAAACGGCGTGTGATTCTGACCGGGGCGATGGGACCTGGTGAGGCTGATCTCACCGAGAAGGTAGCACATAAGTGGGCCTTGGAGGGCGAACAGCGTCCTTGCGCGTGGAGGACGGGTGGGGAGCGGGACGCTGGTGGCAGCGGGCGGGTCTCCTGGTCCAAGGCTCTTGGACGGAAGCCTCACCGGAATCCCCTGGGAGCCGGTGCAAGAGCAGGCGCCCAGGCCCCAGCCGCAGAGGCTGACGTCGCAGCCTAGGGGACTCCCAGGCTTCCTGGGAGGTCCTGATGCGGCACCTCTGCCCCTCCCCCTTCCCGCTCCCAGAGACTCCATCCCGAGGATGCCCTTCCCACCACAGGGTTCCCCGCGGCACCACACACGCAACCGACGGCCTTCCTTACCCGGTGGGAAAAATCCGACAGCACCCACAGACCTGTGAATCGCTTTCACCCCCACTGACTTTAGTTTTACAGCCAAATTTCCTTTTCCTACGAAAGAAAGAACTTTCAGGAGGCGCCCAGGTGCGGGTGAACCGCCCGCTGCAATCCAGAACCCACCCCTTTCCACTAGGGGGCGAGGTCTGCCTCAAAACGGGGAACCGAATAAAAACATACAATTAAAAAAATAAATAAAATAAATTTTAAAATTTAAATTAATTAAAAATAAAATTAAAAATTAAAAAAAATTAAAATTAAAAAATTTAAATTTTTAAAAAATGAGAACCGGAATTTTAGAGGTGGAGTCTTCCTTGCTTAGTGGTTGAAAGTGAACTTTGTACATCCTGGGTGAGGCTCAGGTCCTTTGAACATCTACAGTGTTCACATCATAAAAATCTCTGAGCTCGGGAAGCGTGAGTCTTGGGACAAAAAAAAATTTTTTTTAAGATGATCTTACAGACTCTTCTCTTCATGAGCTACTTAGACTAGAATTTAAAAACTCACAGTCCCAATGCCCACAGCAGCGGCTGTGAGTACTGGTCAACATAACGTGCTGTGTGCCACGGCCATGACCACCCCTCTGCTTCTGTCATCACCCACCCCCTCCTCCACCCCCAATGGCTCATCTTTCCAGACTCTGGCCTCCAAAAAGGATGGACAGGAGTCGCTCTGCATGCAACAACTCCTTGAAGTCTTAAAGTCAAGAGTTGGGTCCTAGCTCTGCCCTTTACTTCCAGTGTAGCCTTAGGCAAGCCACCTAATCTCTCTGAGCCTTCGAGCCTAATCTGAAGTTGGCAACTAAGCCCACGGTAAGGGTTAAATAAATGGATGTGCGATTTATCGCATAACAGGAGCTTAATACAATTTATTTTTGCTTTTCCCTCATTGCTTGAAGTCTTTTTGTACTTGTTGAAGGTTAAGACGGACACTGTGTGATCTTGGGCAAGTTGCGTTCCTTCTCTGGGCCTGCTTTCCCTTGTACAAAATGACAAGGTTAAACTAGGTGCCCTTGGTGGACCTTTCCAGATGCAATCTTTCGGTCCTCTGATTCCCCGAGTGGAGGAGAACCAAAGTGGATGGACAAGCCGATCCTAGGAACTAGGTGAAGGAGGGCCTGGGGAGGAAATGAACTGCCTTACCGGGCTATAGGCTCATCTGATGGAGAACCGGTTAGAAAGAGTAAGAGGTACTTTTTTCCGGTCTCCTCATTGGAGGGTTTTGCATCCCAGAGACTGGTGTGTCTGTGGGAGCAGAGAGGAGAGAGGAAGTTTTTGCTCTTCCACGCGTAGGCTGGGGAGGGGTAGTGCTGGGGGCTGCTGAGCTGCAGGGAGCGGGTGGGCTTCTCAGGGGCTGGGTGGGGAAGCCCCAAGCTGCATTTGCACACAGGGTGTTGGCATAAGATGTGGTGGAGGCTGGCCCACAGACGAGGGGCCCTGCAGAGTCGGGGGGGGGGGGGGGCAGATTCTCTTCAAGGAGACGGAGAGGGAGAAACCTCTGTGAGGGAGTCCTCGGAGCAGTGCTGTCCACGGAACTTTCTGCCGTGATGGAAGTGTCCCATATCCACCCTGTCCAATATGGTAGCCACTAGCCATGTGTGGCCACTGAGGACTTGAAATATGGTTAGTGGAACTGAGAAATTGAGTTTTTAATTGTATGTCATTTTAATGTAAATGGCCAGAAGTGCAAATAGGAGCGGAGTCACAGTAGNCGCCCACCCCCCCCACCCCCCCAGGATCCTTCCTGATTCTGGAAACTCTCCAAGGTACTGAGCTTCTTGGCCTCTCCCCAGGGCCCCAGGAGTGTAACTTCAGCCTGCGGCCCCCCCCCCCAAACATTTACAGACTGCTGGGTGAAGGCTACCTTCCCGGGTGGGGGGTGGGGGGCACAAGAAGAAGACATACTGGGGAAAAAGAAAGGTTCTAATGCCAGGAAAGCAAATCCAGCTCTGTATGGGGGGTACACACAAGGATGGTACCCCCACTTCTTCTACCAGCACTGATGGTCATTTAAATTTAAATATGTTAAAATGAAATAAAATTAACAAGTGAATTTCTCCATCCAGCTGGCCACATTCCAAGCTCTCAGGAGCCACACATGGCTAGGAGCCACCCTCCTGGGCAGGGAGGATACAGGACACAAGGCTCCTTGGGCCCCACTTGGTGACCTTGAATGAATCCGTGTGCTCTTTGTGCTTTCATTCCCTGACTCATTCATTCATTCCACAGACTGCAAGTGGCTGCTGCCGTGGGTCAGGCTTGGGTTAGGGTTTCAAAGGTGAACAGCACAGGCGCTACCCTCATGGAGCCTACAAGGTGGGGAGAGCCGGAAAGGGCTGGATGCCTGAGCACCCTGAGGAGAGGGAGCCCAGTCCTCTGAAAGCACAAAGCAGAGAAAGCTGCCCAGACCTGAGGAGGGGGATCGAGACCCATGAAGGACCCCCCCCGGGGAAGTGACACTTGGGCTGAGAACAGACGTAGGAGTGGAGTTAAAACAGGTTTGGCAGAGACATCAGAACAGAGACAGAAAGTAAATTAGTGGGTGCTTAGGGCTGGGGGGGAGAGGAGGTTGGGGAGATGGGAGGAGACTGCTAAGGGGCACAGATTTCTTCAATTTTTTTTTTATTAAAAAATGCCTTTAATGTTTATTTTTGAGAGAGGGGGAGTGAGAGAGAGAGAGAGATAAAGTGAGGGGCAGGGAGGGGCAGGGAGAGAGGGAGACACAGAATCTGAAGCAGGCTCCAGGCTTTGACCTGTCAGCCCAGGGCCCGACATGAGGTTCAAACTCACGAACTGTGGGATCATGACCTGAGCTGAAGTCGGAAGCTTAACCAACTGAGCCACCCGGGGGGCCCCAGGGGCCCAGGATTTCTATCTGGGGTGATAAATATGTTCTAAAATGGACTGTTGATGCACATTGCACAGCTCGGTGAATATGCCACGAATCATTGAATACTACACATACCTGGGTGGACTGGGTGATACACGATATATCTCAGTAAAGCTGTTAAGAATGCAAAGAAAGAGGGGCGCCTGGGTGGCTCAGTCAGTTAAGCGTCCAACTTCGGCTCAGGTCATGATCTCATGGTTCGCGGGTTCAAGCCCCACGATGGGCTCTGTGCTGACAGCTAGCTCAGAGCCTGGAGCCTGCTTCGGATTCTGTGTCTCCCTCTCTCTCTGACCCTCCCCTGCTCACGCTGTCTCTCTGTCTCTCTCTCTCAGAAATAAATAAAAAATTAAAAAAAAAAAAAGAATGCAAAAAGGAGGAGCTGGGGGTTCTGGAGAAGTCTCAAGCCCAGATGGCAATATGTTCAGGGGCCTGGCTCCTCCAGAAGACACAGAGCCAGCCAAGCAGCAGCGGTGGCTGGAGCCCGGGGTGAGTTGGACCTGGAGACCACGTGAGGGACTTTGGTCTTTTTCCAGACAGCAGCCGGGCGCAGTGAAGAGTTTTTAAGGCTGGGGCTGACCTGATGAAATTTGCATTTGGAAGAGAAAATCATTCTGGATGATGTATGGCAAAAGGAGCGGAGGTGGGGACAGAGCAAGAACGAGTACATGTAAGAGGCTTTGGTGGTGACCCGAGGAGAGGTGAGGGGGTGTGGGCAGAGGTGACAGCCGTGGAGACGGTGCCAAAGGACAGGCTGGGAGAGAGGTGGAGCTCACCCCTGCTCTGTGCAAAAGGAATGACCATCCCTTAACTGTCCACCGTGTGCCAGATCCCTGGCACCACCCAGGGGGGCGTGACTGTGGCCACTTGGGGCAGATATGGTGTGCGCTCTTTTAGAAGTGGGTGCAAAGGTGCAGCAGTTTTGTTTAAAAATAAATATTCCCACAGGACACTGTAGGCTGGCACTGTAAACTGGTACTGCCTTCCTGAAGACAGCTTGGCAGCATGTTAGAAAAGGCCTAGGAGGGTGGCGACTGGGTGGCTCAGTCGGTTTTGCATCCGTCTTCGGCTCAGATCATGATCTCACAGGTTGTGAGTTCAAGCCCCATGTCAGGCTCTGCGCTGACAGCTCAGAGCCTGGAGCCTGCTTCGGGTTCTGTGTCTCCCTCTCTCTCTGCCCCTCCCCTCTCTCTGCCCCTCCCCCACTCATGCTCTGTCTCTCTCAGAAAATAAACATAGGAAGAAAGAAAGAGAGAGAGAGAATGAAAGAAGGAAGGAATGAAGGAAGGAAGGAAGGAAAGAAGGAAAGAAGGAAAGAGAAAGAAAAGGCGTAGGATGTAAACTGCTGTGATAGATCATCATAATAGTGGTCCCAGTAAATCCCACTTTCCCATCTTCATGTCTCTTGGCCTTGCTGCTCTATCCATCGAGAGATGGTGCCTATTTCTCCACCCTCTTGGCTCTGATCTGGCCTCGGGGCTTTCTTTGGCCAACAGAATATGGCAGAAGGAACACTGCGTGTGTTCGGAAGTCTGGATGCAAGGGGCCAGGCAGCTTCCACTCTTGCCCCGTGGGAGCCCTGAGCCCAGGCCAGCCTGCTGGAGGCTGAGAGACCAAGTGGAAGAGAATCGAGGGCCTCAGCCCACTGCCAGCATCAGGTGCCAGATATGTGAACCTCCCAGCCCAGTGGACTCTCCAATCAGTGACCTCCGAGGGGGATGCCTCTGCAAAGGATTTCTCCAGCCAACGCCCAGAATCACAAGAAATAGTTCATTGTTGTTTTAAGCCACTACGTTTTGGGGCGCTTTCTAACCTCACAATAGATATACTGAAATACACACCCTTTTGTTGAAATAAATCCACTTTAGGTATTTATACAAGTAAAAACAAAATCAGAAAAATAGCCAATGGTTTGGCTACAGAGGTGTTCCTTAAAGCATTGTTTATGATACAAAACTTCGGCATGATCTTAGATTATCCGAAAGCAGGCATTAGATAGAATGTGGTATGTCTGTATGTTACGCAGTCATTAAAAAGTTATTGTTGAGGTAGGCTAGCGGCAAGATTTCCAGAATTACAGCTAGTTGGAAAAACAAGACAATTAGAATATGCATATATTTTTTAAATTTTTTAATTTAATGTTTATTTTGAGAGAGAGAGAGACAGAGCGCAAGCAGGGGAAGGACAGAGAGACAGGGAGACACAGAATTTGAAGCAGACTCCAGGCTCTGAAGTGTCAGCACAGGGCCCGACGCGGGGCTCAAACTCATGAGCTGTGAGATCATGACCTGAGTGGAAGTCAGATGTTCAACCAACTGAGCCACCCAGGCGCCCGAAGAATATGCCTATTTTAATTATATTTTAAAGTGAAATTGATGGGTCCAAAGGCAAGTGCTACTTCAATTTGATATTGTGAATATCAATGGACATCACTATTTATCTTCCCACCAGCAGTGATGAGCCTTTTTGCTTCCCCATGTCCGAGTCACATCCCCCCTTGCCACCTGCTGACACATTTGTGAGGCAGGTCAATCCACTCTAGGAGGTGATGTGAGTTACAGCAAAGGTAACTTCAACCTTTATGTCACTGAACAGGATTTCCTGGTTTCTTGGCCTCCCAGAGATACCTTCCCCTGACCCATTTCTCACCTGAACAAAGGGGTCTGATTTACTTCTGGACTCCCTTCAGGTGCATGATGAAAACCCAGCAGGAAGCCAGGCATCGCGCCTGGTCGGACGGACTGCGGCTGGCAGCAGGGCAATTGTCATGTGTCAGCCCCCGCGCACCAGAAAAGGCTCAGTGAGTCTCAAACACGGTGATTAACTTCTCTTTAATCTCTGCATCACTGAACAGCACGGCCTACTGCTCACTTCCCCAGGGAGCTCTCTATGAGTCACCACGGTCTTACTGAGGATGTCTGACGGGGGCCTCCTCAGCATGTTTCATTTCACGCAGGTGTGACTGGCCCTTGATGTGCCCTTGAGATGCCCAGGGACTGAATAATGCCTGCCCTTCCCCTCCGACCCTAACTAGGAACCGAACCCACAATGCCTCATTTAAAACAAAATAATATTGCTCTAGAGTCTTTGTTCTGCTCCATTTCTTTCCTTTTTTTCCTGGCTGTTGAACCAAGGCTGAAAGTCCTTGGGATATGGGACATCTCTTTAAGTAATAGGAAGTTTATTGACTCACGGGTTAATTGAGAAAATCATTTACCAAACCATATGTGGGCATGCTGTGCCAGCAACCCTTGAACTGCCATAAAGACGGGGACCCAGCTGTGGCCTGCTTAGCTCTTTCTTCTAATGTGGGTCACTCCTTGAACTAGGACAGTCTGCAGGTGTTCCCTTTGTGCTCAGATAGAGACTCAACTCTTAACCCTTGAAAGAAAGAAGCAGGAAGAAAGGCCTGCCTGGGCATGTCCAGGCACAGAAATCGGGGAGAGAAAAGCAGAACCTTTTACACATTGCTGATGCCTTGTACTCCTCTTGACGTCATTACATAAACTGTTCAATTCAATTAGACTCACAGGAAAAACCCCCTTCCCTACAGCTTTCTTGCTGTGTGACTTTCAGTGAATCACCCAACCTTTCTGAGCCTGTTTCTCATGCTCACTTCGGCAGCACATATACTGAGCCTATTTCTCAACCTCACGGAGTCACTGTAAAGATGAAACGGGGATATGGCTGGGGATGTGTGCTAGGCAGAATAATGGCCCCAGTCCCCAGAACCTGTGAATGTCACTTTACATGGCACAAGGGACTTCGCAGGTGTGAGTAAGAATTTTGAGTTGGGGGAATGTTTATAGCCGCGCTATTGACAATAGCCAAGTATGGGAAGAGCCCAAATGTCCATCGACGGATGAGTGGGTAAAGAAGCTGTGGTGTATATAGACAATGGAGTAGTACTCGGCAATCAAAAAGAATGAGATCTTGCCATTTGCAGCTACGTGGATGGAACTAGAGGGTGTCATGCTAAGTGAAATTAGTCAGAGAAAGACAAATATCATATGACGTCACTCTTACGAGGACTTTAAGACACAGAACAGTTGAACATAAGGGAAGGGAAGCAAAAATAATTTAAAGACAGGGAGAGGGACAAAACGTAAGAGACTCTTAAATATGGAGAAAAAACAGAGGGTTGCTGGAGAGGGTGTGGGAGGGGGGACGGGCAAGGGGCATTAAGGAATCTACTCCTGAAATCATTGTTGCACCATATGCTAACTAAGTTGGATGTAGATTTTTAAAAAGTAATACAAATAAAAAATAAAAATAAAATAAAAATACAGGGAAATGGCTACTGAGCTTCAGAAAGTTCAAATTAGCATTAACAGTGTAACTTTTCAATTCCATTATGAAATTTTTATTTCATTTCTGGTATTATTCTAAAAAAAAAGAATTTTCAGTTGGGGGGATTATCCTGGATTCTCTGAATGGGCCCAGGATAATCACAGGGATCCTTTTAACAGGGAGGCAGCAGGTCAGAAAGGCAGAGGGATGAGCCCATACAAGCAGAGACTGGGGCAATATGGCCATGAGCCGGAGAATGCCAGCAGTCTCTAGAAGCTACGGGATGCAAGGGACAGATTCTCTGCCCATGGCCCCCAGGAGGCATCAGTCCTGCCGATACCTTGAATCTAGCCCAGGGAGACCAGTTTCAGACTCCTGGCTTCCAGAACTGTAAGAGGATAAATGGGTGTTTTAGGCCACTCCGTTCGTGGTAATGTGTTACAGCAGCCACAGGAAACTAATATGGGATGATCTGGAAATACAAAATCCTGCACAAGGGGGGAGATTTGCTGTGACGTAGCCAGAGCCAGGCGAGGCTGGGTGCGGTGGGTGGGCCTACGGGGCCAGCAAGGGGTCAGCCTGCGGGTGTCTATTTGCATGAGCTTATCTGCAGGGAGGGAAAGTGCCTCTCCAAGGGCCATGAGTGGCTGTGTGGCAGGAGTGACGTCTGCCCTCTAACCCTACCCAGTCACCCAGATGTAAGCCCCAGTCCAGGGGGAGGGGCTCTGGACAGAGCTGGAGGGACTGTGACAAAGCAAGACATAGCAGGGAGCAGGGAGCACTTGCCCCATATCTTCGCTGCCTGGCCTGGTCTGGCCCCCAACACTGCATCTCAAGACCATTGGCTGACCTCAGCCTTGACCTGGGAGAATAGAGAAACACCACTTGGGACTTTGCAGGCAGCAAGTGTCGCCAAGAGATTTGANGGTGGGGGTGGGGGTGGGGGTGGGGATAAACATCAGCCACCAGTATTGGGACTAACGTGTAATGGTGCCCACCTGCTGATGAGGCCTTGGGACGCCCAGGCCTCCACAAGGCCTGCCTGTGGGCATCCATCGTCATTCCTGTCGAGGACAGCTGCTCCCTCGATGACCCGCTGAGCTGTTTCACAGCTGCACCTCCACTGCACACACAGTGTGGCCACACCTCACCTATGGGAACGTGGCCTGTTCACTGGCACTCAGGTATGGTCCTCTGAGAATTCCTCTTCCCCTGTGTCACATATATTCCAAGTCCACCTGCAGAGCCATCAACCCAATGGCCCAGCAAGATGTTGGATGTCACAGCGTTTCTCGCGCTGCAGGTGTCTTAGAGAGTTTTGTTAACCCGGCAGCTCTACAGATCCAGGCAAGGGCGCCTGTGACCTGGGGGCTGGACCAACGAGTGGGATCCCCTCTGCCTGAGGATGCCGTCATTAGATCCTGAGCGGATGGGCCTCTGGCCTCATTGATCGCGAGTGAGCATTCTCCTGCGTGGCTGGGCCCCTCGGCCACCAGCCTGGCACATGACTTCTCTCCCTTCTGATCTGCGGCAGTTCTGACTCTCCTGCCACACCACCGCCCGCCATCTACACGGCAGGCCAACCCACCCAGACAGGGAACAAATCACACCAGACCACCCCTCCATTGCTTTATTATTTTTTAATAGTTTATTGTCAAGTTGGTTTCCATATAACACCCAGTGTTCATCCCCACAAGTGCCCTCCTCCAGACCCCTCCATTGCTTTCAAATCTTCAACCGCATCCCAAATAGGACTTGGAAATAGTTAAATTTAGCAACAAAAATACGAGGTGCCCAGTTAAATTTGAATTCCAGATAAACCGGGTATAATTCTGTTAGTGTAAACGTGTCCCCAAAACTATCTGAAAGTCAGGTTGAACTGGACATCCTGTCTTTTATGCGGCAACCCTAACTGAATATGATGAATTGAATCTCAACTCCTTGCCATGATGGACAGGGTCCTGGGAGCCCCACTTTCATCTATCTCGTAGACCTCAGATTACGCCCTCAACTTCTCCACATTAGGCTTGTTGCTGCCTCAACTTCTCCACATTAGGCATGTTGTCCACTCACGGTTCGTGAGTTTGAGCCCCGCATCCAGCTCACTGCTGTCAGTGCAGAGCCCAATTCGGAGCTTCTGTTCCCAGCCCTCTCCCCCCACCCACCCCACTCTCTGCAGCTTCCCCACTTGCACTCTCTCTCTCAAAAATAAATAAGTCCTTATACATTCTCTTCCCCTGCAATGTCCTCCCCAGATCCTCATGCAGAAGGCCTCTGCGGATCACTCAGGCGTCAGCTCCCGGCCACCCGCTCGGGGTGGCTTTCCTTGAGCCTGTCCAGGCACTCTCTCGCCTCACATGTTCTTCCTGCCATACATCTCAGTTCAGTGCTCACTGGCCTGGAAAATCTCAGAAGCTAGCCGAGTGGAAAAGGCACGGGAAGCCCATGAAGTGATTTTCCATCGGGATGGACTGAGTGAGGGTCAGTGGAAAGCTCTGGAAGTCGACCTGGGTGTCCTGCTACATTTCCATCTACTCTCCTCGGAGGGTGCTGGAGAGACACGGGTGGGAGGGGGAGGAAAAGGCCAGAGCTGCTTCACCTCTTGTGGGGGGGGGGTGTCGTTCGCCCCCCTGCCTTCTCCTCCCTGGTCCTGTGTTGTAGCGTTGTTAACAGACCGCATCCTTCTGCCTTCGCCTCTCCCCAGCCTGTGTTCCCTTCTCCAGCTTGGTACCTCTGGCCAAGTGTCAAGGAGTCTTAGGAAAGTTCCTCCTGGTCACCTGGGGTTCAGGAAAAATCTCACAAAAGCTTCTTAGCATTGCTGTAAGCCTGTCCCCGGACACCTCTCTCAGAGCAGGATGTCCTGGGTCATTCTAGGGGGAGGGAGCCAGAGAAATTCTTTGTTTAAGCAGGGTCCTCTCCTTCTGGAAGTCAACAGCCAGTCCTCAAAATCCCAAATGCCCTTGATCTCCGAGTCTCTCCAGGGCCTTCAGAGGCAATGCTTGCCTGTGGTGGAATCAGTTTTATTTTTGTGCCCCCATCCACCTTAGACTGTCGTTTCTATAAAATACACTAAAAAAATGAAGCACTAGGAAAACAAAGGCTTACAAAATGCAGCCTCCCTGACTCTGCATTTGTGTATTGCAGTGTCAAAATGCTACATGCGCTTCTAAATGCTGAGTCTTGCTTTGGCACGTAACCCACTGAGGGCAGATAATAAACGTTTGAGCGCTGTACCAGTCCGCGGAGCACGCTCAGAGTACGCAGTTCCGAGACTGAGGCTGGGCAATGTCCTGGAAGGGAAGGGAAGCTGGCTGGGAGAAAGGAGTCTTCAAGCCACGTTTGCTCTAAGGCTCGGTCTGGATGAATGCTGCCACCATGACTTCAAAGTCATGACCGCTCTTATAAGAAAAGCGAGAGGGCGTAAACATTAATTTACGGAATGGTGATTGATAATTAGGATGGCTCATGTGTTTACTCTGTGGCAGGCACAGTGCGGAGAGCTCTTAAGAGCTTATCCCCGTTACCCTATTGGGTTCCCTCCGTTGTCATAGTGATCACTTTACAGATCAAGAATCTGGCTTCAAGGAGCCAGAGTGCCCTGTCCAGGAGGCGCAGCTGGTCAATAGCAGAGTTGGGATTTGAACACCAATCTTCTGGTTTCAAAGCGCCCTTACCCACTGCACCATGTCAACTTCCAGATCCATTAAAGGGGCTATTTAGGACTTTGGAGGAAAAGATTTCCTGGCATAGGGCTCCCCAGAGTCAAAGGTAACTTCTTTCTGTGCCTGACACTGCAATGCTAGAAGAACAGAGTTCCACAGACAACCTCCTTTTGAGCAGTNTCAATTCTGTTCCATTGGTCTATGTGTCTGTTTTTGTGCCAATACCATACTGTCTTGATGATGACAGCTTTGTAGTAGAGGCTAAAGTCTGGGATGGTGATACCTCCCGTTTTGGTTTTATTTTTCAGTATTACTTTGGCTATTCGGGGTCTTTTGTGGTTGAGCAGTGGCTTTTTGAGCAGTGGTTCTCAAACTGGAGTGTGCTCCCACCAGATTCACCTGGAGGGTTCCCTCTAAAACAGGCTGCTGGGGCGGGACTCAATCAATGAGTAGGGTGAGAACGAGAGAATCTCCGTCTCTAACAAGCATCAGGCGATGCTGAGGTTCACCCGCACTCTGAGGACCACTGGCCGGCTGAGAGGCAGGTAGGGCTGAGCACTAAGATGTTTTCTGAATCGGGGAGTTGCCCCCTGGGTGAGGCAGACCGGAGAGTTGGGAGGGTGGTGATATCTCTCTGTCCACTCTAGGGGGCCTCCTCCACCCCTTTCTTCTTGAGGACTTTCAGTTTGTTCTAATGCACCAGGCATTCTAATTCAGCACAGTCCTAACGGTGAGCTGGGGGCACCATGGCTGTAGAACGGGTGGTCCCATACCTCCTCTGACCGTGGCTCCGGGCCCAGGGACTGTGGCACCCCGCTCAGGTGTTCGCTAAAACCCAGGTAGATTCTCCCCAATTAACTACTCCTGTGAATTCCAGCTTATTGCCTGGTGATACTTTTCCCCACTCCCTGTTTAAAGATCTTCAGGATTAGAGACGGACTGACCTGGCCCAGAAATGACAAGGTGAGGAGATCAGAAAATGAGATTCCAGGGGCACCTTGGTGGCTCAGTCAGTTAAGCCCCCAACTTCAGCTCAGGTCATGGTCTCAAGGTTGGTGAGTTTAAGCCCCGCAACGGGCTCTGTGCTGACAGTGGGGAGCCTGTTTTGGATTCTCTGTCCCCCTCCTTTCCCTCCCCTCCCCCACTCACTCGTGTGTGTGTGTGTGTGTGTGTGTGTGTGTGTGTGTGTGTGTGTGTGTAGAAACAGTCAGCGTGCTGGAATCAGTTCTGTACCATTTTGTCCAACTCGGGCAAGCCCAAGACGAGACTTGCTTTTGTGGGATGATGTCAACACGAGGGGCAGATGGGCAGCACTATTTTAAGACCATGTTGGGCCCAATCTCGTTTTCAGAGGCTCTGCCCCCAGTCACATCACANTCCCCTCCCCCACTCACTCGTGTGTGTGTGTGTGTGTGTGTGTGTGTGTGTGTGTGTGTGTGTGTGTGTGTAGAAACAGTCAGCGTGCTGGAATCAGTTCTGTACCATTTTGTCCAACTCGGGCAAGCCCAAGACGAGACTTGCTTTTGTGGGATGATGTCAACACGAGGGGCAGATGGGCAGCACTATTTTAAGACCATGTTGGGCCCAATCTCGTTTTCAGAGGCTCTGCCCCCAGTCACATCACACATACAAAAACTCAGCCCCATTCCACGTTCAAGAGAATCCATTTTGCTATACATTTTGAAGGGCTTTTGTAAGTTTGCCCTGCAAATTACTTGGCTATATGAAAGATTTAATGTATAATAATTATCCATAATTTCTTAGTCGTCGTGTATATCCGGAAACTTTTTGTGAAATTTCAGCGTCATGAAGTTCCAACTCTCAATTTCACGACTACAGAGGTTGACAAAATGTTTCATTTCATGTGGCCATTTGATTAAACGTTAATAATAATAGGATCGTTTTCTTATTTTAGAGATAACAGTTTTTTGATTTCCTTTTTCCTGGTTTTGATGGTTTTCAAACACTCTTGAGTCCAGGTGCTTCTTTTTAGCACCTACAGGGTCAAATATGCCATCGCGCAGGCACCTGGGAGGCCCTGCCCTCAAGCAACCCCGCCCGGGTGCCTCTTCTGCACAGCTATTCACCGGCCTGCTCCAAGTGCACGCACACGTCACCTTCTCCCTGAGACCAGCCCCGGCCACACCCTCCCCTCCTTGGCATCACTAATCCCTTTTCCTTGGCATGACTTTGTCATCTTCAAATGTACCGTATAATTTACTCAGTCATTACGTCTATTGTTTATTATCTGTCCCTCCCACCCACCTCCACCTACTCCACCTAGATGGGACATAAACTTTAGAAGGACCAGAACTGGATCTTTGAGTTGTTGGTGCTGGTGTTGTTTTTATTGATGTATCCCAGGTATCTAGAAGAGTGCCTGGCACTCCGTAAGTACTTGTTGACTAGAAGAATGCTACAAATGTAGCTGTAAAGATGATGAGTAGGGGCTTTTTGTTTTAAGACTGGAAGCCAGGAAGGGGACAAGACCTCCCTTTGCATTATAATGCCTCGGAGATCGGCTTGCCTAAGCTTCACTTCCCGGGCTGGAAAGCTGACTGTTAAGTTCCCCACCAGGAGTGCAGGTCTTTGTGAGGGCCCCTCCCCCACATGCCCTGCACCCCAGAATCCAACAAAACCGAGAGTGACTGGAGACAGGACCATGGAGGGGGAGAGAGGGCGAAAAGGAGGCCAAGAAACTCTGGAGAGGAGACAAGAAGAGAACACAGGAGAGAGGAGAGGGCCTCTGCCAGTCAGGAGTGGCGACCAAGGCCCTGTGGTTAAAGACAGAGGTTAAGAGGAGTTGCATATGCTAGAGAATCCCTCGCAAAGCTGGCACCTGTGAATCCTATGTCCTAGAGCCTGAGGTCAAGGGCAGGTTGGACACCTTCCAGGACTCCTATGAGTTTGTTTGACACAGTGACACTCAGATCCCACAGCTGTGGACTTACTTACCTACCTCCTCCATCATGAGGAGCTGCCAGAACTGTGGACACCAGACTGTGACAGGAGCTCAGCCGGGCCCCAGATACCGCCACGGGGTAGCCAGTGGAGGCTGCTTAGGCCTCCAGGAAGGGAGAGATGGATGCATGTCCCGACAGGAGAAGGGAGGGTAGCCTCCTCCTCCTCCTTTCTATGCACGCTCCTCACCTGACTATTTGTATACAAACATCTACAACTGTCCAAGGATATGTGCAGCATCTCATTTGATCAAGGTGGGACCTTGAGGCTCCAATGTGTGCCTCTCAGACAAGACGCCTGCGTCATTTCCCCGGAGTCCCTTGAGGATTATGGAACAGGGCTTCCTGTTATGCTCCGGCTTCCTGGGCTCAAGGGTTCCAAGGGGAAGGGTAAAGGGGTTTGGAAACTCAAACCTGTGAGTCAAAGTTAAAGGGACAAGGGATTGTCAGTCTTGGGAAAGTGGGCCGAGGGGGGTGGGTGCCTCTCAATACTAGATTTTTTTTTTTTTTTTAGTGCGTGAAAGGTGTTAGTTTGGGAGATCAATTATCTTCCATTTCTGCTCAGGACCCAGCAGACTTCCTGGAGTTTAAAGCCCAGTAAGAGGGCTCTGAATTAGAAGCAGGAATATACTCCTTTCTGTTGTTGATCAGAAGAGAATGCTGCTGCAAGCCATAGCAAAAAGAAAAATTCAAAAATAACCGTGGTTAACTCCATCCCCAAAGGTGCATAGAATTATGTGTTTGAAAATCCTTTTCATATGATATGTAGCTCACATTTTGAAAACTAGGCTGTGCTTATCAGTAAGACCCTACAATCATATGAGTATGGGAAACTGATGTTTGATCTAGGATCCCACGGAGTGGGGGTATTCCCGATTGGTATTCAGGTACTAAGGAAAAGCATGCGGAGAACCCTCTTCTTTATGAGAAGAAAGAGGACCTCCTCTTCTTTATGAGAAGGCCCAGACATGGACATTTTATAGATATAGAAAGTCTCTGCACCTGCAGTCTTATCTGCAGCCTGCTTGGTTTTTCCCTTGAATGTCTCCATCTAGAGCAAAGCAGCTGTGGAGCCCAGCCACCCCTGTGCATTTCAGGTTCAAGGTCATCCCAGGTGATTCACAAATCCACCCAGCAGGTACATACACCTGAACCAGGTTGCCGGGAGAAGCAAGGGGGCCTTGAAGAGGAGAAGGGGGCTCGGAAGGGGAAAAGAGGTAACTACAGGGTTAACATGATCTTCAAAGGCAGTGGGAAAGGAAGACCCAGAGGAAGATATGGACCCTTTGGGCCTAGTGTCAATTCAAAACCTTTCTAATTTTTTTTACCTTTTGGCTGGTATTCCACCATGTACAATTTATTAATAGGATAAAGTACACAAAGATATGTAAATAGGACTTTTCAGCACAGGATTATTTATTAGGAAAAGCTGTGAAATAATCAAATTGTCCATTCATAAGGGATTGCACAAGCAAATTACAGCGCATCCATTCAACAGAACCTGATGAGGTAGGTCTGCACTTACCAACGTGGGAAAAGAGGAACAGGTCCTATTGCTGAGTTTAAAAAATAAAAAAGAGGACATAGACACGATTCTCTGTTTCCCTCTCACTAAGCACAGAGAAAATCCTGAATATTATATACAAAATAAACATGAGAAGACTTTGTACAGCAGAGAGAAGACAAACCAGGCTAGAGTAGAGACCCAGGAGCCCAGAAATAACGTAGTCGTGAGTTCCCTCGTTTTGTTTTATTATTATTATTATTATTATACTTTAAATGTTTTAAAAATTATTTTTAGGGGCGCCTGGGTGGCTTAGTCAGTTACGCGTCTGACTTTCGCTTAGGTCATGATNTGTCAGCACAGAGCCCGATGCAAGATTCGAGCCCACAAACCATGAGACCATGACCTGAGCCGCAGTTGCTTAACCAACTGAGCCATCCAAGGTGCCCCTATTATTTTTTTAAAGGTTTTATTTTTAAATAATCTTTACACCCAACATGGGGCTCGAACTTACAACCTCACGATGGGAGTCACATGTTCTACTGACTGAGCCATCCAGGAGCCCCTGTTTTATTTTTTTGTTTTTGTTTTTTGCCTCCCATAGTCCAGTCTGCATACCAGAGAAGCTGGCAACTCAGAAACACAGATGGGTGCGGACAAAAAAAGACCTATGAGAAGCCTGTGCTGTGCACCCAAAGAACCAGGAGAGGGGGACAGCCTGGCAAAATGGAAACCTCATGGACAGTGACTGCTCAGTGGATGTGGGGGCTAGACACATATTGTACCAATGTCAATTTCCTGGTTTGGATATTGTACCTATTTGTGTGAATGTACCCATTGGGGAAAACTGGATAAAGGTTATAGGGGACCTCCTCAAGTATCCTTGCAACTCCTCAAGAACCTAGAAGTATGTCAAAATAAACGTGTTTTTGAAAAAAAAAGTATGTTGAGCATAATGTCATCTTATAAAATTGTTTAGGTTTATCTATAGGGGAAGTATCTGTGTAGAAAGGTAACTGGAAGGATGTTCACCAAATTTGTGAGTGGCTCTTACTTGAAAGGTGGCATTTGGGAGTGATTTTCACTTTCTTCTTTCTATTCTACATATTATATGACTTATTTCTATTTTTTTTAAATTTTTAAATATTTATTTTTCAGAGACAGAGCATGAGTGGGGGAGGGGCAGAGAGAGAGGGAGACACAGAATCCGAAGCAGGCTCCAGGCTCTGAGCTGTCAGCACAGAGCCCGACGCGGGGGTTTGAACTCATGAACCATGAGATCATGACCTGAGCCGAAGTCAGACACTTAACCAACTGAGCCACCCAGGTGCCCCTGTGTGACTTATTTTTAATTTAATTTAAAGTCTAAAATAAATTAAAGTGCACTGATGGGTGCTGGAAAGAGAAAGGGAAAATAGAAAGGTCACACCCATTTGGCCTTGGCAATGAGTGGATGTGGTAGCAAGTCCTGGGGCTACTCGATGGATCTGTGGCCCAGGGCTTTAGCAGCAGGAGGGTACTGGCCACCTTTCTTGTCGAGGCAGCCCCTCTGAGGAGCTCAATACACAGCAATTGCCTCTCTGATCACAAATTGGAGGCCTGGACAATCCCCCTACCTCGCTCTCCACCCCCGTCTCCACCATGCCCTTGAGAATGCTTTTAACTCAGTTCATTTCAAATTCCCACTTAAACTGGACCTTTCTAAATTTCATTTTAACTTCAAGTAGAAAACATACCATAGAGCTCTTGCTATTTCTATGGACTGGTACATATTAAATACTGAAACGAGGGGCACCTGGGTGGCTGTCGGTTGAGTGACTTAGGCTCAGGTCATAATCTCGCAGTTTGTGGGTTTGAGCCCCAAGTTGAGCTCTGTGCTGACAGCTAAGAGCCTGGAGCCTGCTTCAGATTCTGTGTGTGTGCCTCTCTCTCTTCCCCTTCCCCACTCGCATTCTGTCTCTCTCTCTCTCTCAAAAATAAATAAAAATTTAAAAAAATATTGAAACCAGTAACAACAATGGTGATACAACAGTCATTTTTTGAGCCCCAGTGTGCAAAGGAATGATATCACTGACTCTTTTTTTTTAAATTATTTATTTTTAGAGAGGGGTGGTGGGGGAGGAGCAGATGGAGAGAGAGAAAAACAGAATCTCAAGTAGGCTCCATGCCTAGTGCTGAGCCTGATGCAGGGCTTGATCCTATGACTCTGGGATCATGACCTGAGCCAAAATCAAGAGTCAGACGCTGAACCAAGTGAGACACCCAGGCGCCCTGTCAATTCTTAATATATCCTAGAAGGTCCTGTTCCATGCAGGTGATTTAGATAAACACCTGCAGATTCCATGACATTTTTCTTGGTTTTGATGAGCAAAGATTTGTTTTGGTCTTTCCATCGGGGAGTGTGTGCGTGCATGACAGGAAAACGAACCAGAGTGTGAGGGTTTCCATGAAGCTCAGCACTCTTGTGTGTCTATTAAAACAGACATGGTTCGTGTGGCTAGAATCACAAGCCGTTGGGCCCTGGCTTGTCTACCTCCTAGGCACACGGGCAAGAATGTAAAACGTGGGTAAACAGGGTAATGTGCATAAAACGGGGTCTGGCCCACATGGTTGTTCACGGTGGCCCACTTACCTATGTGTCCGTTAGCAAAAGACGGGATTACAAGCCTATGGCTTTTTCATTGCCTTAAAGGCAAATGAAAAGGTAAGAGGCTACACCCCAAAAGGTCTTGAGGGGGGAATCAGGCAATAGGTAGACGGCCAGCTGGCAGACCTGACTGAGTTCTGCAAGATGCTAATGAGACTTTTATTTGAACTGAAAGTGGGTCTTGGATTTATACCCAGAGGCCTATAGAGAAAGGTGCAGAGCATCAAGAGACTGGGCTTTTTCATGCTCTGCTTTATGCTCTTCCCATCATGCCCTGGGCAAGACTCTTTCCCTATCTGGGCCTCTTTATCTGTAACCAGTTGACAGAGTCAAGCACTGCCTGGCTGCCACGGAGCCTGGTTGCAAGAAAGAGGCCAGCATGTGAATGGTTCCTCAGTCAGGGGCCTTTGCAGATGCATCTTTGTTCCTTGCTCTGAGGGTGATGCAGTGGCTGACGGAGCCAGCTCCTGACACACAGGCTCACAATCGACAGGGTAGGGGCCCTGCCCCACCTCCCTCCAGATCCCTTCTTTCTAGGATTCTAACCCCCTTCCCTAGCTTGATGCCAGTTGCACCTTCTCCAGTGAGGCAAACCGTGTTGCCCTTCAGAGGCAGGAGGTTAGAGATTGCAGAGGACACAGCCCCACACCATGCTGGGAGAGCACCTGGCCTGAGCTTGCCCACTGGCTGCTCAGGGTGGGTACTTTCTCTGGTCCGTGGAGTCCCAGATGCATTCATCCTTGTCACCAAGATAAGCCCAGATGCACTTTCCCAGGAACCAAATGCTGCTCCTCTTCTTTAGGAACCTGGTTGCCCTGGTTACTTGGCAGAGGCCACCGACAGAGGGTTTTGAAAGTAACCGGTGCTTTGCTCATACCACAGAGGTCGGGGGGAAGAGGTGGGCCTCTGGGCCAAAGGAGAGCGGTTATTTATTGCCATATCCTTCATCACTCACTCAGTGATTTGTTTACTCCATTCATTGTTCATTTGTTCAGGTATTCATTTGACTTTATTCTCTTATCAGTTTGGTCATTCACTCATTGATTCATTTGTTCCGATTTGCATCTGTCCATCAATCCACTCATCTATCCACCCACCTACCCATCTACCTATCCATCCCTCCACTCACCCACCTACCTACCCATCCACCCCTTTATTTGGTGGGTCAGTAATTAAATTGGCCAAGCAATCAATAGACACGTATGTACTCCCACGTCCAAACTACTGTTGTACTTTGGCCGAGCATTAGCATCCAGTGCCCGGCTACTATGTGCTAGGCACAGTGCCAATCTCTTAACATTCGTGATCTTCACATTAATCCCAGACGCAGGTACGAAGCTTCCCACATGCGGAAGAGGAGAGTAGGCCCAAAGAGACGGGGTGATCTGTCTAGAAACAATCAATAAATAGGAGACAGACCTCAAGTCCCACCCTGGGTCTTCCAGTCTTTGCAGCCCATATCTTTTTTCAAGTTTTTGTTTGGCATCACTGTTTACAGTGTTTTTTACATTCCCTTGATACTTATCACAATCCAGGGAGATACATCATGCTGCCCCATTGTACAAATTGCAAAGTGTGGCTCAGAGGAGTTGAGTGAGATGCTGAAGACCACAAGTTGCTAAGGACAGAATCTGATCTTGAACTTGGGTTTTCTGACTGCAAGGTTCTGTTGTTTCTACATGTGTCCTCCAATAATTAGCCACATGGGGCAGCAAGTTCTGAGTGGCTCTGGCCACTGGGTATTTAGGAAAGAACCCTGGGTTCTGGGAAGGGAGCAAGGAACTTGTGTTGGGGGGCAGAGAAGGATTTCTGGACGAGGAATAATCAAGCCAGGCCTTGAGGGATAGTGAAATGTTTTCAGGTGCAGAGCACTCCAATGCGACAAAGGTGCAGAGTCTGTTTAAGAGTTTGGCTAGAGCAGAAAATTTGTGATGGGCAAAGGAAGGAGATGAGGCTGGAATATAGGATTGGGGGTCTTCCTTTCCAGAAAGAACCCTCAAAAAGTCCAGAGAGATTTTTCTAACCCACAAAACTGATTGTGCCCTCTCTCATTTGAAAGCCTTCAAGGCCCGTTCTCCATTTCCCCCATGATCAAGCCTACACCTTGTGCTTGGCTTAAAAGCCTTCTGTCCCCCAGCACTCTGCCTGTGTACCCACCGTACCACCGAGCAGCCCTGCTCACAGGGCATCCTACCTCTGACATGCCTGTGTGGGTGCTTGGATTTGCTAGCTTCTCCCAGCAATGACTCAGGGAGCAACTTTTGTTTCAGGGAACCGCATGGGCAGGCCTGCCACGCCCTGGCTGGCCTCCTACATCCAAAACAAACAGTCTGGGCAGCGTGTGGGCACCAGAATGAAGTGGGGGAGGGCATTTCAGGATAACCAGGAGAGCTTCCAGAGAAAAGCCTGTTTGTTGTTAGAAAATAAAGATGATGGATCCTGGAACAGGGCTGGGGGTGGGGGCGCACGTGTACCTTCTCCAATGGCCCAGGAGACGCTATTATGATAATTACTACTGAGCAGCTACTATGATGCACTAAGGCCCATCCTCACAATCTCTATGCAGCAGAGGGATCACTTAGCCAATGAGGAAACTGAAGCTCAGAACACTTGAGTGAATGGCTCAAAGTTACCCAGCCAGCAAGCAGTAGATTTGAACTCAGACCCATCTGGCATCAATAGCGTCCCCTTGCTATGGATGGCATCATGGGTTAAAAAGCTTAAATCACAGAGATGTGATCATTTGGGTATTTGTGAAAGCAGCATTTGTAAACAATGCTGCTCATCTCTTTATGACAAAGGGCCTGAACTGATGCAGAGATTGAGCTGAGGAGTGCTGTTGGTTTGCCATGCTGAATGCAGAACTATATTGATTGGCATTTGATTGATTTGCGTGAAGAAGAAATCAGAGAAAAGGAATTCTGCTGCGGGAAATACAGTAAATACTGCTGGCCTCCTCTGATTGGCTTCCTGTACCGATCCAAGTGCCCCACTGGAAAGAGGGTGACGACCCTGAGGGACCGGGGCCCTGCAGCAGTACTTGAGATGGTGTTCTAGGCTGTACCATAGATTCTCGTAGCTGCGCCCACTGATCCCCGGCCTAATGGCTCCACTCTCCCAGATTCCTGAGCTCATCTCCAAGGGTGCTATGTTGGGCTCAGCATCCGGAGCTCAGCCTGGGAGCTTGGAATTAAGTCACTAGGAGCTGCTACCAGGACCGAGTCCTGGACAGTTGCACACCATGCTCGTGCCCTACCTGTCCCCACTGGACTTCCCATCAGGCTATCCTCCTTCATGGTCTCAAGGCCCTTTCCAGGCCCGGAATCTGCCTACTTTCTGCTGCTCTCCCTTCCCAAAGCCCCCAGGCATACCTGCCCTCCCTGGAAGGGGGCTTGCCTTCCAGAAACAAGCCAGTCTTTCTTGACCCTCCTTTCTCTAGGGGCCGAGACTACAGGGACCCAGCCCCTGCCCTGAGGAAATCATGGTCTCCTGGGACAGACACCCCTGTAATTTAAGGGAGTAATGGGGTCACAGAGGAGAGGAGGTCACTCCTCTCTCCAAGTCCAGAAAGATTCCAAGAGGTGATGAGTTTCGAATGCTTGCCTCTCCGGGTAGGTGGGTTTTATCTGTGGCAGATTAGGGGGTGGGATGGGGCTGAAGGGAAAAGCCATTCTGGGCAGAGGAAACAACAGAAGCAAAGAAAGAGAAGGGGAAGAAACCAGAATGTCTATCAACAGGAGAAGAGATAAACCGTGTTTTATTCATAAAACAAAATATTACACGGCGAGAAAAAGAACTATTACAGCACTCAACGACATAGATACAATCCCACAGATGCAATGTTAAGCGAAAGAAGTTAGACGCCAAAGAGCACATGACAGAGTGTGTAATTACAATTATGTGAAGTACAAAAGCAGGGCAAACTAACCTACGATGGTGGAAATCAGACTAGCGCTGATCTCTGGCTGCTAGAAGAAGGCTTTTGGGGTGTTCCAAATGGATCTTGATCTGGGTGGTGGTTACACTGCTTATTGGACTTTAAATTTCAGCGTTGTAGATTTGGGGGTGCTTGGGTGGCTCAGTCAGTTGACTGTCCAACTCTTGATTTTGGCTTGGGTCATGATCTCGAGGTTCGTGGGTTTAAGTCCCACATTGGGCTCTGTGCTGACAGTGTGGAGTTTGCTTGGAATTCTCTCTCTCCCTCTCTCTCTCCCCCTTCCCTGCTTGAGTGCTCTCTCTATCAACAGAAATAAACACTAAAATAAATTTCCCAAAAAAAACGTTGTAGATTTTGCTGTGTGTATTAGTCAGTTTGGGCTGCTTTAACAAAATACCACAGATGGAGTGGCTTAAATAGAAGTGTACTTCTCACAGTTGTGGAGGCTTGGGAAGTCCAATTTCTCAGACAAGGAAATGTGATTCAGTCCCTGGTGAAGGTTCTCTTCCGGGCTTGCAGATGGCTGCCTGCTCCAGAGTCCTCACATTACTGGGAGGAGTGGAACTGTGAGTGAGCTCTCTGGTGTCTCTTCTTCCAGGGACATTAAATCCTATTGGGTCAGCCCCATCCCACCCATTAATTGTAAGAACCTCCATAAAGGCCTTACCTCCAAATACAGTCACGTGGGGGACGGGGCTTCACTATATTAATTTAGGAAGGGAGGCAAATCAGTCCATAACTCCATCTTTAATTTACACTTCAAAACAAAACAAAACAAAAAAAAAACAAAAAACAGAAAAAAACCAAACAGTAATACCAATGTCCATTCCACATTGCCAGAGATCCTCATTTCAACTGGTCGGGCGTGGGGTCTTGTCCTAAGAATTTTTTTAAAGCGCTCCCAATGATCGTACCATGCTGCAGGGCTTGGGACTCGCTGCAGTCCCTCTTAAAGACCCGTCCCCACCGTTCTAGGACTTGAACCTGGCAGGAGAAGCCAGCCGCTGGGCTTATCCTGGAACGCACAGACTGCTGTGCCGGCTAAGGAAATCAGCGCAAAACCCTCTTTTATCTGCAGGAAGTCGTGCGTGAAGTGCGGGTGCAGAGGTGGCTGTTGAGGTCTCCAGCCTCGGGGCAGGCTGGCCGGTCGCGGGCCACGGCGCAGGCTTCCCCGCGCCAGCCCCCGANCCCAAAGCGCACACCTGCACCGGCTGCCCTTGGCGGGGGGCGCAGGCTTAGCATCCCTTTTCAGCCCCTCCGCAGCCCCGCTGAGGAGGCAGGAAAGCCGTGATTGGAATAAGCCGCCGAGGGAACTAGGTGAATAATTGTGAATGGAATTCGGGCTGGAGACTTCTGGTTCTCACAGCTGCAGGGGAGGGGGGGGTGGGGGAAGGGACCACCATGGGAATTCTGAGTATTGTTCGGCGCTGGCTGCACCTTCCATTGTTGGGCTCTAATTACAGCTTTTGTTTCAGCATAAAGTACAGTTATTAAATGCTGGCCGGAACAAAGATGTATTTACGCTCCA
>NW_027532585.1:195575-214812 GCF_008692635.1 Crocuta crocuta | reverse complement strand
ACTGCTGTTAGTCTGCGATGGGGGAGGGGCTGGAGGGGGGTAGCTTCCAGCTTTTAGGTGGAAGCGGAATGTTTCTGGGGGCCTGAGGGCAGGATGGAAAATGATGAAGGAGCCATCGCTGCCCTGCTTTAGTCCGCCTAAGTCTATTTACTTTTGTAGCCATTAGGGGTGTGGGGTACACTTGGGAAAGGAAACTGAAGACCCTCTGTATGATTAGCCAAGGTTTTCTAGAGGAACAGACTAATTAGGACATAGATAAAGATATAGAGAGATGGACATAAAGATATAAAGATATAGATGAATGAGAAAGGAGACTTATTATAGTTTCCTTGACCTGTGGAGGCGAGAAGTCGCACAGTTTGCTGCATGCAAGTTGGAGAGCCAGGAAAGCTGGTGGCATCATGGGGTTTGAGTCCAGGAGTGCTGACGTCTGAGGGCAGAAGATGTTTGTCTCCTCAGCTCAGGCAGCCATGAATTCCCCTACCTCTGCCTTCTTGCTCTGTTCAGGCCCTAAAGGGATCCAATGATGCCCACCCACGCTGGGGAGGGAGATCTGCCCTCAATCTACCAATTCAATTTTTTTTTAATGTTTTGTTTATTTCTGAGAGAGAGAGAGAGAGAGAGACAGTGTGAGCAGGGGAGGGTCAGAGAGAGAGGGAGATACAGACTCTGAAACAGGCTCCAGGCTCTGAGCTAGCTGTCAGCACAGAGCTCGACGCTGGGCTCGAACCCACAAGCCATGAGATCATGACCTGAGCCGCAGTCGGCACTTAACCGACTGAGCCACCCAGGCGCCCCCAGTCTACGAATTCAAATGTTCATCTCTTCCGGAGACCCCCTCACAGACGCATGCGGAAGTCATGTTTTACCAGCTATTTGAGCCTCAGTCAAATGGAGACATAAAATTAGCCATGACATCCCCCTTAGGCTGGCATCCTGGGTCCTTCTGCGGCACCCCTCCCCCTTCACCAGCACCGTATCCACACAGCCCTGCTTTCCAGCGGTACCAAACTCCCCAAGAACCTAGACCACAGTAAGTACTTCCATAGCAGGCACCCCAGGTGGGTGTGAGGTTCACAGTCATCAAAGAATTCTAGAACCTACCCACTGTCATCCATCCTGGTCAGGCAAGCTCAGGAATCGGGCTAAACTGAAAAATATAATCATGGATATTAGTGGAGCCATTAATACGTGCCCAACGCTTTGCTAAGAGTATGTATTCACTAATATGCATTATTTCCTTTAAGACTCATGGTGAGGGGCACCTGGGTGGCTCAGTCGGTTAAGCATCTGACTTTGGCTCAGGTCATGATCTCACGGTTTGTGGGTTCGAGCCCTGCATCGGGCTCTGTGCTGACAGCTCAGAGCCTGGAGGCTGCTTCGGATCGTGTGCCTCCCTCTCTCTCTGACCCTGCCCTGCTCACACTGTCTCTTTCTCTCAGAAATAAATAAAACATTTAAAAAAAAAGACTTATGATGAGCTGTAAAGTGGGAATTACTATCAACTCCATTTTACAGATGAGGAAATGTTGAGGCTCAGAGAAATAAGGTAATGAGCTCAAGATCACAGTAGTCAGGGCAGATGGACTTCAGAACCCTGGCTCCTTGCTATCCTATCTCTTCCTGGGGTGGGACCATGATGTCCACGGGGCTTCTGGTGGAAGCTGTGACTTCGGCTTGTCCTCCTCTGGGGGTCAGAGCATGGCAGCCCTCCCAAACACCGGACACACTGGTTCCTGTTGTTGAATGCACGTACACTCTTCTGACAAATGACAAGAATGATGAGAGACACCAGTGGCCTTTAACTCAAGGAGGAGCTCGGCCAGAGTGGGGCAGGTGAATTGCAGGGTCTGAGGAGGAATTCCCACAGGCTGAGGGTTGTGTGGGGCCCAAGCTGGATTCATTCCCAGACCCTCTCCTAGCTCTGTCTGGGAGAAAGAGCTCTTTACTTTCTAGGATGTTCCTCCACTTAGCTACCCAGCTGTGGTCCTGGACACACACTTTGGCTTCAGAAAATCTTCCCTTTTCACATTTTCATGCCACACTGGAGCAAGATTCCACGTTTGGATGATAGCAGGCATTCTGTGCTCCATGACTTTACCAGCATCGCAGCCCGGCCACATGTGGTCAGGATCATTCAAGTATGACCTATCCACGGAGTGTGATGGGGCTGGAGCCTCAGCAGACCGCAGAGATCACAGTGGGGGCAGAGGACTTTTAGGGGTCCTGTGAAATTAGGCAGTAAGTACTCAGCGTCAGTTTCCATTCTGTATCGCCAAATGATTCCAAGGCAGAACATACCCAGTTCTGCTCCCTAAACATCTTGGAGGCAATTATCTCCCCTGATCCCCATTTTTTTTTCTTCTTGAGCCTGGAGTTTGGGTGGGTTGCTTACGCAACCCAAACTATTCCGAAATCTTGTTCTCACATCTCCACGAGCATGACTTGGTCAACAGTCCTTCCCAGCTCCTCCCTGATTGCCCTCCAGCCTTGGGACACTAGAACGGGCTCCAGAAGGAGCATCCAGTCACCTGATCTGAGTTCTGGGCAGGTCACTTAATCCTCCCCACCCTGGGTAATTACTGACACTCATTCTTCCTATCACTTGGCTGAGGTCCAGCACTCAGCCTCCTCAGCCAGCCTTCTGCCTCCTCAACCGGAACAGCAACCCCACTGACGGCTGCAGGTTTCATTTTTATTTAATTTTTTTATACTTAAAAAATGTTGGGGCGTCTGGGGGGCTCAGTTGATTAAGCGTCCAACTTCGGCTCAGGTCATGATCTCACAGCTTGTGGGTTCGAGCCCCGCGTCGGGCTCTGTGCTGACAGCTCAGAGCCTGGAGCCTGCTTCTGATTCTGTGTCTCCCTCTCTCTCTGACCCTCCCCTGCTCATGCTGTCTTTCTCTCTCTCTCTCAGAAATAAATAAAACGTTAGAAAAAAATTTTTTAATGTTTATTTTTGAGACAGAGACAGAGACAGAGAGACAGAGACAGAGAGACAGAGAGAGAGACTGAGCACAGAGAGCAGGGGAAGGGCAGAGTGAGGGGGACAGAGGATCCAAAGCAAGATCCACGATGTCAGCACAGAGCCCGATGTGGGGCTTAAACTCACAGAACTGTGAGATCATGACCTGAACTGAAGTTGGACCCTTGACCGACTGAGCCGCCCAGGCACCGCGCAACTTTCATTTTTAAACTGAAAATTAGGGAGGAGCTGTTTTTCACCCTCTGCTGCTCAGTTCCTGGAAGAGACATGACAAGAACAAAGCTGGATTCCCAGAGCATTTGGTTCATGTTTAATTCTTGTACCATATTCTTTCTGATTTATAGTGAGAAAAAGGATTTATTTCCGGAGTTGCCTCTTCTGTTAACATCTGATTCTCACCGGCTGTGAGGCTGGCTGGTAGCCTTCACCATGGAGCAAATATTTCTGTTCTAGGCACTGAAGACACAGTGATGAACAAAACAGCTAAAATCCTGATGAACCAAACAAAAAAAATCATACCCTAGTACGACATGCAGAAGGTGCCCAAGACAAGCAAGTAGAATATATAATGTGTAGGAAAATGATCATTGTTAAGGAGAAAAATATAAAGCAAGGAAGGGAGGGGCACCTGGGTAGCTCAAGCATCTGACTTCGGCTCAGGTCACGATCTCATGGTTTGTAAGTTCAAGTCCCACATTGGGCTCTCTGCTGCTGACAGCTCAGAGCCTGGAGCCTGCTTCGGATTCTGGGTCTCCCTCTCTCTCTGCCCCTCCCTAGCTCATGCTCTGTCTCTGTCTCTCTCAAAAATAAACACTAAAAAAAAAAAAAATTAAAAATCTATAAAGAAAGGAAGGGAGACATGAGGTGTCCATGAGGGGACAGGAGGCCCAATATTTCAGACTTGACAAGTGGTCAGTAATTTTCCGTGTGATTTTGGATCAGTCATGTGACTTGTCTACACTGCTCTTCTTTGTGTTGTTGAAGGGGTTAATTCTATGTGGAGGATGCAGGGTCCTGCACGTAAGCATATGGAAGGGACTTGATGAATATTTTTGAATGGAATATCTAATGCTTTACACACTCAAGGCATAAAGAAGAGGAGAGTGATGTTTTAAAGGTAAATTGCAGATTCTTGAATTCAGACTCCTCCTCTCCCTTTTCTTCAGATGACAAGTAGCCATGGAATATTCCAGCATTCCTCAGCGCTGTGTGTGGGTCCTGAATGTTCTTGGTTTGTTCTCAGACTATAATTTCAACAGGGGAATATTCCACATACCTCTTCTTCTTCTTCTTTTTTTTAAAATAACACCGAGAGCACTGTTATGTAATAACCTCTCTATCCAAAAAAAGGCTGGAGGAAAAGGAAAGGGAAGAGTATTATTATGGTTGTTGCTATTATTATTTTGGTCACTGCACTTATTGGCTGATCCTGAGCCTTCCATACAGAAGGGTGTTAACAGGCTATGGTTACACTCAAAACTCAAAGTAACCCTGGGATTACTTGGCTGTGTGTCTTTAGGTAAATGAGTCACTTCTCTGGCTCTCCTCACTGTCTAATACATGTGGCTCTCAATATCAAACAACCTTTGGGACTTGTTAGGCAAAAAGTACAAGGGAATAATTTAAAATCACTCAGTCAATAATGTCAAGTGGTAATAACAATAAAGAGAAAGTTTCCCTCTGGGTCCTGTCCAGAGTTGAGTGAGAAGCTCTCTGCCTCAGTGGTCTGATCTCTGGGCTAGGGTTTCCAGGTCAAATACATGCTAAATTTGAATCTGAATTTCAAATAAACAAGATTTTGTTTTATTTTGTTTTGTTTAAGTATGTTCCAAATATCCCACTTAGAATCTTCTAAGATTCCAGAGCTTAGAGACTCCCTCCAGACCATCTGGCCAGGGAAGGCAAGCTCAAATGTCTAGAGGAATCAGAAAGGTGACTTCTGGATTTTTATGTGAAATCTTCCTATTTTTATTTATTTTTTATTAAAAAATTTTTAATGTTTATTTTGAGAGAGAGACTCACACACAGACTTGCAGAGCAGGAGTGGGGGAGGGGCAGAGAGACAGGGAAATACAGAATCTGAAGCAGCTCCAGGCTCTGAGCTGTCAGCACATAGTCTGACATGGGGCTTGAACCCACAAACCGGGAGGGCATGACCTGAGCCGAAGTTGGATGCTCAACTGAACCACCCAGGCGCACTGAAATCTTCCTATTTTTAAATGTTCGCCACACATTCAGTTAAAAAAGCAAAAACAAAAACCCACTGTGTGAACCAAAGGAAATAGTGCTCTGGCCAGTTTATAAACTATGATGATGCCAAAACCTTTCAACCATTATACAGATGAGGAAGTAAAGCCTCAAGAAGACAGGGGTCAGCGAAGCTACACAGCTAAGATTTCTCAAAAAATAACAGAACAATTATCTTGGGAATGGTGAAGAAAGAGCCAGGACTGGAGCATTCTCTGGAAGGTGTAGTCACTTCTGTCAGCTTATGGGACTTTGAGAATATTTTTCAAGTTTAGCAGTTGAAATCACAGAGACTCAAGAAAGACAAAAGTGTCACCCTCTGCCTAAAGTCACACAGGTAGGTCTCCACAGGTGAGTCGAGGGCTGTGTTTCACTTCTGCTTTGATTTACATGATAGACTCCCCAAACTCCCTTTAGGATCCTAGTTAAGATAAACTCCAAATCCAGTTTTCTGCCTCATAATCAGAATGGAGACAGGAGGCCAGGCTGAGTGCCCAGACTTTTAACTCTGTGCCCACAAATACAGAAGGGGTGTACATCTTCACATGGGAAGGATGTTCTAAAAGGCGTGGACAAAGATTTTGAAGGGATAAGGATGGGATCTAAAGCTGTGCATCGGGAAGGAAAGGAAGGGCAGAGACATAACAAATATTTATCGAGAGCCTAGTGCGTGCCATGCACTGCGAGAGTGTGGCATAGAACTCTTTCCCAGCTCTTGGCAGGCCTGAATATAATTCTCATTTTTCAGGTTTCAGCTCAAACGTCACTTCCTCGGAGAGTACCCCTCCATCTCTTTAACTTGCTCCGTTTCTCCACTTAATTAAAATATAAAATTATGTTGCTTAAGGGCTATCTCCCTTCACAGATTGTAGGCTCCATGAGGACAGGCCAGTGTCTGTCTCCCTCTCAGATGTATGCTTAGGGCCGATCACGGGACTTGGCACATAGTAGGTGCTCAACAAATATGTTAAACATTTATGACTAGTCGTGAGAATAATATTTATGCTCCAAGTTTCCCCAAAGAATTTCAATTAATCCTCCAAGTTCCTCTAAGCCCCCTGTCCGATAAAGTAGGAGGTGGAGCTAATAGCTCTAGGGAGAAACGGTTATGAGCAAAGAATTGGCGGGGAGAACTGTAAGGCGTTTTTCACCAGGTCACACAGCAGCCTGTGAATTTATGCTTCCTGGACCGATCATGGAACAGCTTGCAAACAAATTACTCGCAAACGAGCGAAGCCTATTTTTAAAGATCCCCATGCCGCGAAGCTCTAGGCGATGACATCAGAGAACCCCGNGGTGGCGCGACTCCAGGACTGTGCCCACGGGGGCTCAGCCGCCCGGGGCATCGTTTTCTGCAGTCTTCACGCGCTTTCACTTTAGGGCTCCCCGAGTCAGCAGTGGACTCCGCCCTGGGCCACAGAATCACGCTTTCCCTTCGCACCTTCACGGTGCAGATGACCGGTGCGCGGGGTGAAAGTGACTTGTCCAAGGTCACGCAGGTAGGACCCGGGAGGCGACCAGAGCCCAGGTCTTTAAACCTGGAGGCCAGGTGACAGCCGCAGCGCTTTGGGGAGGTCCTGAGCGGTTTTGTGGTTTATTTCAGATGCTTTCTAATGACCCTCCTGGATAGATCATCCGAGGGGAAAGTGTTGTCATAGTGAAAACGGTCTTGTTATTTATAGTGTTTACTGCCTTTGTTGAATTCTAGTTATGCTGAGTCCCCCGGCTGGGCACCTGCCCCGGGCTGGGCGCTCGATCGCTCTGTCGGGGGGCGAAGGGGGCGGGGGGTCTGCAGATCCAGATGGAGGTTTAAGGAAGAAATGTGCACGCAGGTTGTGCCCTTTTCCTCTTCTGGTTCACCTTCCAATCCTGTGACACTTCTTTTCTTATCTTGCGCTGGGCCGTTGTCAGTTTCAGCAAGACTTTCTTTGCTTTGATGAAGTCATCGCCCTTTGTGAATTAGTTTTCTAACTAGAAAATCTTATTTCCTGTGTGTTTAATGACTGGAACAAGCAGCGCAGAATGAGGTTTGTAACTATTGTCTCTTATCTTAGAAGTACTGATCAGGTCCGCTTTATTGCCCCGTCCCCCAAGCGCTGCGCTTACATACTTTCTGTGTTAGTTCAATGCTGTTGAAACGCTTTTGACAGCGAAATTTGGCTAAGCTTTAATAGGATTCAGAGAAAAACGGGAAAAAATCATTTAGTAAACCTCCATTTTCCTTCCCAATGTGAAAAATCTGAAGAACTGTTATTTCAAAAATAGTTAAGACTCATTCTTCCTAAAATGCCTGTTGCTTCTCGTATTCCCAGTTTTTCTTATTAATACACTTGTGGCAAAAAAAAAGATTTCGCCAAACATAGTAGGTTTAAATAGTCCTTATCTTGGCCAAATCTTCCCAAGGAAAATTACATGCTAGAATAATTATGTATTTAAACAAGAATGTTTAAGTTTAGCAGAATTTGGGTTAATGGTTAATTTATTTTATAGCGCCATAAACCCTAGAATGTTTCCATTGATGAATTTCTCTTGAATAGAGAGCCATATAGCAAAGGATATGGCTGTGAATTTGCTGTTTGTGGTAAGTAGTGGGTAACTTTTGTGACATTGAGAAGATGTGATTCACGTGTTGAAACTGCTCCCTATGGTACTTTGTCTTGCTAATTAGTAGTTTTATGGTTGCTTTGGGGAGGAGGGAAGTAGCAGGTTTGTATCTCTTTTATTCCCCAGTTTTAGCAATGTAGCAAAATAGGAAGGAGAGGTGATGTGTAAATTTGAGTTTGTCATAGACCAGGAGAGACAGTGAAACAGGATAAGTATACAATTGTTAGGAAACTGCCATGAGTTCATAAGCCGGAAGGACCTTTTTAGCAATGTGTAAGGACATTAAGAATAGCATTGGGTATTTTCTCTGAAGAGTCGCTGTGGGCGGCTCTCCCATGTTTGTTGTTAACATATAGGATATGACGATGTTGAAGACTCCTGGAAAAGTATCTGGAAAAGATGGGAACATTTAATATTTTTATAGCGGCCTTTTTTCTAAAAATGTCTAGTGCAGCTTAAAAAAAAAAACAACCCAAACTTAAAGCCTGAAAGTTCTTATGGTCATACTCTAAAACTTACGGTTATTTTGACTGATATTTTGTAACTCAGAATGAAATGTGTGAGATAACTTATTAGCAAATGTAAGTTAGACTTTGATTCTGAAATACTGCTTGATGTTAAGTAGTTTTCCTTGTTTAAATCTGGCATTTAAGAATGGGAGAGAGAAATCATTTTATGAATAGAGTATAGTAATTATTCAGGTGTGGTAACAGTTAACCCTCTGCTTTTATGGGATCAAAAACTCCAGGTACCCTAGCAGTAACTGTCTCAGCCTTCAGCTTGAGCCATAGTAGTAGACGAGTATTCTCCACATGCTTGAGCATTTTACTTTTGTTAATATTAAATTTTGATTTTAAATTTCAAGTCGATTCTCTCATTTCTGACCTGCAGTAATATAGTAAAATGGCTTCAGTAGGAAATAAATATTAAAATTGAGTATTAAAGGTTTTGACCATTGTAAGTACACAGCATTTAGAAAGATATTGACATGATACCAGAAAAAGAATTCTTAGGGCAGAAACTTGGTGGTTTTCAATGCTTGCTTAGTTATTTTTAGAAACATAGAAATATGGGATGTTTTATTTAAAAATAAAAATTCCTGTTGCTCCTTATTTTGCAGTAGGACTCTTATGCTTAATGAGTAACATGAAACCATTGAGCTCTAAGTAATATTTTTCCTAATAGCCACTGTGTAATAAAGAATATGTGAGTTTATAATTCTAGAAGATGTTTAAGCAAACGTATTTGCTATTTATTTTGATAAGCCTTTTTATTAGTTGAATTGCTTTGATTCAGGGAGATAGTGTTTTGGAGATTTTTATATCATAAGTTTTCTTTGAATTGGAAGTCTCTGTTGACCGTAAAAGAAAATTAGTGTCATGTAGGATGTTTTTTAGCATTTAAATAAGCCTGAAGGTCTTAACTATTTTTTCCTACCTAGAAACCTTACCATTGTCAGTGTGATAGTTTTATTTTCGAAAAAGTTGTGGTTTTATCCTTCCACACAGCCTAGCCTTTTCTAGTTTAACCATTGAACTCTGGATTCTGTATTCAGTTTAGCCTCTTCCTGAAGAAAGGACAATCACAGGCACTTAGAACTGGAAGCAGTCTCGAAGGACTTCTAATGTAGCATCTTACCCAGGGCAGTAAATCCCCCGTGGGAATATTCGTGTCAGGTGTTTCCTTTCATTACTAAGGGCGGTAATGCTGTTCCATATGTTGTCGGGTTATTGAGCAGTCTGAACTTGGTGAAAACAAACAGAAGACAGTTTTATTTTTCACTATTTACTGCTTTCAGCTGTGATTTGTAGGATCTTCCTTTTCCAAACCCTCTCTCTCCACCTCATACTATGAACAGATGATAGTTTTTCCATCATTTACAGCCATTAAAACTCATCTGTCTGTTTCAGCAGTTTAAACCTTCCGTCTCCTGTTAATTTCAAGTCCCTCTCCTGTCTTACCCCAGCATCAGGCCACTTTGCGTGAAGTACTGGAAGTGGAGAGGGATTGTGGTATGCTCCCAAAATTCCTTTCTCTTTCCTCCTCTGGGATATTATTCCAAGTCAGGGACTTGTAAGAAGAAAAATGGAAAAAGACAAGTCTTCCCGGGTGCTGTTAAAGCCCTCTTTTGATTAACAGTGGCAGGCCATTCGGATCCGCTGGTAGAGGCATCCACACTGGAACTTCCGTGAGGTCGCACAGAGAGACTCCCCGCTGCATGTAGTTCCTGGGTAGGACATTTGCTGTGGGCTCACCTTTTCCAGCCTACACACCACCCCCCTGGTTCCTAGAAGTGTGTGGGGGTGAGGTGGGCTGGGGATCTCTTTTCTCTACAGCCAGACTTTTTGATAACAGCAAGACAGCTCAAGTCTAACCACCTTCTGCAGTTTTCATTTAATCCACTGGAAACTCACTTCCTTGTGAGGCCAAATGGTGCTGTGCCAGCTGCAAAAACCTGCCCCCTTTCCCTTTAGTGCCCTTCCATTTCGGTCTTTTTTCTTTTTCTTTCTTTCTTTTTCTTTCTTTCTTTCTTTCTTTCTTTCTTTCTTTCTTTCTTTCTTTCTTTCTTTCTTCCTGTCTTCCTGTCTTCCTGTCTTCCTTTCTGTCTTCCTTTCTGTCTTTCTCTCTCTCTCTCTTCCTTTCCCCTGCTCAAAGAGGTGCAGAGTCAGTCACGCAGTCTATTTCATAAGTAGGCATTGAACTGGAGAATGGGACGCCGGTTTCTCCTTGTAGGCACTTCTTGGTGAATGATTCTCTTAGAGGGCCCTTCCCCTGTTTCAGGGTGAATACCCTCTTCCTTTCCCCGTGTCCTCCCTAAAGACTTGGAAGACTTCTAATTATCTCCCTCTCTGGTATCCCAACCACTTGCACTGAGTGATGCTAAGGTTAGGGTGTTGATTAGGGTGCCTGAGCCGCCCCTGTGTGTGTGGGGGTGGGGGGGAGAAGGGTGTCAGTGTTGGGCTCCCCAGGTGTTGACATCTTTGTATCCTCAGCCTTGTGTTTGTTAGCAAATTTGGGACAACAAAGTTAGTGTCACTCAACACCAGTTAACAAAAAATTGTGAAGCCCTGTGGGCCTGATGGGGTCTCACTGTGCAGAATTTAATTTTTTCTTTTCTTTCCTTTTTTCTTTTTTTTTTCTTTCTTTCTTTCTTCACTCCTCTCTCTGATTTTTCTCTTGTTTTTACTTTTTGGCTTACTTCCTGGTTCTTGACTGATAAAGTATTAACTGTGAATATGTTTGTGACTGATTATATGGTCAAACTATACCTTAGACTGAAGGATACATTTGGGGGGGCAGGTTTTAATAATACAAGTTTCTCTGTTCTTGCCTCGTTCTAGCTTTACTAAAGATATAAATACAAATAGAAATACAGAATTTGAACTTTTTTCTTTCCATCGTCTAAGCAGACCAGTCATTTAAATCTACTGATTTCTTGTTTAATGAGGAAAAACCAGCTTTCTATCCAGAAACTTAAATGTTAATATTCATTGCAACAACATGGATCTAGAGGGTATTATGCTAAGTAAAACAAGTCAGAGAAAGACAGATACCATGTGATTTCACTCATTTGTGGAATTTAAGATACAAAATAAATGAACAAAGAAAAAGAGACAAACCTCCCCCCCCACCCCCCACCCCAAGGCTCTTGACTTTAGAGAGTAAACTGGTGGTTACCAGGTGGGAGGTGGGTGGGGGATGGGTGAAATAGGTGAAGGGGATTAAAAGTGCTCTTATGGAGATGAGCTCTAGGTAATGTATGGAACCATTGAATCACTATACACCTGGAACTAATGCATCACTGTATGTCAATCGTATGTGAGTAAAACAATTGTGAAGGAAAAGAATATTGAAGTAATTATGGGCTAGTCAACAAATGGTTATTGAGTACCTTCCGTGTGTCAGGCACTGTGTTAGACATTGAGGAAACAATAGTAAATAAGAAAAAAAAAACCCTCCAAAAATCAGTGCTCCTCTGGGGCTTTTCCGGGATGGGGAAACAGACAAGAAACAGGTAAATAAGTAGATGATATTGTTAGCAGCAAATGCTAAGGAGAAGAATGAAGTAGGAAAGGGAGCTAGGAAGTGGCAGTACAGCTCCCAGCATTTGCAGCTTTAGATAGTGTTGAAATAGGGTGTCACTTTTTCTTTTGGAGAGGGACATTGGAGTTCAAAGGCCAAGCGGGGAGCTCGTCTGATACAGTAGGGAGTCCAGTGGCCAGATGAGTGATGGCGGGTGGGGCTTGGGATCGAGTGAGAGGCGTGTGTAGGTGAGGCCTGTGTGTGTGTAAGGGCTTTGGTTTCTACTTTGAAATGAGATTGCATTGAAACACTTTTTTTTGTTTGTTTTTTTTGTATTTTGAGAGAGAGAGAGCAAGTCTGGGAGAGGCAGAGAGAGAGAGAGGGAGAGAGAGATCCCAAGCAGACTCTGAGCCATACCAACTGAGCCAACCAGGTGCCCTGGCTGAACACTGACATCATCTGGGGAGGTTTTATAAAATGTACTGATGTTGGGGCGCCTGAGTGGCTCAGTTGGCTGAGTGTCTGACTCTGGATTTCGGCTCAAGTCATGATCCCAGGGTCATGGGATTGAGCCCTGCATTGGGCTCCACACTGAGCATGGAGCCTGCTTGGGATTCTCTGTCTGTCTCTGTCTCTCTCTAAAAAAAATTTAAAAAGTAATGATGTCTATATCCTATCTCCAGAGTTTTGTTTTGTTGTTATTGTTTTGTTTTTAAGCTTTATTTACTTAAGTAATCCTACACCCAACATGGAGCTCAAACTTAGAACTTTCGCAGTCACGTGTTCTTCCGACGGAGCCAGCCAGGTGACCTCCATCTCCAGAGTTTCTGATTTAATTGGCTAGGGGAGTGGGGCCATCCTTGGCATCGGGATTTTTAACAGCTCTTAGGGAATTCTAATAAGCAAAGTTGGGAGACTTTTGAGCAGGGTGACTTTACATGGTATTGTGTTAGAGAGCCTGGGCTCCAGAGCCGGACTCCCCTAGCTGCGCCACTTCCAAAACCTAAGACCATGGACAAGTTATTTAAAAAATCCTCCATGCTTTTGTTTCTTCATCTGTCAAATTGTTGTTATAAGGATTAAATAAACTAACGTTTAAGTATCTGGAACAGTGCTCGGCATGTAGTAATACGTGTTTATTGAATAAACGCTTCTGAGTGTATGTTTTAATGGGATCATTCTGTGTTGAGAACAAAGTGAATGGGGAAGAGCAGAAGCCAGGAGGCCCCTGCAGTCACCCAGATGAGACGCACCACAGTGTTGGGGGGGTCAGTGATGAGGCGTAGTGGGATTCTGGAAATACTTAACAAGAGCCAGCAGGCTTTGCTGATGCTCTGGACGTGTAATGAGAGAGAAAGAAGGTTCATTCGAGTCTGATTTCAGGATGTTTTGCCTGAACAGCTGGAAGAAGGGAGTGGTTGTTTTTTGAGATGAGGAAGACAGAGAGGAACAGGCTTCTAAGGGGAATATCTGGAGCGGTTTGGTGAGTTTGAGATGTCTGTTAGATAAATAGGTAGATCTATAGAGAAGACAGCTGTATACATGAGTCTGGAGTTCAGCTGAATGTCCAGGGCTGGAGGTAGGTACTAGAAGTCATCGATAAGTAGACCTGTGTGAGAAACTGAGCTCACCAAGGGACTGTGTGTATACAGAGGAGAGGTCCATGGGCCGCCTCCTGGGTCATTCTTAGTTTAGAGTTCGGGGAGATGGAATGTTTCTTAGAGATTCTGGTGTGCTCTAGAATAAAAGGCAGTTGTCATTATTTCCTTTTTTAAATAAAAATGTCTAATGTTTATTTTTGAGAGAGACAGACACAGAGCGCAAGCAGGGGAGGAACAGAAAGAGAAGGAGAAATAGAATCCGAAATAGGTTCCAGGCGCTGAGCTATCAGCACAGGGCCTGACGTGGGGCTCAAATTCATGAACCACAATTCACGAACCACAAGATCATGACCCCTAAGCCTAAGTCACATGCTTAACTGACCGAGCCACTTAGGCGCCACATCCTAGTTTTTAAAAAAGCCTTTATTGGGATATAATTCACCCATTTAAAGTGTACGATTCAGTGGAGTTTAATATATTCATAGAGTCGTGTAACTGTTACCACAGTCAATTTTAGAATATTTTTATTATGCTAAAAAGAAACCCTGTTCCCTCCCATCCCCAGGTGACCCCTCATTTCCCTCATCGCTTCTGTCCCCAGGCAAGTGCTTAATCTATTTCTGTCTTTATGGGTTTGCCCGTAAGGAGTGCCCATCATTGAAATCCTGTAATATGTGGTCTATTTAGAGAGAGGTGGTATTCATTAGTACCTAGCATCTAGATTCATTAGATAATCATTTGGTAAAGATGGAGGTTATAAGACCTCTCCTCGTAGAGATAAGTTTTTCTCTTTGTAATTAGTAAGAAAACTGTGGGGTAGGTATTTTGAGGCTGCATGAATATTCTGTCCTCTAACAACATATTATGTAATGGTTTTAGTGTTCATTGAAGATCCTTGCTTCAATCCATGATTATAGTGGGAGTGCCAAGTGATGATTTTCTGTTACTATCATACTTTCAATGACCATAAGTTTATAATATCTCTAATTCAGATGTATTACGTAGAGTTTTGCCTTTTATTTACATCTTTTCTCTTAATATGAAAATCAAGGTTCCTAATAACAAGTAAATAAATGTTTTATTACTTTATATTATGAATTATATGTTATATTTCTATACGTTAGTAAAAGTTATCTAAGATAAACCTTAGTGTCAAATGTGTATATGTTATTCTGTAATACACATAAAATACTATCATATAAAATAGTTTCAGAATTATAACACCAAGTGGAATTACTGGGTTATAGAATAAATGTATATGTGATTTTCTTAAATAGTTCCATATTCACTTCAATAGGGTTGCACCATTGTGCATTTTCACGAGCGATGTAAGAGAGTCCCTATTTTCTTATAGCCTCGTCAGTATAGTGTGTTGTCAAGCTTTTGACTTTTTGCCAGTCTGATAGGTGAGCAATGGTATCTCTCTGTAAAACAGTTTTTCGATTTTGAAGAGTTGTGAACATCCACAAAAGTAGACAGAATTGTATAACCACAGTACTCATCGCTTAGCTTCAACAGCTGTCCACTCAGGCCATGCCTCCTTCAGCCCCTCCCCGCTGGATTTGCAGGTAACGTTTTATCTCCGTGTCAGTAAGTAACGCTACCTGGTAAGGATTCATTTTCTTGGTAACATAATCACAGGGACATTATCACATTGAAAATAAAGATCTATTTCCTTAATACCATTAGGCAATATTCAAATATCTAATTTTCTTAAATATGTCAGTGTTTTTTTTTTACTTTCTTTTTTTAAAAATTTCTTTAATATTTATTCATTCTTGAGAGGAAGTGGGTTTGAGGGGTCAGAGAGAGAGGGAGACACGGAATCTAAAGCAGCTCTAGGCTCTGAGATGTCAGCACAGAGCTTGACAAGGGGCTCGAACTCACGAACAACGAGATCATGACTGAGCCAAAGTCAGACACTTAACCATCTGAGCCACCCCAGGTGCCCCGGTATTGTTTTTAAACAGAATTTATATAAGGTTCCTATGTTGTGATTATGTCCTTTAAAAAACATTTTTTAAAATGTTTATTTACTTTTGAGAGAGAGAGGATAAGCTGGAGAGGACAGAGAGAGGGAGACACAGAATCTGAAGCAGGCTCCAGGCCCTGAGCTGTCCACAGAGAGCCTGACACGGGGCTCAGACTCACGAACCATGAGATCGTGAGCTGAATTCGGACGCTGAACCAACTGAGCCACCCAAGTGCCCCTGATTGTGTATTTTTTTTAAGTCTTTCAACTTACAGCTTCTTCCTCCTGTTCCCGTTCCATTCCCTCTGCTCCCTGGAATTTGTTTTTGAAGGAACCATGTTATTTGTCCTGAGAAATTTCTTACAGTTTGGATTTTGCTATTTGAATCCCTGTGGTATGGTTTAACATGTTTTTCCTCTGTTTTCTGTATTATCAATTGGTAGTTAGATCTAGAGGCTTGGTGAGATTCAGGCATTTTTATTTTTTTCAAGTGTGTCTCATAGATGTATCATGGTGTGTCATGCTCTTAGACAAGTAGGTACATGCAATCCGCTTGCCTTTTTCTGTGCTGTCAGTGGCAGTGCTTACTTTATCTCTATACGTTAGTTTGGGATTCTTACTATGGTTAAAATGGAGCATCTCTTCATATGTTTAAGGGATATTTTTATATCTTTTTCTATAGAATGTTGGTTCATGCCTTTTGCCCATTTTTCTAAACTTTTGATAGATTTCCCTTGACGTGTTTTTGTAAGCTCTTTAAGTGTTAGGGAGATTAGCCGTTTGTGATGCTAGACGTCGTAAATATTTTCTATTGGTTTTGACTTTGCTTATCAGGTTTTGCCATGCAAAAACGTAAAAAAATTTTTTTTTTAATGTTTATATATTTTTGGGAGAGAAAGAGAGTGAGCCGGGGAGGGGCAGACAGAGAGAGACACAGAATCTGAAGCAGGCTCCAGGCTTCAAGCTGTCGGCCGATGCAGGGCTCAAAGTCCTGAAGCATGAGATCATGACCTGAGCTGAAGTTGGATCCTTAACCGACTGAGCCACCCAGGCACCCCACTGTGCAAAAACTTATTTATTATTATTATTTTAAATGTTTTATTTATTTCTAGGAAAGAGAAAGAGAGAGAGAGAGAGAGAGCGTGAACAGGGGAGGGTCAGAGAGAGAGGGAGTCACAGACTGAAACAGGCTCCAGGCTCTGAGCTGGCAGTCAGCACAGGGCCTGTGGCGGTATTCGAACCCACGAACCGCGAGATCATGACCTAAGCGAAAGTCAGACGCCTAATCGACTAAGCCACCCAGGCGCCCCGGTTATTATTATTTTTGAAAAGTCTTTACAATTTATCTTGAGAGAGCGTGTGTGCATGTGCGTGTGCGAATGGGGGAGGGGCAGAGAGAGAGAAATGGAGAGAGGGGATCCCAGGCGGGCTCTGTGCTGTCAGCACAGACATGGGACTTGAACTCATGAACTATGAGATCATGACCTGTGCTGAAATCAAAAGTCAAACGCTCAACCAACTGAGCCATCAGGCAGGATGGAAAACCTTTTTTATAAAGTTATGGGTGGTGGTCAATTTTATCAGTGAATATTTTATTGCTACTGGATATTTTTTATTAATTTTTTAGAGCTTTAAGCTACACACAATACACTGTATCCATTTAAAGTTTATAGTTTGATGACTTTTGGCTATATTGTGGCATGTTTCCCTGTGGAGTGCTATTCCACTGTATAGACAAATTACATTTTATTTACCTCTTCATGTTTGACAGACATTTAGGTTGTTTCTAGTTTGGGCCTATAAGGAAAACCTATAAATATTTGTGAATTAGTCTTTACATGCATATATGTTTTCATTTTCTTGAGTAAATACCTAGGCATGGAATGACTGGGCCATGGATTAGGTGTGTGTTTGGTTTTATCGCCAGAACTTTTCCCAGAGTGGTGGTGTCATTTTACATTCCCCTCAACAGTGCAGAAATTCTGGATGTACCACATCTTTGACAACATTTTTTGTTGTCAGTCTGCTTACTTTTAGCCATCTGGTGAGTGTGTATGGCATCTTTTCAATTTCAGGATTATTGCTGTGTAACTTACATACAGTAAATTTTCCTCATTTTAGGGTCCAGTTCTGTAAGTTTTGACACGTGTGTAAAATTGTGTAAGTTCCACCACAATCAAGATATACAGCAGTTATGTCATCAGAAACATTTGCCTTCTGTTCCTTTGTAGTCATTCCTTTTCCTTATCCTAAGCCCTAGCGATTCCAATCTGTTTTCTGTCGATGTTTTGTTTTATTTTGTTTTTAACTTGCAAGCAGTAAAGTTTACTCTGTGGCGTATGGGCCTGAGTTGAGGGAAGTGTGTTGCGGTGTGCCCCACCACAGTCAAGATGCAGAACACTTCCGTCACTACGAAAATTACGCTTTGAAACCAGCCCCTCGCTTCGCACACTGATTGTCCCCTGTCTCCATAGCCTTTTTGGTCTGTCTTCTTCCACTTGGCAAAATAGATTTGAGGTTTATCTATGTTGCGTGTATCAGTGGTTTGTTCCTTTGTATTGCCAAGTAGTACTCCGTTGTAGTAGATGTATCAGGGTTTATTCATTTATTGGTCAAAGGACATTTGGCTGTTTTTGCTTTTTAGCCAGTTATAAATAATGTTGCTATAAACATTCATATACAGATTATTTTGCAAGCACAGCTTTCACTTCACTTAGATAAATACCTAGCCGTGGGATTGCTGGGTCGTATTGTAAGGCTATGTTTTACTTTATAAGAAATTGCCACGCTGTTCTTCCAGATTACTGTACCGTTTGCATTCCCACCAGCAGAGTATGAATGGGGTTCACCTGTTCCACATGCTTGTCAGCGTTTGGTATTGCCAGGGGTTTTTGTGGTGGTTTTCTGTGTTGGTTTTGTTTGTTTTTTTAAGCCATTCTAATAGGTATGCTGTGGTTTCTCTTTCTGACTAATGATGGTGAGCCTCTTTCTATGTGCTCATTTACTATTTAAATGTCTTCTTTGTTGACTTGTCCAGATTTTTTGCCCATTTTCCTATTTGGTTGTTTGTCTTATTAAATTGTAATAATTTCCTGCCTGTTCTTGGATATCACTTATTTGACAGACATCTATGTATGGAATATTTTTCCCATTCCGTGGCTTGTCTTTTGATTTCTTAACTGTTTTTCAAACAGCAGTTTTTAGTTTTGATAAAGTTCAATATAACAACTTCTATATGGCTCGTGCTCTTTGTGTCTCAATTACGAAATCTTTATGTAACCCCAGAGTCATGAACACTTTCTCCTATCTATCTATTTTTTTTAGAAGCTTTCTTGTTGTGGCTTTCAAATTAGGTCTGTGATTAATTTTGTTGCATTGTTTTCCCACATGGATAGCTAATTGTTCTAGCACCATTTGTTGAGAAGACTATCCTTTCCCTATGGAATTGCCTTGGGAACATCTTTGTTGAAAATCAGTTGACAGTATACGTAAGAGTCCGCTTCTGGATGCTACTCTATTCCATTGATTTATTATATCTTTTTTTAAAATCAACCCTACCTTGTCTTTATTGCTGTAGTTTTATTGCAACTCTTAAAATCAAAGAGTGTAAATCATCCTACTTTATTCTTTGGGAATTATATTTGGCTTTTCTAGATCATTTGTATTTTTGTGTATATCAAGGAATATATATCCTAGTCTCAATTTTTATAAAATATCCTGCCGGAATTTTGAAATATCAATATTTCATTTTTTAAATGTTTATTTTGAGAGAGAAAAAGCATATGCCCTGTGTGAGTGGGGGGGG
>NW_027532585.1:64781-195547 GCF_008692635.1 Crocuta crocuta | reverse complement strand
GAGAGAGAGAGAGAGAGAGAGAGAGAGAGAGAGAGACTCCCAGATAGGCTCCATGGTGTCAGTGCAGGGCTCCATCCCACGAATGGTAAGATCATGACCTGAGTTCAATGCTTAACTGACTGAGCCGCCCAGGCGCCCCTCAGTACTTCATTCTTTTCTGTGTCTGTGTAATACGCCATTGTGGTGGGAGAGATCACATGTTTTTTAACCATTCACCTGGTGATGAACAAATAGGTTTCTAATTTTTCACTATTGTGAATAGTGTTGCTACAAATACTTATGTATACACTAGTAACTGTTTTCACTTCTTTTTGGTATATATCTAGGAGTGGAAATGCCGAGTCATATGGTAATTCTGTGTTTAACTTTAGGAGAATTACTAAACTGTTTTACCCAGCTGTTGTACTGTTTTACGGTGTTGGAGGGTTCCAATTTTTCTACATCTTTGCCAACACTTGTTATTTTCCTTTCTTTTAATTATTGCCATCCTAGTGGATATGAAGTGGTGTCTCACTGTGATTTTGATTTACATTTCCCTAGTTAGTAATGATACCGAGCATCTTTTTGTGCTCTGTTGGCCAGAACATCTTTTGTGTTCTGTTGTATATCTTCTTTGGGAGAAATGTCTTTTCATGTCCTTGCCTGTGTTTTATTTGGATTGCTTGTTAGTGAGTTGGAAGAGCTGATTATACTGGATACTAGACCCTTGTTAGGTATGTAATTTGCAAATATTTCCTTTCATTCTGTAGGTTCTCTTTTCATATATATATGAAAGTTTTTTGATATAAAAAAGCTTCTAGTTTTTATGAAGTCCAATTTAGCCTATTTTTTTCTTTTGGTGTTCATGCTTTCAGTGTCATATCTAAGAATTCATTGTCAAATCCAAGGTCATGAATATCAGTTACTATCTTTTCTTAAAGTTTTAGAGTTTTAGCTATTTTATATTTAGATTGTTAATCCATTTTGAGTTAATTTTCATATATAGCATGAAGAGGGGTCCAGTTTCATTCTTTAGCCTGTGGATATCCAGTTGTCCCAGCGCCGTATTTTGAAGAGGCTAGATCTTTCCCCATTTGCATGATGTTGGCACCTTTGTTGAAAATTAGTTGACCATAGGTGTATGGGTTTATCTGGGCTTTCAATTTTATTCCTTTATGGGGCACCTGGGTGGCGCCGTTGGTTAAGTGTCCAACTCTTGAGCTTGGTTCAGGTCATAGATCTCACAGTTTGGGAGTTCGAGCCCCATGTCGGGTTCTGCGCTGCTGGCATGGAGCCTGCTTGGTATTCTGTCTCTTTTTTCCCTTGCCCTTCCCCAGCTTGTGCTCTCTCTCTCTCTCAAAATGAATAAATAAGAACTTTAAAAAATGTTTATTCCTTTGGTGTATGTCTGCCCTCATGGCAGTCCCACACAAATGGATAGTTTTTATCTGTGGGATACAGGCACACCTCGGAGGTATTGTGGGTTAGGCTCCAGACTACCACGATAAAGCAAATATCGCAGTAAAGCAAATCCAATGAAAATTTTGGTTTTCCAGTGATATAAAAGTTATGTTCACACTATACTGCAGTCTCTTAAGTGTGTAATAGTATTACATCTGAAAAAACAACATATATATACCCTAATTTAAAAAACACTTTATTGCTAAGAAAATGCTAGCCATCATCTGAGCTTTTAGTGCACTATAATCACTCATCACCATGACAAATATAATAATAATGAAATAGTTTGAAACACCGTGAGAATCACCCAGATGTGACACAGAGACAACGTGAATAGATGTTGGAAAAAGTGATGCCAGTAGACTTGCTTGATGTACGGTTTGCCACGAACCTTCAGTGTGTACAAAAACACAATATGGAGTGCAGTACGGGGAAGCACAGTGAAATGAGGTATGCCTCTACGTTAGTATAGTATGTTAATATTTCAAGTTTCGATTACTTTTTAGAAATTTTTAAAATGTTGGATAAGTTCATTAAAGAAATTACCTCCTGTAAGTGCCAGATTTATAACAACACACATATGCAAACTTGGTGATTTTGTTTAAAAAGTTTTGGGGTGTCTTCCCATTTCTCTGGCTGCGTACAGAATAATGATTTAGATATGCAGTCTATCAGGATGTGTTCTAATTGAATTTTCACTGTGGGTTAAACTTGCCTTGAGCCTTTACATGAAGGGCTAGTTATGTAAATAAATTCAAGCTGCCAGAAGGAGTTGGTGCTGGCTAGAGAAGAATTAGAATAGGAACAGTCTGCAGATTTGCATCCATCAGGGAAGGGAGTCATAACTATGGTTTCTAGAGGAAAAAAAATGACTGGCAACTCATGTGTTTTTTTTTTTTTAATGTTTTATTTATTTCTGAGAGAGAGAGACAGCATGATCAGAGGAGGGTCAGAAAGAGGGGGAGATATAGAATCTGAAACAGCCTCCAGGCTTTGAGCTAGCTGTCAGCACAGAGTCCGGCACGGGGCTCGAACCCACGGACCGTGAGATCATGACTTGAGCCGAAGTGGGACGCTTAACCGACGGAGCCACCCAGATGCCCCTTAAGTCATGGTTTTTAACTTTAATCCCAAAACCAAAACTTTAGTACTTTTTTTTTTTAATGTTTTATGTATTTCTAGGAGAGAGAGACAGCGTGAGCAGGGGAGGGTCAGAGAGAGAGTCACAGACTGAAACAGGCTCCAGGCTCTGAGCTGGCAGTCAGCACAGAGCCCGACGCGGGGCTTGAACCCACGAACCGCGAGATCATGACCTAAGCGAAAGTCGGACGCTTAACCGACTAAGCCACCCAGGCGCCCCAGTACTTTAAGAATCAGAATATGAGATGCCTCTGAAGTCTCTTTTAATCTATAACTTCTTTCTTCTCTTTTTCCCCCATAGTAACTTATTTACTAGAGAAACTGGCAGTTCTTTTGTTTCCCACAGTCTGGCTTTTGCTGATTGAATCTCTGTGGGCAGGCAGTTGAATGCATCCCTCCACAGTCTTTATTTCCTGCAAACTGGTAGTTTGACATGATAAAAGCTTTTTTGTTACATGTTCACTTCATAGGTGATGTTTGTGGCTTCCACCAGGAAGTACCTAAATAAAGACCTGCTTATCTCTCTTTTCACGATAGTAACTAATTTTACTTGGATTCATTTTAGTTTTAGCAATTTGAAGAGACAGGGTGGTGTAGATGTTTAGATTTAAGCTCTAGGGGTGCCTGGGTGGCTCAGTCGGTTGGGCGTACGACAACTTCGGCTCAGGTTATGATCTCACAGTCTGTAGGTTCGAGCCCCACGTCAGGCTCTGTGCTGACAGTTCAGAGCTTGGAGCCTGCTTCAGATTCTGTCTCCCTTTCTCACTGCCCCTCCCCCGCTCACTCTCTGTCTCTGTCTCTTAAAGACATAAAAAAAAAAGATTTAAGCTCTAGAGCTCAAGAATTTGGGTTCCTGTTTTGATTTATTATCTACTGGTTCTCTAATCTTGGATCGTCACTTTCTCTTATGAGCATCAATTTTCATATCTGTGAAATGGGGATGATGATGCCTGTTTATGTGGTCGTTTTGAGGATTCAGTGAGAAAATGCATGGAAAAGAACCTTGCACAGAGCCTAGCATATAGTCCGTGGCCAATAAATGTACCTATTGTTCTGTGAATTTAAAAATATTCTAAAATAATCTGAAAAGTAGGTCATATCAATTTATAAATGAGGAAATTAAGTTTGGGGGTTTTTGGAGGGCTCACTTGTGTTCATTAGGGGAAAAAAGGAAGTCAGTTATTCAGCTGAGGTGAATAGCTCTCCTTTGCTCCCATCAATGCGTGTAGTTGAATTTAGTAACCACTCCTAATAAGCTTAACTTCAAAAGTGATTTTTGCCCATGCTTCCTAAGTATTCACATTACCCAGCCCTCACCTAGTTTTGGGAAGTGGGCTCTTTCTTGAAGAGACTGTACCATAGCACATTTTGTGCATGAAGTCCACCGAGAAATACTTACTGTTAATGTTTTTATTTTGCAGTGTAATGTTCAGGCTCAGAAATGCCTTATGTGGATCGTCAGAATCGCATTTGTGGTTTTCTGGACATTGAGGAAAATGAAAACAGTGGGAAATTTCTTCGAAGGTACTTCATACTGGATACCAGAGAAGATAGTTTTGTGTGGTACATGGATAATCCACAGGTTTGTAAAATCCAAATGGTTACCTTTTTTCCAAAGCACACAAGGATTTTAATTATTCAAGTATTTAACATTCTATATGGGTGTGAGGATTTGTCCTAATAAACAGTGTATGTTTAGATTTAGTTCTATTGCCGGCGTTCTTTGTCTGCACCCTCAACTCCTAGCTGTCTTCTTTGAATTTTAGAAGTTGCAACTAAGTTTATTTAATAAAAATTTATGCATGCATATTTTTTCCCCCCCTTGGGAGAGAAATGCTGTCTCTGGTAGAAAATACTTAAATCATTTAAATTTAAGATACTGTCCCTAGAGACTGCTGTCTTTGGTTTCTTTGGTAAAGAACTACTTCAGCTAGTTGACACTCTTGCGCATGGGTAGTCCTTTCATCCTGCAGGGTCAGATTTGCGTGTCAGCCAGTGTAATGCTGTTCATGAGTTGATTTTATTGTTGGCTTTCAAATCATTGGGGAAATGTCATAAATTAAAAATTAGGATCCCCATGTTGAGATCTGTGAAAGACCTTGGATTGGAGATTATCTGTCGAGTAGTTTTTAATTTTTTCTCCTTGTAAAACTCTCCCTTCACATTGGGATGGTTGTTGCAAGGATGAGTCCCGAGCAAACGTCTAAGCTGATCTGGTCTAGTGGGCGAGGGACTCTTAGAGTCAAGGGAGAAGCGGGACTGGTTGGGGGTGCCCTTCTGTTCCACGGAGAACGAGCTGGATCTCCTGACGACCAGTCTGGTATTCGTTACCGGCCTGTACTTACTTTAGGTTAGACAAAGTACGTATACACTAGTGCCTTTATTTGTAGTTGTTTCTGTGGAATTCAAGTTTTAAGAGATCTTAGTATAAATTTAACCTCCTCTTTAATGCCAGAAACCTGTCATTCCCTGGTCTTCACTTTAGCTGTTGTTCGTATTACACATTATTAAAAAGTACTTGCTGTATTTGAGACGCTTCAATTATTATTTGCTCTCTGAGCCAGAATCTGTTTCCTTGTATTTGCTAGCCATTAATCCAACTCTGTCCTCTGATTCTCTATAAAGTTTAGTCCTTTTATCCAGACACAGCCTTTCAGAAATTAGAGGGTAATTTGTGTTTTAATTCAGTGTAGATTATTTGAGTGCTGACTTTCAGACTTTTCCTCCTAGGAGTGGTCTATGCTCTCTCCTTATCCTTAATAGAGCTTATTGACACTGTTTTACTCCCTTATCTCTGGGTGTGACCACCTTTCCTGGGTGATAGTAACCTGGCTATTCAACTGTATGATTAATACCTTTATTTACTTGTCCAGAGTCAGTGGGAGAAGAAACAGGTCAGCAGAAATCAGAAGTTCCTATTTGCCTTTTTTTTACATCAGATTTCTCCCCTTTATCACCCCATCTTTTTATCTGTGGCACACCCTCCCAAACTCTCTTTCACAAAGTGGAAAGTAACTTTGTTCCCCTTGACTCCCTCTAATTACTAGTTACCAGATCCCAGTTTCTGGTTCTCTCGCTTACGAGCTGTTGCGCAGTCTGCCCGTGCTCTTCCTGGTTCGTCTCTCTTCGCAAGATCTGGCGGGCCGGTACATGTGCTTTCTCCTGAATTGTATTTATTTATTTATTAAAAAAAAGATTTTTTTTTTTTTTTAACAGAGACAGAGCATGAGCAGGGAAGGGGCAGAGAGAGAGGGAGACACAGGATCTGAAGCAAGCTCCAGGCTCTGGGCTGTCAGTACAGAGCCCAATGCGGGGCTCGAACCCACAGACTGGGAGAGCATGACCTGAGCTGAAGTCGGACGCCCAACTGACTGAGCCACCCAGGCGCCCCTCCTGAATTGTATTTAAAGCTCCTTGATTATTTTTCTTTCTTCACATATAATAGATTCTCCTCCTCAGAATTCCTCCTTTTATCGGCACTTCCCACTTAGAGCCAGAGGAAGGTGGGCACCCCTGAGGCTCTGTTCGTTACACTGAAGGAAAAGAACTTAGAATTCAGAGTTAAGATCTTCATGGAAGTAGTAGCATTTGGAATTGACCCAGAAGGGTGGGTACGATTTTGGCCAAGAGATGGAGAAGTGGGTATTGCAGTGCTCTGAGAATAGCATGGGCAAAGAAATCCAACAAGGAAGCCCATGGTGTATGTGGAGAATAGGTCACTTTGGCCATAGCAGGCAGGGTGTATGTTGAAGTTTGTACTCAGCCAGGTCTTTTTTACATGAACTCTTTTTTTTTTTTTTAAAGTTTGTTTGTTTGTTTGTTTAAGTAATATCTACACCCAGCGTGGGCTGGAGTTCACAGCCCTGAGATCAAGATCTGCATGCTCTTCTGATTGAGCCAGCCAGGCACTCCACATGAACTCTTTTAAAGCCAATTTTCCATGATGTAATTAGCACATTGTTTTTTATCAAATGTAGTACAGAATTTTAAATCTATTTTGTATTCTGTTCTTAATAATTTTAACTCTTCATTCTGATGAGAATCTTTTACAGTCTTTTAAAATTTCTTAAAAATATTTATGTTGAGAGAGAGAGAGATAGCGCAAGTCGCGGAGGGACAGAGAGAGAGGAGATTCCAGGCAGGCTCCATGCTGTCAGGCTATCAGCACAGTGTCTGATGTGGGGCTCGAACTCAAGAAACTGTGAGATCACCACCTGAGTGGAGGTCAAGAGTTGGACACTTAACTGACTGAGCCACCCAAGCGCCCCCCACTTAAAAAACATTTTTTTTTAAATGGAATCTTCTACAATCTTGACTCTGAAACCATGGATTAGCCATCAACATAGCAGCTTGGTGTCATTTTTAAATGTATTAATAATGTATCTCCTCATGAAAACTTCAGTAAAATGTCCAATATGCCACTATTTTGATCTAATAAAAAATGACATTTGATCTATTAAAAACTGTAGTTTCTTATGTTAGGGTGCTGTGGGTGAGAATGATCATAATAACCCTGATAATGAAAGAAAATCCGTTTGGCTCACCATTCTTCCTCCATTTTCCTTTCTTTGCCACTAACCATTGGTTTAAAAATCCATTCTGTGTATCACTAGGAATCATTTTGGAGCTTTCTGTGTTTTGTCGAGGGTGTGGGTATGGTGGAGAATTAAATAATTGAGTAGCTGTATCAGGAAGTGGCTTTGAAGACTGGAAAAAAGTATTTTGGCAAAAGGAGTGTAAGAACTCACAAGGAGAAAATGGCTTATTTTCCTTTTTATCTTCAATGTCCTGAGTTGATTATTTCTTATTCACCGTCAAGTGACAGATTTTGAAACCTACTTTTATTGTAGTTGAACTTGTCAGTAATCATACCGATCCATAGAAACTAGGTATTTTGAATATTCATTATCTCTCAGCAACTTATATTTCCCTGTACTGTGCCACTATTCAGTCTATGATCCTTTATGTCATGCAGCCATGACGTAGGTCTCATTTCTCTTCCTCATACAAAAGCTTAGAACTGTATTCAGTTACTTAAAATAATAAATTTTTGGAGGACTTAAAAGAAAAATAACAATTTTGAATGAAGGGTAGCAGTGTTTGAAAAAAATCACTTTGATAGTAGTTAGGAGGTCTTTTTAAAAAAATTTTTTTTAATGTCTTTATTTTATTTTGAGAGACAGAGACAGAGAGCAAGCGAGGGAGGGGCAGAGAGAGAGGGAGACACAGAATCTGAAGCAGGCTCCAGGCTCTGAGCTGTCAGCACAGAGCCCAACGTGGGGCTCGAACCCATGGACTGTGAGATCATGACCTGAGCCGAAGTCGGACACCCAACTGACTGAGCCATCCAGGTGCCCCAGTAGTTAGGAGGTCTTTAAGGACATTTTAACATTTAATTTCCTTATCCAAAATTAGAAAAAAAACACAGAGCAATCTCTAAACTTAAAACATTTTGTGTAAGAACACAACCATTTAAAGTTACACCTTATTATTTTATATACATATTTATTTATGGTTTATACTTAGAAGCTTGAATGTAGTATACAGTTTAAAGCAAAACATATTGCAGTTTACATAGGAGTGAACACTTGAGAAGACCGGTCCCTGGTCAGCAATAACCAGTTTATATTTGGGAGTCTTGAGGCTTTTGTAGAATTGTTTCCAGTGAGCTTATAAAGAGGTCCGAGAGAAGTACCTCATAATCATTCATGGGAACAAAGCCGAAGGTTTTCTTTTACTGACATTATCATAAAGTCAGTAAAGAAGCTGGTCTTGGTTAATCTACAGTGGAGGAAACTTTCAAAGTTAAGACTGTTTTACTGCTAAAATCTATTAGAGTTTTCCTTTATATATTCTTTATTCATTTTTTCCAAATTCTTTTCCCTGGTGTTCCCGCCTCCATCTTCCCCCTCTTTAATCCATTCCCTTTATACAGCACAAACTACAACCCTGTATGGCCCCGTATTACATGTAGCTTTTGGCCACCCTCATCTGTTTGCTGTAGCTCCTCTCCTTTCTCTGCCTGGAATATTCTCTCTTCTGCTGATTGCGATTCAGATTTTTCCTTTAGAGACCAACTTAAATGCTGTTCATTTTTCCACAGAGATATTCCTGCTAGTCTTTGCCAGAAATGACTCTTCTTCATTCTTTACCTGTAGCTCTTCTAAGACCCAAACCCTGCCTCTAAATTGTTTAGGGAAGAACAAAAATATTTTAGTGAACATGTCAGTATATACATTTCCCTACATACAGCTTAAAGAGTTTCAGTTAATAATTATTTTACAAAATGGAATCAATATACGTAAAGTATGGTGTAATAAATACTAATATATTTAAATGGAAGAAAATCATTTTTTAGGGATACACTTGATTAAAAATTTTTAATAGAACAAAGTAATATGTATAGCCTTGAAATCTCTTAAAATTGCATTTCTGTCTCAAGTATTTCTTTTTCCCATTGCCTTCAGGATTGATTTTGTTTATGGCTTTTAAAGCTCATGAAAAAGGAAGTAATGATAAAACTAGCCTTTTAGTTCTGGAATGCCTTACGGTGGAACTGAATAGAATTTGGTTTGGTTATCCATGCTGTCAACTTGATTTGTAAATACTTGAAGTGAAAAAGTTGATTTGTAAAGTATAATATTAAAAACATCTAATTTCTTAACTGGTTTTAGTATGTGTAGAACATTATGATATAAATTAATGTTGGATATTAATGTTGAGTATTAATTATATATTAATGATTTGTTTCCAGAACTTACCTTCTGGATCATCACGTGTGGGAGCCATTAAACTTACCTACATTTCAAAGGTAGTTTTTCGATATTGGTTCACAGTCATGCATGAATTAGAATTGCTCGGGATAAGAGTGTGACTAAGGGGTGGTTTTCCTTTTGTGTCATTTAGTGATGACGTTCAGGGTCACATCATGCTTAAGATGGTACCGCCACAATGTGTAGGAATGTCATTGATAGAATTAGGAAGAATATAGAGTTAATTGTAAGATGTGGCAAATTGCAAAAGTTAACATTAGCTTTTATGATTAGGTATATGAATACCAGAAAGAGGAAAAGCAGTTACCAATTAAGTTCTGTCTTTGGGAAATCTGAGATCATGATCCGAGCCAAAGTCAGGCGCTTAACCAACTGAGCCACCCAGGCACCCCTGGAGAAGATTTTTTCTAAGTCTGTCTTATATGAACCGTTTTCCAGCTTTTAATCCCATTACCTTTGACTTTTTGTTTCTTTATGTTTTATTTTGAAGAAAGTAAGAATCATCTTCATGATAAAAGAAGGATTTTTCCCTCATTTCACTTCATCTCTACTAATTTCTGTTACCTTGTTTGTTGATTTTTCTGGAATTTTTGCAATACTGTTTTCCTTTCCAAAAATTTAGATTGGGTATTTTCGGATATTTTTTCCCTTTATTATATTGGTGTGGGAACTGAGATAGAGATGTCGAAGAGCTAGGCCTGCGGGGTTTTTATACAAAGTAATGTGTGTTGATGGCTTAAGATATAAGATGTGAAAAGTAGTATTAAGTAACATGTGTGTGTATATTATTATGCATATATTGAGATTTGTTAGCAAAGTCCAGAGAAGACCAGTTTACAAGTGTGCTTGTAAAGACAGACACTCATAGAAAGAGTACTTTGTTATCAGTATCACAGTAGAGCTGTTCATTCTCACTGACAAAAAACAAAAAAAAAACACACGTCAGCCCTTGGATGACAAAGATTACATATTTAAAGGGAAACATGTTATTATTATTATGTATTTAATTAAAACTATATTATTTAATTTGTAGAAGACACATAATGTGTACATATACCTTAAGTGTTCCTGTAAATCAAGACATTTAAAAAGTGCTTCAGGGTCACTCGCAGGTTCAGTTCTACAGCGCTTCTTGTTAGGAAGCATAGGATTCCTTTGTAACGTAAGTGCCGGAGCCCCCACATGCTGGCCTGCAGCGTGCGTGTACTGTGATGTGAACACGCTGCCAAGCCTTCTTGTCTGTGCAGTGGTGAGGAGTAGGCCGTTGAGGGAGAGATTGCCCATATGCTCCTATCTTTTCAATCGTTTGCTGTTGCCTGGTCTTTTTAAAAATAAAGTACTAACTAAGCAAATGGCCCCGACTGACCGGCTGCTTCCTAAATCTTCCTCTGCTCCTCTTTTAAAATAAAACCCTTTCTGGGCCGTTCTGTTGACTTTCATCTCTGCCCCGAAGTTTCAATTGTACAGTTTGTACTCTACTTCAGACATGCCACTTTTTTCCCAGAATTTATTCTTGGAACAGATTCCAGTGTGACTCAGAGCTGTGAATTTGTAGTTGAGATCAGTCAGGAACCCCAGACTAAGAATTCCTTTTGAAGGCACAAAACAGATGCTACAATGATATGTTCTGACACTGGGCAGTCAGGTGGTAATAGCCATGAATAGGCTTCCAGGAGAGCTGCTTTATTTGAAGGAATCACAGTTACCAGGTCCTAGCTGCTTTCCTTCTGAAAGGAACTATGTGCTGCCTTTAGCAAAGGAACCCCACGATCCCAGGATATTCTACTGTGCAAGAGGGGATCCAGTGCCGTTTTGGGTTCCTCATTGCAGATTAAGGCCTTTTGGATTTTTGGACTTTATTAAATACATAATCTCCCCCTTACCCACCATCATTTTCTCTTAAGGTTCACAGCTCATTTAGAAATAGGCGATCTGGGAAGAATTCAGAGTTTCTGTGGTTTATTACGAGGGTGTTTTAAAAATTACATTAAACTACAAGATGTTGTTTAATGTATGTGTTACATAAAACTTAATGGTTTACTTTCAACTTCTTCACATTTCCTTCAAATAAATGCAAGTTTGTTCAAAGACAGCATGGAAGTGTCATTTGTTTTGAACGTCTTACAGTTGGGGCCCATATTCTATGTTCAATTTGCAGTTCTTTTCCAGTAGCCTTTTAAGTTTAATTTTAGGCCTGAGTGCTAAATGCGTGGGATTACTGGGAAATCATACTTGTGGAAGTTGACGCAGCGTTTAAGGTTGGTTACAGCCGTGTATGAAGAAATGAGTGACTCGTCTCTCTTTTTTGTTAGGTTAGCGATGCAACCAAGCTAAGGCCAAAGGCTGAGTTCTGCTTTGGTAAGTAGCCATATTTTATATGTTAATTCATGTAAGTTTGGCTAACATAATTACATCATGTTGTGAAAGAAAACTGTCCTGGAAAGCCACACAACACAAACCTATGGGCGAATGGGTTTATTCTAAGGCAAATTCCCCTGACGCCACCGTCCAGGTGAAGAAAGAAAACTTCTCCCCTGAAGCCTCTCTCCTGTGTCTCTCCCAGTGCCAGCCGCCTCCCTCTGCTCAAATGTAGGCACTGTCTAGGCGTTTATAGTGATGAGCGCCAGTGAGATTTCACGTAATTTCTCACTTTCTACCTTGTGTTATTCTATATTAGATGCATAAATAACAGGAAGGATTTGGTTTTCAGCTTGTGGGTAACGAGAACTTTAGTTTGAGGGGAGAGGTAGTTGAGGGTGTCTGATTCACTTGTTCAGCAAACATTTAGGGATTAATGTCTTGGCACTGGGCTGTGAGAGTTCTAAGAAGCAGTTGCTGCCCTTAAGAACCTCACAGGCTGGTTGCCTCCCAGACAGACACCCCACCTGGTGCGATCCTTGCATTTCTTACAGTCAACAGATGATGGTGTGTACAGTTTATTAAAGAAGCACAAAGGACGAGCTTCAGATCCTTACTGGGGATCTTGGGAATCAGGGGAAGCCACACTGGGTGAGGAGACACTTGAGTTGGTGGCCAGCTAAACCTTGGTCATCCTCTGTCATTGGGAAGAGAAGGGAGAGGGACCACAGGGCCAGAGGCACGCAGGGGAGAAGAGTGTGGTGTGTGCAGCCAGCTGAAATCCTCGGTGAGGCTGGCGGGAATGGTGAGAGACCAGAAAGTGAGAGGCCAGGCGGAAGTCCGGGCATAACATGTTGACAAGGGGTGTGTGTGTGTGTGGAAATGAGAGGTGAGAAATTAGAGAGCATCTAGAAAGCTGACATAGGTGAAGGATGTTTTTTGTGTGGATAGGAGAGTTTTGATACAGGTAGATTAGTTCAGTGGCTTCCGAACGACCATCCTTATCTTATCTACGGGCCTGAATCTGGGCGGTGGTGGGGGGGAGAGAGAGGAAGACAAACAATACTGGGAGGAAACGTGCAGGGACTCGGTGACAGGATATGTGGGAAGAGAAAGTTATCAGGTGGGTGTGCTTCAAGTAAGGGAATGAGGACTCGAGAGCTGGGTTGGGTAAGGCATTTGGTGAGGAATTTGAAGTGGTGGGGAAACATCCAAATGGACATGTTCCAGTGGCGGCAACTGAGGATGGATGGAGCCTGAAGATCAGGAATGGAGAAATTTGGAGCTGGTCAAAATAGTGGGTGGTAGTTGAAGCCGGGAGAGTTGATGTGCTCTCAGAGTCGGTGAATGGACACTAGTGCTAGAAGGGACAAAATTCAGAGTGGCCAACTGACATCAAAAAGGACCATTAATGTAAAATACTTCTTGAGGTAGAAATGACATCAGAGTTCTTTGTTCTCTTTTGCTTGAAAAGCGGAGCCTGCTTCTTGAGGCATTGTGTTAGGGATAAGATCTGGTGGTGGTCACATACATCCAGTAGGAGACTAGGGTATGAGCAGGATGTAATAGCTGTTCAGAGAATCCTCTATAAGGCTTCTATCGCCACTAAGAAACCAAAAGAAACATTTATGTGCTTACTACAAACTTATAAATAGGAAAATGCCTCAGTGCCTTGTGAGTGAAAACCTAGTGGGAGCAAGTCAAGTAACAGAGAACTTTGTTTTGGAATGTATAACACATATTCTCTTGACAAGTCTTTTTTTTTTTTTTTTCCCTTTTTTAATAGTTTATTGTCAAGTTGGTTTTCGTATAACACCCAGTGGTCATTCCCACAAGTGCCCTCCTCCACGCCCATCACCCCCTTCCCCTCCCCCCACCCCCATCAGTCCTCAGTTTGTTCTCAACATTCAACACTCTCATGGTTTGCCTCCCTCCCTCTTGACAAGTCTTTTTAATGTAAAACCTTTAACCTACAGCTTGAGGGAATAGTACTATATAGTAATATATGTAACATTCAGTTATTGGAGTATTTAGAATGGGTGATTTTAGTTGGAGTCGAAGATTAAGATTATTTGTTGGTCTGCCAATAGTTTGTTGGTCCATACCATAGGGGCAATAGAGAAGAGATTCATAAAATGCTTGTCTTCAGAGAGGGAGGCCCAGCTTCCTAAAATGGAACCACAGCTTCCATTCAGAATGGCAGTGTAAAGTTTCTTCGACCTTTATTTCATCTCCGATTGTTCAAAAACAAGTGAGAACAAGAAACACTCAAACCATCTTTGGTGAAACTGGCAGGCGTCTGTAACCCACAGTGTACACAGATGGGAAGTGGATGGAGGAATTCCATTCTGGAATAACCATTCCAGAGTAGAGAAGAGGCCAGTGAGGAGCTGCCGCCACCCCACCTTCAGAGAGACTTAGGTTCTGGGCACTGCTGTCTGGGGATGCAGTGGAGAGGAGGGCCAAAACCAGAGACTACATTTGGATGTCTGTGTCAGGGACCGCCTCTTAGTCCCTGCTGCCATCCGGCTTAGCCAGGCAGCCGCCCTTCCACCACCCCCACAAGAAATGGCATGTGTGCTACCTTCAGAAATAGAATCAGTGAGGGGCTCCTGGCTGGCTCAGCTGGAGGAGCATGTGACTCCTCTGGATCTCGGGGTCGTGAGCTTGATCGAGCTCCATGATGGGTGGAGAGATTACTTAAATAAAAACTTAAAAAAAAAAAAAATCAGTGTGGCTCTGTGCTTGAAAAGGGGAGAGACAAGGCATGAAACTGAAAGTAAGTGGACTAAGTGAAAATCTGTGCATGGAATGCACCTCTTCTCCTGTGTCCAGTCCCAGAGCACGAGACAGCCAGCTGTATTGGGGTGGGTGTGCATCCCCTAGAGAAGAGAGCCAGAGGTGCTGACATCTGGGCATTTCCACTAGAAGAGCTTGCCATGCAGGGAAGTCCAGCAGTTAGTAACCCTACATACCTTTCAGAGAGCTTCCAGTTAGTTTTTTTAGTACCTTGTTTTTAAATATGAATAGACAGGCCGGGATTACATGACATTTGAGGAGTGAGCCCCATCAGTTAGGAAAAGGAACACAAGACAATGCAAAACTCAGAAGAAAAAGTCAAAAACTCTAAAAGTCAAACAAAGACAAAGACAGATGAGAGGAGAGAAATAAGAAAATTAAAGTTTCCTTGAAGAAAGTCTGCCATCTGCTTAAGAGAAGGAGAGGATGGAGAAAGAATAGAGGGAATAGAGAAAACTGGCCAATAAGGTAAGAAAGTGTCTCATGACCATTTGTTCCATATTCGAGCCATAACCAGTTGATTGTAGGTGTGAGATGATTTTTGTTTGCAGCCAAGCTAATGTTTGTGCTTCAGCCTTTATGATGGTAAAGATTTGAAGTGAAGTAGAAAAGTACTCAACGTGGAAAGGTAGGAGAACATAAGCCTCCCGTGGGTGGAGTCATCCTATCATGTGGAACACTGGATTCAAAAGCATGGCACCTGGCAGGTTTTGTACACTTTATTTTTCTTCAAAGATTTTTCCATACTTTCTCTGTCTTCCCCGCCCCCCTCCCCCCCGCAACATTGATTGTTACTGTGTGCTTCTCAGTAATTTGCCCTACGTTTTCCATACTGTTTCCTTACTGGAAGTCTCCAGATGATGAAGATGACGTTGTCTGTTCTGTCCCAGGCACTGTGCTTCTTCCTTTACATATATCACCTCCAACCCTTTGAGGAGTGGATGGGTTGCATCCATTTCCTTGATGAAGAAAATGGGGCTCAGAGAGATTACAAACGTTTTGCAGGATATTATTGCTAGTTAATGGCATGGGCTGGTCAGGTCTGAGTGACTCCAGGCTCTGATTCCAACCTCCCACTTCCCCCCCCCCATCATATCATTATGCCTCTTCCTGCCATGAAATAATACAGCACATGAGTTTTTATTTGGCCTGCAAGGTCTGCTGAGAACCTTTTTAGAGGTTATTTGCCTCTTTTCTTTTTTTTTAAAAAAAAAATCCTTATATAAATTTTATTCAAAACTAGATGTATTAAGCACTTACTTTGTATCAGGTGTAGTGTAGTACTAAGTGCTTCGATTCTCAGACTCTTCAGATGGTCTCCACAGATGCCCAGAACAGCATTGAGGGGAGAAGCCATTGGGAGGGGGGCCAGCCTCAGCCGGAGGTGGAACAAGGTTGTGAAAAGAGTCTCGGCCGATTGTTAGAAATTAAAAATAAAAGCCACGTGTTGATGTATGTAGTATTGTGCTACTCTTTATCTTAATTTATGCTTATGGCATTGATAATTTCTCTAGTCTCTAGTAAGGTATAAAAGAACTGATTGACAGTGTTTTAAGTTTCTTTAGTTTCCAGACTAGTTGTCTGACAGCATTTCACAAGGTGCTCTTTGACTTTCTTGCTCAGATCCTCATCTCCATTCAAGGAAGCTCTGCTTTAGTGTCACGGTCTCAGGTCCAACTTCAAAGTCCTGTGCATTTGAGAAATAACGTTTTTCCTTGAGGGTTTTCATTTCCCCCTTTCCTTAGTCATATCCAACTGAGTGCTGGTAGGTCATTTGATATATATATTTTTAAGTTTGTTTATTTTGAGAGAGAGAGAGGGAGAGAGTGGGAAAGAGAGAGTGGGAAAGAGGGAGGGGGAGAGAGAGAGAGCGAGAGAGAGCGAGCAAGAGCGTGCGCAGGGAAGGGGCAGAGAGAGAATCCCAAGCAGGCTCCACGCCCAAAGTGGGATCTCTTGAACCTTGAGGTTGTGACCTCAGCCAGAATCAGGAGTTGGATGCTCAACTGACTGAGCCACCCAGGGACCCCTAAAGGTGTTTATTTTTATAATCTTGAGTTGGGGAGATTTTCTAAATCTGTGAAAGCTCAAATCATTATAGGAAAAGGAAAAGATAGAATATTTTTCTGTTTGATAAAAGATACCATGGACAAAGTGATGAGGTAAATGACAGGCTGGGAAAAATACTTGAAATAAAACAGAAATGATTAATATGAAAGCTCTTAGAAGATAATACAAAATAAATGAACACTGAGGAGAAATATAGATAAAATAAAACTCACAAAATAAATTCTATTGGCCAAGAAACATAGAAACTAATTTGTCTCAATAATGAGATAAATTCACATTTAAACTAGATATAATCATTCACCATTTGGGAGGTCAGAGATTACTGTATCTGTCGGGGTCCAGTCGGGAAGACACTCTGCACTAGGTATTTCAAATGTGAGGTATTTGTTGCAGGGGATTGCCTACCCAAGTGTTGGAAGGCTGAAAGTGCAAAGGGAATGCTGAGGAAACCCAGAAATTAGAAACGCCCAAAGCAGTTACCACCTACATGCTGCAGAGACGAAATGGGAAGAGGTAGTATTACCAGAAGCCAGGACGTTGGAGGACTGGAAGAGGGGCCCCGATGGCACTGGTGCTGGGTATCTGAGGAGACCGCACGGCTGGTCGGGAGTGGCCGCATAGCCTGGAGCAGTAGTCACTGGTGCTGTGCTTCTGCGGGACAGTGAGGTGGGCAGTTGTGGGAACCTGCAGGAGCGTGCTCCCAGTCTCTCATCCGTACCTCCCTTAGCAGAACAGAACATGGCCTGAGCTGGCAAGGGGCTCTAGGGAGCATTGTTTGCAGACTCGGGCTCCCGTGTCACAGAGCTGCCTCTATCGAGCACAGGAGCTGAGAACCAGGATGGGTGCCGAGCACTGGGTAAAACAGGTCTTCACTGTTGATAGGAATGTAAATGGGTTCAACATTATAGGGAGACAAGTTGCCAATATCTGTAAACATTTCATTTAATTTTAATTTTTTTATTTTGAGCAACACGCACAAGTTTATTAAAGTATAAGATTAGAAAGGAAGAATAGTAGGGAAACTATCTTTACAGAGCAGGGACCTTCGAAAGTGAACGCCTCTGTATCTGTAAAAATTTTAAAGGTGAATTCCCGTTGACCCAACACATTTATCCTATAAAACTGGTAGCCCAAGTATGGAGAGAGATATGTACATGATGTTTCATTGGGATATTTTATATAATTTCAAAAATTGGAAATAGCCTGAATGCTCATCATTAGGGGATTAGCTAAATGTATTGTGATATTTCCATTTAATGAAAAACATGGCCATTAAAAATAAGAGTTTTACCTTTGTTACAGAGTGATAAAAGCTTTATTACATACGATCTAGCATTTTGAAAATCCGAGAGTCACAGTATTGAACCTAGTGTGGTTTTTCAGAAGTGGCTGCAAACATAAATTTAGATGTAATAAGTGCAAAATTTCATGTATGTTATTTTTTTCTCTCAACAGTTATGAATGCAGGGATGAGGAAGTATTTCCTACAAGCTAATGATCAGCAGGACCTAGTAGAATGGGTAAATGTGTTGAACAAAGCTATAAAAATCAAAGTAAGTATTTGTTTTGTTTTAACTTTGAAAATATACCTGCTGAGTCTCCAGTTTACCAACAGGTTGCATCCTCAAAGGTTATTTAAAAGGGATGTGTTCATAATGTGAATACATTTTTTTGTGCAAGGTGATTATCAGCCCTTAAAACCAGCCCGTAAGTGCCATTTTAACCCATTATGTACCTAATGGGGTATATATTAGTGTGGCTTTTAACCACTGCACCAGAATGTTTCTAGGGGAAAATGCACGTTGAGGATGTTTTCTCTTCCCGAGTAGGATAAGGGGCTTCCTGCCACCAACCCCGCTACTAGGCGTCGGCCTTCCTGTCTTCCAGGCCCTGACTGGGCTCGACACTGGGTAGGGTAGAATTTGACGCTAGGAGCAGGAAGCGGAGGTGAGGCCGTGGAAGTGAGGCACAGGGAGGGGTAGGGAGTGGATCTGAAGAGCCTGGGCGGCCAGAGGGTCCTGGCCACACGGCCCCTCGGGAGCTTGTCTCACCCACTTTTCCTCCTTGAGTTCAGGGCTGACTCCCCTTGCAACTGCGTCTCTGGGGCTACAGCTTCCTGCTTGCAACCTGGGTTTCTTTTTCTGGCTTTCTGTTCCTGAAGGTTTTACCTAAATTATCTGGAACAGTGAGCTTAGAAGGATTGAGTAACTTTTACCGGTTTCATCGCTGATAAGCTCCACGTGGAGCCGTGAGCCAGACCCAGGCTGCTCGACTCTGGAGCTCGACCCTGGAGCACAGGGCCCTGAAAAAAGAGCCCTGTCCTACTCTTTTGTTCGTAAAGCAAAAACCAGACTTTTCTGAGAAAGATTACTACTGAGGACGATAAGCAGGTAGATAGCTTCTGCGCCCTGATTCTACCTCTCCTTGCTTTTCCCCTCCTTACACGTACAGAAACAGAGAGGCGTACATGGAAAGGCTCTGAAGGAGTTCCTGTGTGAGGTTTGTTTGAGTGGAAGTGTGTTTTTACTAAAGTATGGTTACCAGTTTACTGACCCTAAACGACTTACTCTCGAAAACCATATGCTCTGAAAGTCAGCATATGTTATAGTCACTTGTTAGTTTCCATCTAAAATGAATGAGTCCATATTTATATCACAACACAGTAAAGAGTTAATATAACTAAAGCTGCTCTCGGAGTTAAGTCGGATTTTTTGTCTTGCACCAGACAGCTTGTTGCCACATGACAGAAAACACCCACGCGCTGCTTCTGATCTGTACACGAAGCAGAAGTTAATTTTAGGTCCGTGCAGTTTCAGGAAAGCAATTTTTTGAACTGATTCAGAAGTACATGTTCTTAAAAAGGTCTTAATTAATAGCTTTTAACTCTTAATATATATATTTCTGAGGTGAAATTTTCTTTAGAAAGACAGTATCTAGTCACTTTACTAAATTAGTTCATTTCTTACAATTTACAGTAATTCCCAGCACCGGATTCTGAGTGCTTCTAGAGAAAAAGTAGTGAATAGTCTCAGGCTTTTTTACCATTTTTGGGGGCTCTTGAATCAATGTCTCTAGCTGATTAATGGTGTGAAACCATCTTAACGCAGATGACACTGTTAAGCTTATTCAAATGCAAGAGAAGCTGATTAGGGCTGGATAATGTTCCAAAGTATAGAGGCATTTGTGGTCTTGCAGTTTTATTTTACACGTTGAAATTTATAGGTTTTAAGCTAAATCAGTTGGTATTCATGCTTTTATAATTCTTCTTTTGTAATTCATATTTAGAAAATATGAATCCATAGAAAATCTAGAAATCCTTAGCTTGTCAACAGATTGAATATAACTATAGGAAAGTGAATGTAGACTTGATAGCACTTACTAAAAATCAATTTTATATAAGCATTTAACTTCTAGGATAGCAATGAAAGAATTTCCCATGCTTACATAAGATTTATTTTTTTTTCTTTAAAGAGTCTTGTCAGTTTTAATATCTTTTGCGTGTTACACATGTAAATGTATTTGGGTGTGGAATCTCTATAATTTGTCATACATTCCTGTGGAAATTGCTGATGCTTAATGTAGATTTCTTTATAGAATTAAAGTTTACATTTTAGTGTATGTGTTGTTTACGTTTCTATAGAATTTCTCCAAATGGCATTTTGGTCAGCTGTGTAATTTAGTGGTCTGCTGAATACAACGTGATATATAAATTTTTAGAAATTCATAATTAGGGTTTGGAAGCACATGGCTTCAGAATAGGGGGTGGTGAGGGAATAGTGGTAAGAGAATGGTGATTATTTAACTGCTTCCTAATTATAGTACCTCATCTCAGTGGACTATCCTCTGGCACCGTGGTCTGTGGCTTTTAGAACTTTCCTCACATCTATGTGAATATTTATTGGTGGCAGCTTTTTAAACAAATTTTCCCCCTTATTTGAAAACAAAAAGAGAGCTGGTAATGGAGGAACCAACCCTGAAGGGAGTATCAGTGAATAGAGTTGGGAAAATCAAATTTTAAAGTATACTTTTCAACTAACCATTTATAATAAGTAATAACAGTACAAGTATGGTGGCCTCTGGTCCCTTGTTGTTGAAGGAGTGTCCAGGATGTGTATGGTGAGTTCCTAAACAGAAACCCACTATCTTTTAAAATAGTGTCTTTTCCCCACCATAGATTGTACTTTAAAAATCAATACTAGAGTTTAATTTAAAATTAGTGTTTTTGAAAGTGGCCAGAATTCCACTTTTTTTTTGGACAGCTGGGAGCAAGGAGAATAAGCTGAGTATAGGACTTAGGTCCTAGCAAAATGATAAATTTGCCGCAAAGTGCAAGGCTTTCTACTTTATCCTAGTGGTTTGTAGCTGGCAGGTCCTGTATAGAGCCCTGAGAAGGCTCTAAGTACCCAGGAGTTTGTGTTTAAATGTTTTAGGTTCTAGTCAGCAAGCCCTGTTTTTTTTCCTCCATTTTGTTCGTCTCATCTTTCTCTGACTGCCTTTTCTTTTCTACTGTTAGGAACACAGGCAAACGCCTCCTAAAAATACATGCAGATTCCTCACAGAATACAGCCACTATATGAAGGATAGAAAGCAAGAGAGAGCAGGGAAAAGTCAGGGGCAAGGAAACCAAGCACATTTAGTGTCTTTGACACTTGCTGCCTGCCTAGTGAGATCATTTTTCTGATTCTCATTAAATATTTGCCTGATTTTTTTTTTTTTTTTTTTTTTTTTTGGTCTTGAAAGTATGTTTATTCTAATGGCTGGATTTAGACTAACTTTCATTCAAAATTTTTAAGAGAATTACTGTATTCATGGGTATTTTGCTTGTACTTTTCTTGTTCTTGGGGAATGATTACAGTTTAGATTATTTTTTTAATTGATAAAATGTTATATTAGTTTCAGGTGTATAACATATTGAAAATTCTACACATAACAGAGTTCTCACCACACAATTTAGATAATTTTTATTGTAAAGGGCAATTCTAAGTTAATTATTGAACTCTAACATTAAAATTATGCCATATTTAGCATTTTATTTTAAGGACAAATTAGAAGCAGCTTAATAGCAGAGAGAAGGATTTTTTTATTTAATGTTTTTATTTATTTCTGAGAGAGACAGCATGAGCAGGGGAGGGTCAGAAAGAGAGGGAGACACAGAATCTGAAGCAGGCTCCAGGCTCTGTGCTGACTGACAGCACAGAGCCCGACATGGGGCTCAAACCCACGAACCGCGAGATCATGACCTGAGCCAAAGTCAGATGTTCAACTGACTGAGCCACCCAGGCGCACCAGAGAAAGATTTTTAATATACTATCATTTCTGGAAGAAAAATGGAAAAAGTATAAATATCACTGTATTTTTGGGTGATATTAAAGATTTTTCTTAGGAGATGCCCATGTGTGATTGACTAAACTGTCAACTCCTTAAAAGAAGGACTCACTTCATGTGGGTCACCTCTTTGTACATTTCAGCTAATGCAGTTGAACAGGTAATTTTCTCTCTGGTTTAAAATTCTCTCATTGCTGTTTTCTGTTCTTAATGGGATAACTTGGCCCCGTTCCCTCAGTCATAAGTAAAATGCACGCTGCTGAGCATCATGGACTTGCTGTAGACTGTTTCTGGGTAGTGTCCCCTGTAGTCCTTTCACCATCCTGACCGGTCATTGGGTGGATCCTGTCAAGCAAAATTCTAGCTAGTCCCTGTTGCCTTTAAAAAGCTCTGCAAAAAGTGCAGCCTCTTGGATTTCAGGGCGCATTCCTTAGCAGGATTCATTTCTCTCCCTTTCCTGTTTTCCTCACTTTTGTTTCTGACCTGCATTGTAGTGTAAATATGGAGGAGAGGGCCCCGAAGCCTGGACAGGAAGCCCTGTGGGGACGCTCTCCTGGGGAGAGAGGGAGGGAGGGGTGGGGGGGAGTTGCCGAAAGTCACCCAGGAGACACCTCGTGTATGTCCTAAGTTATGTGGGCGGGGATCTGCTACAGCCCAGCTTAGACTCACATGGACCGCAGGTGCCCACTTTTCATAAAGCCTTGTTCGCAGACGCCCCTGCCTCCCTGCTTCTCCCGGACCTGGTGGGAGAGCGCAGGCCGGCAGCAGGGCCCTCAGGGTGGCTTCTGCAGCAGCTGCCTCAGAAACCACTGGTGTTCCTGCCGACCGTGCGGCCGTGTGCACAGCACTGCGGCTTGAGCAAGTCTGCGTTTCTGGGGGTGCGGCCTGGGCATCTGAAGGTTTTAATGTTCCTGCCTGATGCTTCATGAATGTTAAAGCCTGAGAAAGCACACTGCTTTGGAATCGTATCAGTACATGGTTTGGGTCTTTGACTGCAGGGTGAATGGTGTCCTCTGGAGCTGTGCCCCTTCCTGTTAACGTGGACTAACTGTGAGGCAGGCAAGTTAGTTGATTTTAAATGTGTTTACACCACCACTACGGTGCTGGTTGGAAGTACTTGTAATGTTTCTGAAACACTGCAGGATCCCCAAATGCCCTTTCAAATCATTGGAGAGAGATTAACTGTCATGCCCAACATTACATCAGTGCTGAGCATATTTTATTACATTTTATCCAAAGTCAAAAAAGTGTGTAATTCAAAGACAGACTACCTGCAACAGTCTATGGACAGAAATGCTGTGGCCCCAAGTACCTTGTTTCCTGATTAGGCCACATTAGAAAAGCTAAAATGTATGTTAAACATTTGTGGTACCTTTGATTCTTTGATTCCATGTTAGTGATGTATTTGTGAGTGATTTATCATTGATACAAGTGTTGGAATTTCTTGGGGCACCTGGGTGGCTCAGTCGATTGGACGTCCGACTTCGGCTTAGGTCATGATCTTGTGGTTCTTGGGTTTGAGCCCCGCGTCGGGCTTTGTGCTGACAGCTCAGAGCCTGGAGCCTGTTTCACGTTCCGTGTCTCCCTCTCTTTCTGACCCTCCCCTGCTCACGCTGTCTCTCTCTCTCTCTCTCTCTCTCAGAAATAAATTTAAAAAAAAATTTTTTTTTAAAAACAAGTGTTGGAATTTCTTATCAAAATTTCTAATTTTTTTTTAATGTTTTATTTATTTCTAGGAGAGAGAGAGAGAGACAACATGAGCAGGGGAGGGTCAGAGAGAGGGAGTCACAGACTGAAACAGGCTCCAGGCTCTGAGCTGGCAGTCAGCACAGAGCCCGACGCGGGGCTCGAACCCACGAACCGCGAGATCATGACCTAAGCGGAAGTCGGACGCTTAACCGACTAAGCCACCCAGGCGCCCCATTTCTTATCAAAATTTCTAATAAGCTTTAAATTATTTTGAACATTTTGATTTTTAATTTCTGTTGAGTATCATGTTCTTTTTTTCCTGCTGATTTTGGATTCATCCACTGAGTCAGTCTTTGAACATTTATTGAATACTGTTTTCAGTGGTAGGCTGTCCTGGCACCAGTCGTGATGCATTTGCCGCGATCTCTGTCCTCAGGGGTCCCGCAGAATCACGGGTGGCAGTGGAGGACTGGGAGTGAGAACGGCTCGGAGCTATGGTGTGGTGTCAAGTGCTCTAATAAATGGAGAACACAGTAGAGTGGCTGTGTGTAGGAGAGAGTTTCAGACTTCAGTAGAACATAGTACAATCAGACCCTAAACCTATGTTTCTAAACCTGTGTTTCTCTGAGCCTCGGTTTTTTTCTCACTGCTACCATGGAGGCGCAGGCCCTGTGCCTGGGGTTGATCAGAGGATGAAGTGGGAAAATGTATGAAATAGAACCTGCCCAAGTAGACACTCAGGAAACGATGGCTGTATTATTAAGTATTACTGTATCAGAAGAGTGAGTGTGAGAACTTAAAGGGGCATACACCTGTTATACATAATTTTTATAAATGTCAATTTATAAAATTATAAATTTTATAAGTGTCAATTATATATAAGCAGAAATTAGTTGGATATTCTGTGATAAAAGAGGGTCTCCTATAAAATGCTGGTTGCGAAATGATTCATTTACATATCATTTTAGGTACCAAAGCCGTCAGACTCACAGCCTCATTCAGATAACCTAAGTCGCCAGAGTGAATGTGGGAAGAAGCAAGTGTCTTACAGAACGGACATCGTTGGGGGCGTGCCCATCATTACCCCAACTCAGGTGATACATCAGTTATTCTGTGTGTGCTGGTTTACCTACTGCGTAGTGATTTTTATGTTGTTCGTCTTTACTGAATTAATATAGCAGTCAGTTAATTAAAAAAACTTCATATCTGTTTATTTCAAAAGTATGTGTGGATCAAAACATTTGGCAATCACATACAACACTTAACACTTTTCATGTTTTCTTTGAGCCTTCTTTTTTTTGTTTTTTAATTTTTTTTAGTGTTTTTATTTATTTTTGAGAGAGACAGAGACAGACGGAGACAGAGTGCCAACAGGGGAGGGGCAGAGAAAGAGGGAGACACAAAATCCAAAGCAGGCTCCAGGCTCTGAGCTGTCAGCACAGAGCCTGATGCAGGGTTCGAACTCACAAACAGGGAGATCGTGACCTGAGCTGAAGTCGGACGTTTAACCGAGTGAGCCACCCAGGCGCCCCTCTCTGAGCCTTTCTTCTGTGTATTTTTGTCCCCAGAAATGGAGATCCTTTGTAAATAACTTTTTTCACCTACATCTCAAGCATTTTCTAAGACATTAAGAATTGTTCTACATCAATTTTAATCACTGGGTAGTCATTTTGCCTTGAATTTACAATAGTTTACAAATGGGCTGTTTTTGGACAGAGTTCCTTTTCCTTTTGTAAACAACATGAGTGGGAAAAACCCACGCTTCCTCTCACACGCCTGCCTCAGTCACAATGCTGCTGACACCAGAGGTGTGTGGTTCCCCCCCACACCAAGCAGTTCTGTGACACTGGCTTCGTGGCCTGCAGTTTAACTGAATTCTGACAGTCAGCCTGGATCCCACAGGTTATGGGCCTCATACCCTCCCCATCTTTCCAGACGCAAGTCAGAAGTCCGGGTTGTTACCTGTGCTTCTGACTGATGGGCTGTAAATGGAAGGTTTTATGACCTTATCTCCAGATTTGATTGATTTTTGAGAGCAGCTCGCAGAACAGGGGCAAACAGGTTATTTACTGTTAACCAGCTTATTATAAAAGGAGATGATAAAGGATGCGGATGAGCATCCTGACGGAAGAGATAGGAAGGGCGTGAACCTTCTGGGACTCTCCCAGCACCTCCATGTGTTCAGCAGCCCAGAAGCTCTGTGAACCCTGAACTTCTGGGATTGTTTTTACAGGTGTATTTAGTTTGAGAGAGAGACAAGAGAGAGCACATGAGAATGGAGGAGTGGCAGAGAGAGGAGAGAGAGAATCCCATCAGGCTTTGCATTGTTAGTGGGATGCTTAGCCAGGTGCCCCTCTGGCTGCTTTCATTTTGTGCAGAATTAAGATTTGGTTGTGTTTTAATTTTAGTGCAGATTATTCAGTAGGTTGTAAGATCCCATAGCAGCTGCCGTATTAAAAAGATCCCAAAGAATTTTTTTTTACTTTGTCATTTTGTAATGTAACTTTTTAAATTATAAAGAAGTATTTACTCATGAGAAAAGCATTTAATTGCTATATTATGAAGAAAATGACCAATCTCACTTGGTTGATTAGTTTATTCAGTATTGCGTTAGCAGTTAAGTGCTGGAATTACAGACTTTAAGTACATAATCAGTGTTCTTGACCTGTCTAAATGTCTAATGGATTGAAAATTCCTCAAGATAAGACTCGACTATTAGTTTTTCTCTTGAAAATTAGGAGTTCTTGAAAAACAAATAACACATTTGGTTGATTAATGGGATTCTAGATTATAATATGTCGCACATTATAAATAAACAGGAAGCCAGTGCTTTGGGGAGCACGAAAACATGAGTATAGTTAGATCGTTTTTTAAAAGCCTGGACTTGGCCCGTGAAAAAACAAAGAACAAAACCCTGCAGAATTTTTAGATTCTAAGCAAGGAGAAAATCTTCTGGCAAAAGAGTTTTTAGACTTGCAGTCCATAAAAGGAAAAACTGATAAATTGATCCATATTGAAATTGAAAATGCTTGCTCCGAGAAAGACCCTGGTCAGAGGATGCAGGGGAGAGCTGCGCACAGGGAAGCGGTATCTGCAAACCACATAGCCGACAGGGACTTGTGCCCAGGACATGCAGACAAAGAACTATCAGAACTCAGCAGTGGAAAAATAACCCAATTAGCAAAGGGGCAGAATTCACGAACAGAGACTTCACCAAAAGATAGAAGATACACAGGTGGCAAAGAAGCACTAGAAGGGCTGCTCACTGTCATCTCATTGTCACTTGGCAAGAAATGCAAAGATTGCAGTGAGATGTCCCCGCACACCTATCAGAATGACTCTGATAATTAATAACACACGCGTTGGCAAGGCCGAGGAGAAACTGCATCGCTCGTACATTGCTGCCGGGAATGCAAAACAGTACAGCCCCTCTGAAAACCGGTATTTTGTTGAAGTGCACTCGTGATTACCGTCCAGCCCTGCACGAGCACTCCTGGGCTGGGCTCCTGGAGAGCTGCGGCCTTACATGTACACAGGTCTGTATGGGAACGTTCAGAGCAAGTTTATTCTGAACGGCCCACAACTGGGAATGACTCACATGCCCTTTAACAGGTGAAGAGTTAAACAGCCGATGGTACATCTAGACCTTGTGTGGTACTCAGGGATGGGCCAGTGACAACAGGGAGTGGCCTGCGTGAGCCTCCACAGAATGAGGCAGAGTGTAAAAAACCTGATCTCAAAAGGTCACCTGCTATAGGATCCATTTCTATTATACTGTCTAAGTGTCAAAGTAATGAGGACGAAGAACCAGTTAGGGGCTGCCAAGAGGTTGGGCATAGGGACTCTAAAAGGGTAGCCCAGGGGCAGCTGGGTGGCTCAATTGGTTGGGATGCCGACTTCGGCTCAGGTCATGATCTCATGGTTCGTGGGTTTGAGCCCCGCATCAGGCTCTGTTCTGACAGCTAGCTCAGAGCCTGGAGCCTGTTTCAGCTTCCGTGTCTCCCTCTCTTTCTTACCCTCCCCTTCTCACGCTGTCTCTCTCTCTCAGAAATAAATAAAACGTTAAAAAAAATTTTTTTTTAAATAAAATAAAAGGGTAGCCCAAGGGAGCCTCACAACGGTGCTGTGTGTTGTGGTTTTACACAATGCTGCATGGGACAGGAATGCGCAGAATGACCCACACATGAAGACAAATTAGTGTGTGTAAAACGGGGAACATCTGAATATGGCTTGTAGGATGTTCCCATGTCAGGTTTTTTTTTTAATGTTTTTATTTTATTTCTAGGAGAGAGAGAGAGACAGTGTGAGCAGGGGAGGGTCAGAGAGAGAGGGAGACACAGACTCTGAAACAGGCTCCAGGCTCTGAGCTGGCAGTCAGCACAGAGCCCGACTCGGGGCTCGAACCCACGAACCGCGAGATCATGACCTAAGTGAAAGACGCTTAACCGACCAAGCCACCCAGGCGCCCCCCCCATGTCAGTTTTGAAATGTACTCTGGTTACTATAGTTATAGTTTCCCTGTTGGGGGAACTGGTTGAAAGGGACATAGGAAGGACTTCCTGCACATTTTTCTTTTACAACTTCCTGTATATTATTATAATTACTTCAAAATAAGAAGTTAACCCCCCACCCTTCCCCCCCCCCACAAAGCCCTGGTGGCAAAACAAGAGAAATAGAAATCTATGGTTTTATCAGTGATGTGACTGCTTCTGATTAAGTATCTCAAATTATTTAGAAAACTCTTCACTTCAAAATCTGTGTTCCTAACTGAACTAAGATTAGATTTTAAGGCTTTCTACCAGAATTACAACATGAAATACAACTGTGCTTTGTAGCTAAACAAGCAAGAAAAGAATTTCTTTATTTGCTTCATTCTAGAAAGAAGAAGTAAATGAATGTGGTGAAAGTATTGACAGAAATCATTTGAAACGGTCACAAAGCCATCTTCCCTACTTTACCCCTAAGCCACCTCCAGACAGCGCAGTCATCAAGGCTGGGTATTGTGTGAAGCAGGGAGCCGTGGTGAGTACCTTAAGAGAGTGTGTGCAGTAATGAAAATGTGAGTGTCTCTTAGCAAACTCTTAGCACACGAATCATTTGCTTTGTTTTTCAAAAGACCCAAAGTGAGCTGTGAGCGTGCAGAGGAGTCAGGAGGTAGAATAGGGGTGACTCTATATTCATAACTCAGTGCTGTTACTTCTTGGTCTGTGGGTAGCTGGGCAAGTTAGTGCTTATTACCACTGACCTTCAGTTTTAAATGAACTTTCCTAACAATTTAAATTTATTCCAGAAGGCTTTCCTCTTGATTACTTTATCCCTTGGGAGTGGGTCAGAGAATGAGAGCTCTAGCAGGGAGATGTCAGGAAGAGGTGGTAAGGGAGTGGGGTGTGGAAGGCTTGCTTCCTCCATTTGGTGTTGGCTGACCTCCCTTGAATTCTCTGTGACCTTGGGCTTCTTACTTACCCTGTCAGGCTCTCAGTTTCTTTTTAAGGAAATTAGATGATAAAACCTACCACTTGGAGATATTTTGAAAGATGTAAATGAAGATAAGAGAGATCTTAGCACAGCACCTGGTCCTTAGTAAGAGCTGTTAAGGGTTAGCCAGATATTCTCATCCAGCCAGAGCCATGACGGGAAATTGTAGGAAGAGCACGTGCACTTACCGGTATTTCTAAGCTCCTAAAGTACCTTTCTAAAATTTGTCACTCTTTGTGTGAACCAAATTGTTAGAATTTTGCGAGAAAATAAACTTTAAAGTTTGGAAATAAAAGTAAAAAATGTTTCTGTGAGTAGGGAAATATTTAAAACTCTGCGGGCAGTTCAGTTTGACTTCATGTCCCTTTCTGGCAACGCTAATTAGTGTAGGTCAGCCGTGGACAGGTTCTTTTATCTGTAAGCTCCTGACCTTTAAGCCGAGGGAAGTGAAGGGGAGGCTGAGACTACATCCCACAGTAGCAGGTCTGCAGGGAAAGTCAGAAGTTCCTCAGGTCGCGGCTCGCTTGTGTTAATGAGGGCTTGTAGGGAAGCCTTTCTTTCCTTCTGTTTCATTCCCAAGTCCGAGATAGCAACCCTTGGAGATACTGAAGTGCTTTCACAAAAACCGTATTTCAGTAACAAGAACACAATATTTGTACAAAGCAGGTTCATTTTATTAAATATTTGTTGCTTTACTACTAAGTATAAAGTACCTGCAGAGAGATTCTTACGTTTTACTGATTTTACAGAACTTAATGTGGTTTAATAACATTTCCTGTGCTTGCTCTTGAACTCTTGATGGCATTTACTTTGTGGGGTTGGGGGACGGGGAAGTGCTTTTTTTTTTTTTTCCTCTAACTTTTAGAGCATTAAAAATATGAAACCATATTCTAAAATTAAATGATGCAAACTGAAAACCGGCCACCAACGTTGAATTAGAAGTTTAAGGCCTGAGTAGTGAGAGATGAAGTTTCATGAATTTCCTCACTAAGGGAGGGTAATGAGATTTCTTAGGGCTTGACATTTCTGATTATGAGTTCATATCAGAATATTTAAGTGGCTGTTAACATTTGACATTCTTAGAAACAGAAGTCTTATGTCTGTGTCTCTTGTAGATGAAAAACTGGAAGAGAAGATATTTTCAATTGGATGAAAACACAATAGGCTACTTCAAATCTGAACTGGTATGTTGCTGTGTCATAAATGTTGCTTTAAAATGTTTGAGAAGTATTACTCTGGGGAGTGTGTGTGTGTGTGTGTGTGTGTGTGTGTGTGTGTAGTTTCTTGTCCTGTTTTCTATTTTTAAAATAATTCTGGTTTTGAGAGGTATATACAGTTCAGTTTTTTTGGTTGTAATGTTTTAATGGTAATGCTCTCTTGATACTTTTTTTTTTCCTATTGCAGATTGACTTTTCAGGTTTTTTTCATAAAAAAGACCATTTTGTCTTGTGGGGTAGAATCAAGACTGAAATTCTCTCTTTCACTTGTTTGAGTAACATCCTTATTGAAAGTATTCTGCTGAGTTCTACAGCAGATTGCCGGATAATTTGAATGCTTTTTCATACCTTACGTGTCTGTCCTGCCTCCTTTTGTTTTATGGGCCCGTTGAGTGGGGATCATATTCTTTATTTGAATGAAGACACCAGAATAGCGCTCTCTGGTGGAACTTTCTACACTGATGGAAATGGCCCATACCTTCATTGGCCAGGTTCACTGGCTACATGGGCTGTTGAGTGCTGGAAATATGGCTAGTATGACTGAGGAACCTGACTTTATTTCATTTTCAAATTAAAACTGATTGTTTTTTTTAAATATTTTTTAATTTAAATAGTTCTACCTAGCTATTGATACTATATTGGACAGCAGAGTACTTAGAGAATAAGGAAAGGAATATTTTGAGATTCATCTCAGGTATCTGTTCTTCTGGGAAGCTTTTGGACTCTGTTTAAGGGCCTTCTCCTTACACACCATGGTTCCCGATGCCCACTTCTATTATAACACTTCCTGCTGTGTTTAGTCACTGTATGCATACTTGTCTTTAGCAGTTGACTACATGAGCTTCTTGAGAACAAAGATCTCTTTTATACCCTTTTATGAACACAGCACCTGATACTTAGTAGATAATCAAGAAGTGTTTTTGAATGAATGAAAAATGGCACAGCACAGCAAGAAGAGCCATTTTAGCATGGGAGCCTTTCTCAGATGTTAAATTCCAGGAGCCTCAACTGGAAGTAGTAGTTACTTGGCTCAAAAAGTATCAGACGTGGTGTCGCAGAAGGCTGCACGTTTGCTTGGTTAGTAGGTTGATTCATTGCTTTTAATTAAGGCCAGTGGTCTTGGGAAGAGTCATTAATGCCACAGACATCTGTTGAGCCGTGCGTGGCCCTGGCGCAGTGTTCTGGGACCTGGGAATAAAGAGAACAGTCAGCGGTGTTCTGGCCTTTTTCAGGAGTTCAGTTGCGCCAGAGAAGTTGACGTGTCCCCCATCACCCGCAGTCATTATAAGACAAGAACTGTGATGGAAATATTTGCTATATTTTGAAAACCTGCATGTAGACGTTATGCTGTAAAAATTTGAGATGGGAGAAAACTGAACTAACAAAGGAGGTAGGGAGATCATGCCATGTGTATTTAGGAATGTGTTAAGCATTTAGAAAACTCAGATAAAGCTGGAATCTTTAAATGTATTATAATTATGTACCTTCATTAATAATTCAGGTGTACGTTTCCCCCCACATGTAACATTTCTGGAAGGGTGTCTTAGCTGCAGGGGAGGGGCGGTCAGGCAGCAGCTGCGGGGTAGCTGTCCTTGCTCGCATATGCACAGCACCCCTGGGTAAGATCTGGAAAACACCAGCACCAAAACCTGCCGAAGAGGGTGCTGGCAGCTTGGAAGAAAATCTCAGAGACACGGTGGAACATTCTTAAGACTTGCTGCATCCCCTACACTCTTTTTGACAAAGAGAATGGTATGGAGTGGAAAACCATCGACATTGATGGCTCTGGGTCAAAAAGTGATTCAGAAGAGCTGGAATCTGAATGTGAAGTTTTAAAAAACCTTAGTCACTTTACTTTTGCTTATGTACCTACATAAGCTCCAGAACGATAAGTGATAAAAGTTGATGTTTAGAGTATAAACGGCTCTTTTATGAAACGTTTTGATCATGTAGAAGTTTAAACATACAGTAGATAGAATAATATTCTGGACCCCTCTTATCAACACATGGCTAATTTTGTTTCTTAGTTACCACCACCCACTTCCCCTTTATATTTTGAAGTAAATCCTAGACATATTATTTCATCTGTAATTATTTTAGTATGTTTTTCTAAGAGATAAGGAGTTGAAAACTTTTTCAGTAGGTATGAAGGATTTAAGTACACACCTGGAAACCTGGAGAAAGTATTTGTAATATATATCAAGGATAAAACACTAATATCCCTAAAGAATCTTAATAACCGAGGGATTCTTCCTTACCCTCTGCCCTCTTACCTCCCAAACATAAGACCTAAAATTTTTAGGGGAGGCGGATCAGTGTAGGCGTTCATGTGGTGGGGCAGGGGCGGAAGGAGCTAGAGTAGCCTGGTGTGGGCAGTCAGAACCCAAGAAGGACCCTCTTGGGGGGTTAGCCCAACAGGGAGCAGGGGGAAGAGCATATTCAGATTGGGAAGAGGGTGGGCGCAGAGATGGGAGGGTGTTGACATATATAGTTGATAAAATAAGTAAATGTATTAAGGATAATAGAAGCCAAGTTTCTCACTGTCCAAAAAGGGAGTACCAGATAAGGAAAAGGAGAAGGAAGATTGGAATTGAACGTATCGATGTGAGCATGTAACGTATACAGGTGGATGTAGAATTAAACAGAGATGTAAACGTATTCATGTGCTTACATATGTGTGCATATGATATACTTCCTAGCTCTGTGCAACTGGAAGAAAACCGCACCATTTTCCACTGAAAGAAACCTAGACTCTTGGAGAAATGACAAGATTCCAAGGCTGAGACAGGAGAAATAAAAAATAAGCCTGAAATGTCTTGTATCAGAAAAAAAAGTGCTCCCAGAATGTTAGGGACATGACCATAGGACTCAGAATCCAACTTGAAAACATCCCCGTTGCCAAATTTGGAGGATTATTTTGAGTATCAGAATAAGTAATGATAGTAACAGATTATTGCTCTTTGAATAAAGTAGAAACCTACACAGATATAAATGGGTGGATGCATGAGTGTACACGTGTATGTATGAGGAGGAACCAGAGATCACATAGTTTCAAAGTCCCTGTCTACAAAATACACGTTAAGTACAAAAAGGGAAATAGTAACTTTAGAGTAATAAAGATACCAGTGGCAGATACCACTCTAATCAAGTGATCAAATGACTAGAGGGAACTTCATCAGTGGTGAGATTGAGATGAATTAAAATTATTTACCATCTGATGGGATAGCTTAAGAAAGTTCCTGCCAAAGATGCCTAACCTGAATTTCATCCTGCTGAAGGACCAGACACACCCAAGTCAGGGGCGTTGTTCAGAATGACTGCCTTGGAGCCTTCAGTAGAGTCAAGATGGGGAGTCAGGGACAGAATGACTGAAGGAAAGAAAGATACAACAAGGACATGCAGTCGGCGATTCTGAACTGAATTATTTTGCTTTAATAAAAGGACATCTGGGGGACACTTCCCTAATTTTGATGGTTGTATTGTGATAACAGAAAAGGATGTCTTTGCGGGAAATACATACTAAAGTAAAGGGTATCAGGGGCCAGGTCAGCAACTCGCTCTGAAATGGTTCAGGAAACTCAGGCCTTTGTGCTCTGTTTTCAGCCTTAGTCTAGTTTGTGGTTGGTTCAGAATTGACAGAGAGAGAAAACCAAGGGGAAAGTATCTGGTAGAAAAATGAGGAAAACACATAAATAGATAGTTCCTCTAGAAAGAAATTAAAATGGTCTTTAAACATATTTAGTATCACTAGCAACTAGAGAAGCACACGTTAAAACCTCACAGGAGTATTACTTCTCTATCGTAAGAAAGCCATGGTGGAGTGAAGAGATGAGTGGTCTTCTGCCCCAAAAGCAAGTATAAATGCTATTCTTCAACAACAGGAACCTGGAACATTGGCGAGATGGCTGAAATCAGATGGGTCAGGGACAGGAAGATCTTCTCCCCAGAAGATCCAGTTGTGACAGAGAATAAGGAAGTGACTCAGAGAATGATGGGGATGTGACAAAAGGACACAGAACCAGTGTGAAGGGGCTCCCAGTACCGCAAACTCGTACACTTTGAGCACCAAAATAAAAAATGATAGTAATGGATTACAACCCAGAGAATGAAACAAGCCAAAGAAATAAATGGAGACAGAAATGCATTTCCACAGAGTAAAATTGCAGCTACTACATGGATGGGATTAGAGAAGAATCACCATTTGGCAGCTTCTACAGTCATGATGGTTTCAGGCGAGAATTTTCAAAGCTTGGTAAAATAGGTGAGCAAAATGATGGGAAACTGGGTATTCCATAGGCTTCAAGTATCTTCCCACAAGATACTTAATAATGGCAAAGGACAAATGGGTAACTTTCTAGTTACTGCAAACATGACCTTAAGAGGTGAGGTGTAACCCCCTAGTAAGGGGGCACACTGCTTTCATGGGCTCCTTGAGAACGATGCACCAAGAAGAACGAAGTGTGCCTGTAGTTTCCCACCAAACTGAATCGAAGCATGATTCACATCATACAGACCCAAACTAAGGGACGTTCTACAAAGTAACTGGCCTGGACTCTTGAAAACTGTAAAGGTTGTGAAAGAGGGGGAAAAAAAAAAGACTGCAGAACTATTCAATGATAAAGGACACGAAGAGATAGGACCACTAAATACACGGTCTGATTCCAGATTGAACCCTGGAGCAGAAAATCCATAGTTCTCCTTTTATGTCAAGGATACTGCTGGGCAATTAACGAGATCTGAATATGGTTTGTAGATTAGATAACAGTATTGCATCAATGTGGAGTTTTTGGGTTTTGTGATTGTACTGTAAAACGTCCTTGTTTTAGGAAATACCCACTAAAGCACTTAGTAGTAAAGCACATATCTATGATTTGCCTTCAGACATTTTAGGAAAACTATATACGCACATACCGTAGTCACATACATGAACACAGCAAACAGAATGATTTAGCAAACGTGAAATTTTAACATCTTGGAAAATGGGTGCAAGGTATACAGAAATGCTTTGTACTATTTTTGTAAGTCTTTTATAGTCTGAAATTATTTAAAAAAAAATTTTTTTTTAATCTTGAGAGAGAGAAACAGAGCATGAGCAGGGGAGGGGCAGAGAGAGGGAGACACAGAATCTGAAGTAGGCTCCAGGCTCTGAGCTGTCAGCACAGGCCCAAGTCAGACGCTGAACCAACCGAGCCACCCAGGCACCCCTATAGTCTGAAATTATTTTAAAATGAACTATTTTGGAAAACTGAAAAGAAAGATTTGTGATTTTTTAAAGGGTCCAGCCATGCTTTAAGTTTTTCTTAGTGCTACATCAAATAATGGTGCTTCTAAATCTTACGGTGTGATATTCAGTGAACTACGGCCTATAGTATTTCATGGCACGCATAGTATGAACGGGCTATTGGGAACTAGTTGTGTCTTGTGTCTAGTTTTGTAAGCTTACATGAGATACTTAACATGTGAGCTCCCGTTTCCTCAGGTGGATAGGAGTGCATGTATTGTGGGGTTGTGGAAAATTGAAGTGAGGTAACATGTTTAAAAGTTAGCAGATGTCCTGGACTTAGTAAGAGTTCAATAATTGTGCTTGTTAAAATAGTGTATTCAGGGGCGCCTGGGTGGCTTAGTCGGTTAAGCGTCCGACTTTTGCTTAGGTCATGATCTCGCGGTTTGTGGGTTCGAGCCCCACGTCGGGCTCTGTGCTGACTGCCAGCTCAGCGCCTGGAGCTTCTTTCGGTCTGTGACTCCCTCTCTCTCTGACCCTCCCCTGCTCATGCTGTCTCTCTCTCTCCTAGAAATAAATAAAACATAAAAAAAAATAAAAATAAAAAAAAAATAAAATAGTGTATTCATATGAAAGTGATACTCTTAAAATGACAAATTTAACTCAGAGAAGCTGAGTATTTGCTACGCTGGTGCCTTCTACATCAAAATAACATTCTGGAAGAAGAAGTCTGCTATTTACAGGGTCCAGAGGCGTCCACTGGGGAAAAGTCTGATGATTTGATGGCTTTTACTAAGCTACACTGTCATTAAGGCCAGAAATCATATGAATAAGGATTATATGTCAGTTTCCTTGTTTGAAACCACAGTGTGTATAAGGTTCTTCAGTATTTGAGCTGTTCTGATGCCGGATGGTTCAGGAAGGTAGATTTATGTCTCAGATGTGCTCTATAGAGATCTCCCAGTAAGACAACTAATCCTGAAAAGGATTTTAAGAATATCCATTATGTGTCTGTGTGCTTTTTTTGCCAGGAAAAGGAACCTCTTCGTGTAATACCCCTTAAAGAGGTTCATAAAGTCCAGGAATGTAAGCAGAGGTAAGTAAGCCCCCGCTGTCACTTAGAGCCTGCCATGGCATACTAGTCCTCAGCAGTGCTGGTGCTCCGCAGTACTCTACAGTACTGGTGCTCCGCGGTGCTGGTGCTCCGCAGTACTCTACAGTACTGGTGCTCCGCGGTGCTGGTGCTCAGCAGTGCTTTAATTTGGGTGGTGTGTGCAGATGATGATTGTCTGGGTTACTTGTAGCGTTACTTTTAACTCATCCTAGTTGGGATATGCTAGAATTTACAAAATCCTTCGATAAAAAGTACTGAGATGTTTTTGTTTCATTTGAAAACTAAAAATTAGGCTTATTAATGGAGGGGCAAAGTGTTAACGTGAACAGTTTCTATCGTATTTGACAGATTGATGTATTAGTAATTTAAGTGTCTTGAAGTTGCTGCAGAATAGAGCGTTGTGAGAAAATGTGTTCACTGTGCTTGTGTTTCTTTGAGCAAACTGATTTGTTCACAGTTGAGAAGTTTGAATTTTAAACTCCTTTTATGAACGTTTTCTAAAAGTATATTTATAACAATATAAACTTTGTAAAATTTAATGCAAAAATAAGTTGGAAAAGATGATTTGGTTTTGCTAAATTAAACCAACATTTTATCTCTATTTATTTTCTTATTGACATATATATGTTAATATTTGGTACCAGATAAACAAATTAAAGAAAAACTATCGAACAACTGCTATTTAAGTGCAATTGGACGTTTGTTTTTGTTAACAGTGACATAATGATGAGAGACAATCTCTTTGAAATTGTAACATCGTCTCGAACTTTCTATGTGCAGGTGAGAGTCTTCTTTGCAGATTATAGACCCTCTTAACAAGAGATTAATAATTTTAGAGGTGACAGGAACATAAATAAACTTACTGCTTATGAGGATAAGGAAAAATATGACAACTGTAATTCACAACTTAAAAAATGTTACATATAAAATTATTGGTAGGTCATATGTTCAGCAAATAGTGGGTGTTATGAACTGGTAGAGTAGAATTAAGTAGTAGTTTTGGGAAGGGAAGTGCTGTTTTAATGTAGATGCTAACTTTCAATTTGGATTAATTTTACACATATTTTAGAATTTTGACTGCATCATTTTTGGTAATTTTAGAAATGGGACTGAAAATACCCACATTAAAAGTAGACAGTAGATCTCACCAGTGGTAGCTAGACATCTTGTATTTAAGTTTAAAATACACTTTTTAGTGTATTATGTAGATAGGAAGTGTTTTTTTTAAAGAACATTTGGTTTTGTTTTATAAAAGCTACATACTATTATTGCAGAAAACTTGGAAAATATAGAAAAATATGAAGAAAGGGGTAGTTTGTAAAACACCCAGAATCCCATATTCAGGAAACCATCCTTAGTGCCTTTTTAAAGGCGTGTATTTTTATAACAAGTAGGTCATACAAAGTACACACAGTTATGTTCTTCTTAATATATTATAGTCATTTTTCCACATCGTTAAAACTTCTGTGAAGACTTTTTAGAACTGCACCATACTCTAGTGTGTGAATGCTCCACAGTTAAACTGTTTCTCTGCTACTCTGTTACTATTTACATAGTTTTGTGTATTTACTTTGATAAACAATGTGATGGTAAACATTTTTGGGCTTAAATTTGCCTGGATTTCTTCTTTAGGTTAAGTTTCTAGATCAAGAATAACTATCAGAACATAAACCTTTTTAAACCCCCTTTTCTGCCAAATTGAGTTTTAGATTGTTTCTTTACCTTTGCCTGCTATGGGTGTTTCCTTTAAAAAGTCTTTGTTAAAAATCTATGGTTCAGAAGTGTTATTTTGTAGCTTAAAAATTTTGAACAGAAGGGCGGTATCTCTACACCCCTCTTAGGTTTTGTTTACTTGGATTTAAAGTCACAATAAAGTTTTTCATTCACGTTGGAAGGCAAGGTCCTGTCAAGGAATATGATACTTTGGAATATGACCACCAATACTTCTCTCAGTAGTTAGTGTAGCCCTAGAAGTGATTTCTAGAAAAATAATACATAAAATGGCGTCAAATGGCTTTTTAACTCCACAGTCACATAAATAGTCTTGTAGCGGATTCAGACAGTGTAGCAGTAGATAGAGCAAAATGAGAAAGTTTGACTTCTTCCTCTCATTTTCTCTCCAGAAGTATTCATATTGATTTTCTGATGTGTCTGATCCTAAAGCACCAAGTGCCCAACTTCTGTCTCTATTACAGAGACTTACTTGGCAAAACCTGGCTTAAAACAGTGATTTTGAAAGTTTTTGGAAACCATTGTCTCGGGATGATTTTGTTGTTGACATTGTAATTTACGAAAATGAATATGTTGGATTTGTAGATGTAGGAGCTGATCTTGAGGACAAATTGACTGACTGAATCCTTTCTTTCCCTTAGGCTGATAGCCCTGAAGAGATGCACAGTTGGATTAAAGCAGTGTCTGGGGCCATTGTAGCACAGCGGGGGCCTGGCCGATCAGCATCTTCTGTATGTTTCCTCCCTAGGGTCCCCCCATCCTGTCCAGTTATTTTCCTTCCTCCCCTCCTAATCCTTCTGGTTTCTTTCTGTATTGAGATTTATTTGCATGTTGACTTTCATACCAATTGGACTTGCGAAAAAATAATGCATTTCTAATTTAATGCTTCCTCGTAGTGTTATGTATACATAACTTTCTGTGCATTGTATTGTCTTAAATGCACAAGCAGGGCAACTAAAGAATGAGCGTTTCCTTGCTTTGTTTTAGGAGTTCTTACTTGTCAGTGGGTCTGGATTTGTTACAACTTGACAAATTCTCCATACGGGATGTGGCCTAATCCTGTCAAGCGCCTTAAATTGTAGCATTACACAGTTTGGTGAAAGTCCCATTTCTTCTCTATTCCTTCAAATTTCAGTTAAGGTTTTATTTGGTTTACTAGTGCTGTAAGACCACTGAGCAGCCAGAACCGGAAATACGATTTCGTGTTCTCCGTCACTATTTTTCATTGCGTGTCCTCATTCTCATTTTCTGGTAGAGTAATTTAAAAGCCTGCTGCTTTTCACGATCATTATTGTCTCTGTGATAAAATGACAATAAAATTGAAATGTTAAACATTCTCAAAAATGACAAGGAAAATGTTTTTAAGTTTTAATTTATCCTGTTCAGGTACATCATAGCAGTAAGGTTTGGCTGTAGGACCCTCCAGTCACTGGTTTCATAGAAAACACAAACGTTCTACTGAAGAATAGAAAAAAAATTTAAGGGTCTTGAAATGTAGCCCTTTTGTCCACAGAATGTTGTCTAACATGCAGCATGAAAGCCTTTATTACCTTCTACGGGTTTATTGTAAATGCCAGATATTCCGCACTTGTGGTATTTTCTGGTAGTTTCCTGGTAGTGATAAACTACAGATCAGTAAAAACAAATCCATGTTTCTCATTTCTTAAATTATTGTCCTTAGATCCTTTTTGGAATATCTTAGAAGTCACTTTCATAGGTGTTAATTTTGTAACTGCCTGTGTTTTATGTGACCTTTTCAGCAGCCAAGTATGAGACTCTCTGCAAAAACACTGTCTGTTGGGAAAGAGGAAAACTTGGAGAAGGGCACTTGTGTTTCGTGCTTTGTGGTGGGGGCAAAGTGGACTCTCTAGCTGTCACTGTCGGCAGAACTTTCTCTTTTGCTCCCTGTCCTCAGTATAGGTTAACTCTAATCCTAGCTTTGCACTGTGTTCCAGATGCGGCAGGCCAGAAGGCTGTCGAACCCTTGTATACAGAGGTATACATCAAGAACTGGTGAATGCAGCACGTATGTGGGCTCTCACGCACACGTGCCTTCTTACTAGAGGGCCCGGACTTACTCACTACTCACAACTGATCGTAGAAAGTTGAGTTAACCAGACTGCCTTTTGCAGTTCTCATAACTGACTTTGTCAACACTAACGCAAAACGATTTCACTATGGTCATCCGGTTGGATATGTAGATTTAAACAGTGAGAAAAGATAAATCATGAAAAAAATCAAACCTTACTGATTGAACACGTCACATTAAGCTGTCCTAGAGATTAATTTGCCGAATTGCCACAAGTCTCAACTTCTGCATTTTATGTATTTTGAAATTTTTTACACTACACCACTTCAGTGCACTCTTGCTCTAATCATCTGTGCAAACTCATGCGTGCTTATGCATTGGATAAACTCTACGGTACTATAGTTTGCATGGCATTTTAAATCTCAGGTGAAATTTCGCCAGCTCGTGGGAGTCTAGAGTGTTTTGTGAATTTGTAGTGCTTTGTTTTCAAAGCCAATAGCGTCATACATGAACACAGTATGCTAAGAGCTACATGGCAATGCATTTGGAACGGTCCTATTGAAGGACATCTTCAGTTAGAAGCAAGTGGAAGTTAAGATTCCCAACTGACCCTTATTTCGCCACAGATTTAATAAATGATTAAATATGTACCCTTTGCTGCCTTTACAATCTGAAGCCATATGAATGAGTGACGTGTTCAAAACTAAGTAAATACAGTTAGGGGGAAGTGAAAAGGCGGCACAGTTTTCCGCTGCCGTGAAACTCAGGGCAGAAGAATGAAGTTGGTCAGACTGCCAGACAGAATCGTAGGTTTGAAAAACAGTTCTGCTTATCAAAGACCTACGGCCTTTCATTTTGATATTTTGCATCTTTATTTTTTATCTTTCTAAAATACATGGGACGATCCCAGTGTCGATTGAGAGACTAGAACACACTCTTAATATGAGACGCCGCCGCAGGGCCCTTCCACACACCGCTCAGGCGCGGGCCGACCCAGTGGCAGAGCTGTGGGGACAGACCTGGTTTCTTAGTGGAAATGGTTGTGGACTGTCATGGCTTTAACCTCACTCCTAAAAACGCATCGCTTTGGGAAGGAACGTGCACACATTTGCTGCATGGCTCTTGCTTCTGCTCCGTGTGTGTGTGCGCGCGCGTGTGTATGTTTGTTTTTCAGAGAGTGAAGTCTCACGCTGAGTGACTAACTCCGTCGTTAATGTTTGACGGTGTCTGACGGCCTGTCCTCTTTCCAGGAGCGCCCCAGCTGTCCCCCAGAGCCCAGGCCCGCTTTCCGCCCTGCCGCCGCCACCACCGCCGCACTCGGCGCGGCCTCTCGCAGCAACTCTGTGGTCTCCAGCGTTACCGTGGAGAAGCGAGGATTTCACGAATCTCTTGCCAAGGTCAAGCCAGGGAACGTCAAGGTCCAGACTGTCTCTCCAGGAGAACCAGCTCCCAAAGTGACTGAATGCGCGCTGCCCAAACCTCAAAGTAAAACTGGCCCTCAGGGTGACGACCGTGACCTGGTGGACCTGGATGATGCAAGCNTCCCGGCCCCCTGCCCCCTCCCCCCGCCGTCTCCCCAGCCCCTGTTTCCTCTCACGAGGCTTCTAGCCAAAGATGATAAAGGGTGAAACGGTTTTTAACACACATATTATACTGCCTCTTAGATGTACTCTTTACAAGCTGGTAAACCAAGGATCCAGGGAGTGGCCAAACAGGACGCGATTTCTTTAAAACAAAACACAGCAAGCGAAGGAAAAGAAAAAACCCGAGTGTTTCAGTATCAACCGTCTGAAGCTTTGTGTGCTGTCTTTTGGGTGATAAAAATGTGTGCGTGATACTTTTTCCCTAGTGAATTTGACAATTTAAATGTTTCACAACCTAAAACATTAAAAATGCGTATTAATTATTTTGGTTGTTTTTAAAATGCTACTTTGACTTCCTGTTAGATGCTCGATATTTCCACATTCTTACTGGTTAATATTACTGAACGAAATCTTGTCAGACTAAGATAACTAAAATCACGATGTCTGTGGTGCTGTACACTTTATACTTCGACGTGGACAGTTGAGAAACGATCGCCACTTTTGATGCTCTGGTTGTCAAGGTGAGTAGCAGGTTTTGCGCAGAGATTGTCACTGGCCCCATCAGTGAGGGTTGGAGGTTTCCCGGAGGTAGGAACTAGGATTCAGACAGCTGTAGCTTGGACACATGTTGGAAAAAGCTTAGGACTTAAGCAGTCGTTGCTTTATTAAGTGGTGAAGATGACTTGGTCTGAAATTTCTAAGAGATCTGACTTTCCTATCGAGGTTTTATAAATAGTTCTTCTTTCTATATTTGGATCAGTGAAAGACTGTGAGTTCATACGTAAAGACATACTGCCCTTAGTCATGCCTCTCCTTTTTGTCACTAATTACATTCAAGTGCCTGTGTTTTCTCATCTTGCTTGAGAAGTTGTCAGATTACTATGCTCAAAAGTCCGATGTGATTGATTTTAAACATTGAGATAAGATTTAACTTTGAGTAGCATAGTTTAATGTGTTAAGTAAGATAGCATCTTATGTTTGAGATGCCAGAGTGCTTTTATTCTACTACCTGTGCAATATACGTGTTTTAAAACACACATTTGAGTGTACATTTAATCACGGGGATATCATCAGTGTAAGCACTGCTCTAAGAAATCCTTAGTTTCAAGTGTCAAATAAAAGACCAGTTTGAGGTATCATTTTTACGGTTGATTCTTAAACATTTGCTTTAAGAAAATGGTCTTGAATTTCACATGCTGCTATTTTTATGATATTTTGCCATCTTACTGTGCTGTTTTGTTTTGAATTCATACGTGTCACTGTTTCTCCTTTTCATTTTCTAAAATGACTCTTGTTTGAGACAGAGGGAGAGATTTCCTACCACAGCAGTGGGGTCCAGAGTTTACTATCTATTACATCGGAATTATCATAGAATCAGTTTAAAAATCCAAATGCGTAACATGCACCACTCAACTTTTTTATTCATAAGCTAATATTTTGAAAAGTCATCTTTTGATTTCCCCCCTGTTTTGCAGCTAGATTGGAAAATGGTAGAATGGAAAGGTTTTAAGTAGTTATCACTTTTTCTGATGATACGTCCATTACAGTGGCTCTTTTGAAAGTTCCTCTGTCATGAACATACCTAAGATCTCTCGTGGACACAGTTTGCAATATTCAGGAGCCTAATGCTTTTTTCTTTGGTACAGCTTCTACATTGCATGTTTGTTTTAGCATATTGGTGTTGGTAATTTGATACATTTCATAGTAGCAAAATATTAGCTCTATTTTGGGACTTTTTATAGAACTACCCTCATATTCAGTAGCATAGGAAAATGTTCTTGTGATTGTCAGGGTCTCCTAATATTTATCTCAGTACTTTTATAATTCTATGAAAATTATTTAATTATTTTAAGACTTATACTTTTCTTGTAAATATGTCACATCCAAGCTGTCAAAAAATTACTTTGAATACCTTAATATTTGCTGCATTTTGTTTTCTGTATATAGAACATGTCTTCTTTCAGAATGGGAATATACATGTGCTTCCCAGTGTTTACTTTTACGTCTGTTATCTTACAATGTCAAACTGGTTGAACACTGTAATGATTTGAAAATAAACTTAAAGTTCTAACTTACTTCTCATTTGGTTTGGTTCAGCTTCTGATGTGAACAAGTAAATAGAACTAGTGCCAACTATGTTTGGTCAGTTGACTTGAATTTCCATATTTAAGGACGGAGTAACTATTTGGTGATCTTTGAAAGGCACAGCTTGTTAGAAAATCACACAAGAAAAGATGGTTGTTTCTGGGGGGAAAAAAAAGCTTGATTGTTTTGCTTACCTAAAACAAAAGAAAAACATGTTCTCAGAAGCAGTGCTACAGACGGTGGCTTCAGAGCATAGTTTGAGTTGTCCAAGCTGCTTTTGCAGTGCTTGGTTACTGCTTACACTGGACACAGCCCGACAAGGGTGGGTGCGGACCACATTTTGATTGCCAGACGGGCCGTTGACATGTGCTCATGAAGCTGCTTGTCAGGCTGTTAAAGGCTGCTTTTTGCAGACTGGCTCTTGGTAACAGATCGTCAACATCTGCTCCTATATCCGGCATCTAATAATGATGGAGAAAGGCTACCTGTCTTAGTAATTTTTATTAACTGGTGCAATTTAATTTTCTTTCCCTGAAAGATCTTACACGTTTTTGTTTTTAAAAAGCCCCAAATGAGAAAGTTCTAAATTTCGTTGCTTTCACAAAAGAAGAGATTCCTTTCTCAGCTTTTCTTTTACTCTAGCCGCAGTTCAGAAATCTTCAAGTGGGGCTCGTACCTTTGTCAAAATGTGGTCAGTTGGTGAGGCAGGAAGTACGTGTACTAAAAAGCGCAGCAATAGAACGGCTTCATACCATACTGGGTAAGAATCTTCCTTGTGTAGACGGGTTTGATGGCCTACACCCGACATGATGAAAATACACGTAGTTAGATGGTTTTGGATTTTTCATTTGCAACCTTCCATGTAATGCAGACCCCAAATTTTATTTATTTTATTTTATTATTTTTTAAAATTTTTTTATTTATTCCTGAGAGAGAGACAGCGTGAGCAGGAGAGGATCAGAGAGAGAGGGAGACACAGAATCTGAAACAGGCTCCAGGCTCTGAGCTGTCAGCACAGAGTCCGACACGGGGCTTGAACCCACGAGCCGTGAGATCATGACCTGAGCCGAAGTCGGACACTCAACCGACTGAGCCACCCAGGTGCCCCCCTAAATTTTGTTTTTTAATGATTATTAAAAATCATTATTTTTTAATGATTTATGAAGTGTATTTTTTTCAAACCTCATGTAAGACTTACTGAAAATAATGATTGAATTGGAGTTAGCATTTACAGTTTTGATGTGGATAAAACCTTGATATTCCGTGTTCACGACATTTAAAGTGACTGTCCCTTACCCTGGTCTAGTCATGTGGTAGCAGTGCCACCTTCTGGTTATGTCATTGTTGAATTTAAAGGAATTTGTAGTCCACGTCACTTTGTCTGTTTCACTCATCATAGAAGTTAGAAAAGAAATGTAACTGCATAGGCTAGTTTTGAAATTACAAGTTAAGTCAACATTTGCAAATGACTAATGAAACTTTCTGTTTGGAGATAATTATAGGTTCACATAGAGTTGTTAAGAAATAATACAGAGTTTTTGTGTATCCTTAATTCAGTTTTCCCCAGGGATAACACACCCAAACACTAGAGTAAAATGTTGTAACCAGGATATTGACACAAATACAGTCAAGATGCAAAACAGTGCTGTCATCACAAGGACCCCTTCTTGTTGCCGTTATCGTCACGCACGCTTCCCGTTTTTCAGGTTTGGAGGTACACTTAGTCGTATAAGGTTTAAAACCCAATTATTTTGGTACCAAAATTTGGGCTCTTAACTAGCATGGTATTACTGTCTCTGTAGAAGTCTTGAAAACTATTCTTTGTTTATATCGTACTATCTCCAGACTATCAGTTGAATTTTCATTAAATCTATTTTTAACATTTCCCAGAACCATTGTATTTCAAATGTTAGGAATTTGAAAATAATAAATAATTTCTTTATATATACATTTAAATTTAACATTTGAGAACCAAGGGTACCTAAGTATCTTGATCCTAACCTCCCTGAGAGACACTAAGTCCTGCCATTTATATATCTATCTAATAAGATTACTAGAATAAGGACTACTCAATAACATAGTTTCCAGATGCCAAATTCTTGCATTGGAACTGGTTGTAGGGACTGGTTATAATCACTTGTAGGGTAGGAGTGAGGTGTTTCTCCAGGTGAGGAAGCTTCTGACCTTCTAGAGTAAGACCATGGGTCAGATCAGTGTCTTTGGTGTATGAAATGGCCACGCACGGGGACCTAGGAAGATGATGAAGACGTCCACGAGGAATCTGCAGTAAGAAACACAAAGTGCAGCATGTGATAAAATCAAGCGCGGAAAATGACCTGTGCAGGAGACGGAGGTGGTCAGTGAGTGACAGAGCGAGTGACAGAAGTCTTGTGCTGGAGAGGCTTCAAAAGGACCCAGAAGAGAAGAAGGTACTTAGGAGAAACTAGGTGACATAGCAATACATTAGTAGATGTTGATTTGGAATTTGAAGGGTCCAAATCGGTGCTAAAATTTAAATATTCTCTTAAAGGTTCATTGCTTCTTTCTCTCTTACAAACTACATGTAATACTTATACCAGTCACACTAGTTTTCGTCAGCAGTGTGGTTGGCACAGTGAGAGGTGAGGGGGAATGAGTGGGTGGGAAATGTGGGCAACTTTCCAAGACGTAGAAAACTACTACATTAAAGCTCGTTTTTCCCTGCCTTTGGTACCTTCATAATGTGAAAATCTATTGCCCGTGGAACCTTATTTACTGTTTCCAAATAGGGGCTGTTAGTCCCAGAGACCTGTGTTCCTTGGTGACTTTCACATACATCATGTTCATTGTCTTGGTTCGTGTTGCTGCTCTTGGCCTTTCTCCTCCCTCTCTGGCCTGTCCCAAAAGGGTTGAGATTATTCCTCTACAGAATTGGTGCTTTCCTTAGGATTCCCTCGGGACCCCTTTCGGGAGGTTGTATCTGTCGACTTCCTCATTTCCTCGATGAAAATTGATGTGCTTAGGTTTTGTCTCTTCTTTTTTTTAAATGTGAAGTTGACCATTTTAATCTTTTTTTTTTAAATCTTTTTATTTATTTCTAGGAGAGAGAGAGAGACAGCGTGAGCAGGGGAGGGTCAGAGAGAGAGGGAGATACAGGCTCTGAAATAGGCTCCAGGCTCTGAGCTGGCAGTCAGCACAGAGCCCGACGCGGGGCTCTAACCCATGAACCGCGAGATCATGACCTAAGCGAAAGTTGGACGCTTAACCGACTAAGCCACCCAGGCGCCCCAGGTTTTGTCTCTTCTAGAATCAGTTCTGATAAATTACATACCTTGAAAATTACATCCCAAGTTTTCAAATGTGTTTGCGTTAGTTGAGCAGAGTGTCCAGTGCAAGAGCTCCTTTTGTCTTCAACTCAAAGCATACAAACAAATGTGAAGCTGTTGTTTATGTGGCAGGTGGTGAGATCACCTGTGTTTTACCTGGCACTGAGGTGGTTACAACACAAACATGGACACCAGAATTACGTGGTAGTGTCCCGGGACAAGGAGGCCATCCAGGTCTAACTTATGAGCCTTTTAAAAATTAAACTTCAAATGTGAAATGTGTAACTTCTCATCAGGCACCTGTGATCCCTGGAGAACAAGCCTGAGTTCCCCATTGACGAAATGCTCTCCTTGGGAAGCAGCGTTTAAACTTAGCGTAATTTCAGGGCCCTCCCACCTTCTCACATGTTGCTGCTGCTTTTTTTTTTTAATTTTTTTTTTTAATGTTTTATTTATTTCTAGGAGAGAGAGAGTGTGAACAGGGGAGGGTCAGAGAGAGAAGGAGACACAGACTCTGAAATAGGCTCCAGGCTCTGAGCTGGCTGTCAGCACAGAGCCCGATGTGGGGCTCGAACCCACGAACCGCGAGATCATGACCTAAGCGAAAGTCGGACGCTTAACCGACTAAGCCACCCAGGCGCCCCTCACATGTTGCTTCTTGAATATCCCACGTTCCAGTTCAACTGAACCATTCTTCGTTTCCGGGTTTTCCCACCTGTCTGTCCTAATTCGTGCTGCCCCTTACTGGACATCACTCTCCCGGTCATCTTTGCCTTGAAATTCCACCCGCCCTTCAGTTCTCATTAAGATGCAGCTTTCTCCTTGAGGCTTTGGAATCACTTTCTCAACTTTCCCACAACTTAAGCCAAGATGACCCCAAAGTACCCGGTTCCCTCTCCCTTCCCATGCCAACATTCAGCTCCGTTTATTGGAACTGGAATTCAATTTAAGCTTCTGCTCTCAAACTCTGGGCTGACTAAAGAGCTTTTCTCTCTCCCCTGCAGTTCCTTTTAAAAACCGATGACTTCAAATTTTGGGAGAGATTAGAAAGTGGAAATAGCCCAAATCTAGCTCTTTGTTGATTAGATTGGCCCAGAAGAGCAGTGAGGCAGGAAGTAAAATTCAGACACGCTGGTGGGACTAGCCGCCCCGGAAAAGCCCTTCACGAATGCCGTGGCCTCAGCAGTGGCTCACAGCTGTTGGGAGGGTCACAGGTCCCTTTCACACCCATGCACGTTCAATTTCACATTTGAGTAAAGGCCACCTGACAAGCCCCGGACACAATAATAAAAGTAAAAAGCACATGACAGTCCAGCGCTTTGTTCTCGATGCGCCTTCGTGCTCATTTCCGTGCGTACCTGGGCACATTTACGTGTCTGGGACCACAGGCTGTTTTTGTAGCCTTCTTTCCATGCCACAGGATATGGACACCACGTGGCAGTAGATATGGATCAACACTCCTAGAGGCTTAAACCTTTGGTCTTGTGTGTGTCTATGCAACAGTCTACCTGTTCCGTTACTGGACCTTTTGACTGTTTCCAACTTTGCCATTCTAATAGCACTGCAAGCCACGCCTTTGCCTCCAGGGCCACACGTCCCTCCACGCGGGTTGTGGGTCTCGTGGGCATGCGTCCTTCACATCTCGACACGGCAAAGCACCTTGGAGGAAGGGCGCACTCATTCCTGCTCGCGCCCAGAGTGCACGAAGTGTGCCCATCTCCCACCCTGGACAGCACCGCGTTTCCTCATTTGGGGACAGTCTGACTGGGGGCAAAAAGAGTATCTTGTTGTGATCTTAATTTATGCTTCTTTGTAAACGATTGGAAATTCACTTTTTAAAATGTTAACTGAGCACTTGCATTCGCCCTTTCTGTGGATGGCTGTTTCTGTCCTTATCTGTTTTTCTCATTGCTGTTTGAGTCTTTCCTGTTTCCAAGAACGCTGTGTCGGAACTACGAATCTGTCCGCTGTTCATCTTCCGTATTTAAATATCCTTGTTCCCGCCTTGTCTTTCTTTCAGGTGCTTCTGAGTGTCTTTCTTTTTCTTTATGGATTTTGCCTTTGCTGTCGTGCTTAGTAACTTTTCACACAAATATTAATATATATACTTAAAATATCTCTCAATACATTTATTGGAACTTTTTACTCCTCAAAGCTAATTCCACGTGGAGTTAATTTTGGCAAATAGTAGTAAGTAAAGAATTGATATGCTCCTCCAACTGCCCCAGTGCAGACACTCCACAGTGTCTCTGTGCTTTTAGTTTAAGTCTATTTCTTGGGGCGCCTGGGTGGCTCAATCAGTTAAGCAACAGACTTCGGCTCAGGTCATGTTCTCACGGTTTGTGGGTTCAATCCCTGTGTTGGGCTCTGGGCTGACAGCTCAGAACCTGGAGCCTGCTTCAGATTCTGTGTCTTCCTCTCTCTGCCCCTCTCCTGCTCCTGTATTATCTCTCTCTCTCTCTCAAAAATAAACATTAAAATTTTTTTTTTAAAAATCCATTTCTTCCCACTGCTTTGAAATACTACTTGTATCAGTTTCCTAGCTAGTGTGGGCTGCTAGACCAGAGTACCATAGACTCGGTGGCTTAGAAATGGCAGAAACTTATTTGTCATCACAGTTCTGAAGCTGGAAATCTCAGAGTGAGGCACCAATAGCTTTGGTGTCTGATGAGAGCCTGCTTGCTGGTTCAGAGATGACTCAGAGGTCACTGGGTCCTCACATGGTGGAGGGGACAGGGGAGCTCTCAGGAGTCTCTCTTATAAGGGTGACACGGTGCCTTCATGACCCATCTCCTCCCAAAGGCTCTTCTCTCCTAGTACCTTCACCTTGGGGTTCAGGTTTCAACAGAGTAATTTGAAGGGGACACTAACCTTCAGCCTATCGCACTCAGGCAGTAATTGTTTCCATTGGGGTCGGTTTCTGAACTTTCTAGAACATGAATATGAGTATTTCTCTGCTAGGAACATACAGCGTTGGTAATTGTAGCTTACAATACATTTTAATATCAAAGACCTGTTTTTCTGTTCTATTTTTGAACCTCCAAATCCTTATTTTTGAGTTCCAGAAAATCCACTTTTTAGAAACCTGTAATTACGTTACGTTAAATTTATAATATTGTCAGGGTGTTTGTTCCTGTTACAGCAGAGATGAAACCCTGAGTCTGTTTGGTGACTCTGTGGACAGGGGTTTCTCCCGACTAGGGCTCTTCCTGGGAGCGTTCGCTCCTGTGGGGAGGGGGTGTCTAGAGAGGAGGCTTGGGCGGGTGCTCGGAACACACCTGCATTTCGGAGCTACGAGTGACAAGAAGGACCGTGGAGGCAGGGCGGGCGTAGACAAGTGTGTCCTCCCCGTTTCTGTGGAATCTGGTGTGGACACAGGCCGGAGGGCCGACATCTCTGCCGTACATTTTGTCACTCGAAATCGGGGGTGGTGCTGGGACTGGCTTGGAAGTCAACTGCTGAACTTGGGGGAGTTTTGCAAGCTTGTGCTGCAGCCATCATTAAGATCAGACTGTCAGAACTTAGCAGTTAAATAAGTTACATCCGGGGGCAGTGGGATGGCTCAGTCTGTTAAGCGTCCAACTCTTGAATTTGGCTCTGGTCGTGACCCAGGGATCGTCTCCAGAGAGAGATCTCACCGCGGTCTGTTGAGATCCAGCTCCATGTCGGACTCTGTGTTTAGTATGGAGCCTGCTTGGGATTCTCTCTCTCCCTCTCTCTCTCTGTCCCTTCCCCGCTCGCTCTCGCCCTCTCTCTCTCTCTCAATAAACATTTAAAAAATAAAATAAATAAATAAGTTCCATCAGGAAGAATGGCACTAAGGACAACTCCTCATGTCCTAGTTATTTTACTGCACGTTGTTACTATCTGTACCCTGGCCGTTACTCACATGGTACCTGCAAGGCTGCGACGCGACCTCGTGCTGTGCTCGGCGACTCTCTCCAGGCTCTGAGGTCAGTGACACCGCATTGGCGGGAACGTTGACCCTGCAAACTGGCAAGTGCTCCACATGAGGGCTTCATTCATTCTTCTGTTGATCGTCTAGCTGAAGGGTTGGCAGCTCTCTTGTAAAGGGCAAGATAGGAAATGTTGCAGGCTCTGCAGGCCACAGGCCTCTGTCACAACCACTCATTCAGCACAGGGAAACCGGCCCCGGATGTTCCAGAATACCTTCATTTGTGGAATTTGTGCAACCTGAATTTTACATAATTTTCTCGTGCCACGAAATGCGATTCTTTTGATTTTTTTTTTTCAGCCATTCCAGAATGTAAAAACTATTCTTGGTGTGCAGGTTGTACGAAAACAGATGGACTGATCAGGCCTGCGGGCCGGTTTGCTAACCCCTGGCTGATAATTAAGAAAGCATTCTGTGAAAATCAGTTGCCTGTACGGAATTCACAATAAAGAGCATCGTATATTTTATTACTGTTTGTAAATCATGTGCTACGTATCTCTCATATCAGTAAAATTTATAATAAACTCTTCTTCCCCAACCCTCCACCCCAGGAACTGGTCATTATCATTGAATTGCCCTGAACTTCTAGTGCTTGGCACCCTCGGATTCGTCCAGATATTAATAGGATTGTCTCTGGTGTTTTATTATTATATATGACACTAGCTGTTGACTCAAGATATTCTTTCTCACGTTAAAAAGTTCCTTACTTTTTTAGTACACTAAAAAAAAAAAATTCCTCTCAGGAATGGATATGGAATTTCATGAGAAACTTTTTGGGATTTGGGATGATATGAAAAATTATATTAATACAATTCTGAATAACACAGCATTCTTTCATGCTTCTTCCATTCTTGAGTACAATGCTGAATGATTTGCTTGTTTTCAGTAGCCCCATACCTATACCCATAAATAACATTGACTTGTAGGTTTTTTTCACGGGGAGAAGGGATCCTTTCTTTTATAAGGATCTTTGTTTTTAGTATCTGTGTGTCCCTACCTTGTAAAATGAATTGGGAAGTTTTTCATTTTTTCCCCCCACATTCTCTCTCAAAGAAAATGAAATCATCTGTTCACTCAGAGTTACAGGGAATTCAACCATGAAACCTGTTGGCCTCAAGAATTTTTTTGGAGGTGATTTTTATTTGTTTGTTTTGACAAACATTTCATTTTCTACGTAGATACTGGTTTATTTACGTTTTTTATTTTGTTTTTTTTATTTTGTTTAAAAAGAAACATAATTTCTTTTAAAAAATATTTTAAAAAATTTTTAAATGTTTATTTTTGAGAGAGAGTGTGTGAGCCGAGGAGGGGCAGAGAGAGAGGGAGACACAGAATTTAAAGCAGACTCCAGGCTCTGAGCTGTCAGCACAGAGCCTGACACAGGGTTCGAACTCATGAACCATGAGATCAGAACCTGAGCTGAAGTCGGATGCTTAACTGACTGAGCCACCCAGGCGCCCCATCTTTTAAAAAATATTTTAAGATTTTTTTGCCTTTTGAAAAACATTTGATTTTTAAGTCATCTCTACACCCAACGCGGGGCTCAAACTTACAACCCTGAGATCAAGAGTCTCACGCTCTACCAACTGAGCCAGGCAGGCGCCCCTAATTTGTGATTTCTGAGAGAATTTCTATCCCATCCGTGTTTCCACTGTTTCCCTACAATCTAGTCTCACATTTAAAATATCAGATTGTTTACTCATTGGGTGAAAACCTTTGGTACTTTTCCATTGTTCTTCAAACAACAACTGTATCCCATGGTCTACAAAGGCCCTTCGCCACCCAGTCCTAGCTTCTACCATCTCCTGCCTTGGGTATGCTGTCGGTGCTTACAGGAGGCACCCCACCACCCTGCCTAGACAACAGGAGGAGCCCAAACAGGACCTAGCAGATACAAGCGGACAACTGCATTTTATTCTGATTCTGGAAACAGTTCCATTTCAGCCTTTAAGGAGCCTTAATTGTTCTGGGATTTTTGCTGACATCATAGAGCTTGGCTCCTGACTGATTCTTGTCCTTAAGCTTAAAGGTAGAACAGGCATTAACAAATGTTACAAAATGTCTTTGGTTGTGCTCAGTTTTTTTCCAGCCGAAGAAATACTGTGCTTGATTAAATGCAGTCATCATTTCCCAAGGGCTTCCTATGGGCAAGAAATTTTGCCGAACTCTGGAGAGTAAGGAATAAGCCGCCTGGGTGGCTCGGTCGGTTAGGTGTCTGACTCTTGATTTCGGCTCAGGTCACGATCTCACAGTTGGTGAGTTTGAGCCCTGTGTCAGGCTCTTTGCTGACAGTGCGAAGTCTGGTTTGGATTCTCTCCCCCTCTCTCTGTGTCCCTCTCCCACTTGTGCAAGACTACTCTCTCTCTCAGAATAAATGCATTAAAGAAAAGTGAGGGAGGCACAGAGAAGATACCTCTGTTACATGGCAGACCAAAGAGTATCTGGTGGAACATACCGGGTTTTGCTGCAGTAGCAAACATCTCAGGGGCTTATAACCATGCAGGCTTATTGATCGGTTGTGCTGTCTGCCCACCATGGCTTGGCCACAGCTCTGTTCTTCACTTGTACCGTGGCACACAAGTTGGGCCACCTCCATCTGGAAAATGGTGGTCGTGGAAGAGGGAAAAGATATGCTTGCCAGGCATGTAGCCACTGCTAAAACTTCAGGGACACACGCCATCAATGCTCACATCCTGTCCGATAGAGAAAATGATACGGTCTACCCTGGCATCAAAAGGGCAGTGATGTATGAGGTTGAATCATAAAAGATCGCCATTTTATTAAGTCAACAAATGACCAAATATCGGCAATTTTATTTGATGCGATACTATAATTCTCCTCTAGGGAGGGCAAGGAACATTTGAATCTACCCTGTAGATGTACTGGCAAAGTTGTAAAATACCTATAGTAAAAAAAAAAATTGTCTTTTAAATTCAGATGAGGATATACAGAAAATTAAAATTAAGAAATCCTGTCTTTCACTTGAGTTGGACACTTCCATGTCTCAATAAGGAATTTAAAATGTCCTGAGCCCTTGCGAACTGCCGGGCTCTGTGAGAGATGCCAAGGTAGAGAGAGGCACCTGTCCCCAAGCAGCTGACATTGGCACGGCTGATTGGTGGATAGGAGGTGGGGGCATGAAGAGCTGTGGCAGCTTGTGGTCCTTCTCTAAGCTCACACGTTGTGGCCAAGTTCATTTCTATGCAGCCATAGAACTCACAGTGGCTTCTTCAAGGGCTGCTGGAGAACCTCCAAGCTGGGGGCACGTCTCATCAGGTCAGACTTACCAGGGTCCCTTCCCACTGATTAACTCAAGGTTAGACTGATTATAGACCTTAATTAAATCTGCAAAATCCCTCTGTCTTTGGCATTTTTAAAAAAGTTAATTTATTTACAGAGAGAAAGAGAGAGAGAGAGAGAGAGAAAGCATGAGCAGGAGAGGGACAGAGAGAGAATCCCAAGCAGGCTCCGCGCCACGTGGGGCTTCAACTCATGAACCACGAGATCATGACCAGAGCCGAAACCAAGAGTCGAATGCTCAACCAACTGAGCCACCCTTGTCTTTGGCATTTAATACAACCTAATCACAGCATCGTATCCACGGTCCTACCTGGATTCGAGGGGAGGGGATTTTCCGGGGCATGAGTACCAAGGGGCAGAAAGCTTGGAGGTCATCCTAGAATTCTGCCTGCCTTGGGGTTGTTAGGCTTTTTCATTTCAGCCATTCTTGTAGGCGTGTGTCATTGTTTTAATCTGTGTTTTCCTGATGTCATTGGCTATTTGTAGATCTTCTTTTGTGAAGTCTTTGGCTCAGATTTTTTTTTCTATTCCTTTGTCTTTTTATTGTGGAGGTATATTCCAAGTATGGGTCCATGTTGAAACACAGTATTGTAAGTATCTTCTCTCCGTGGGTGCTTTTCATTTTTGATGAGCAGAAATTATTTATTTTAATCAAGTCATACTTGTCAATTTTTTAAATAGTGATTTCTGTGTCCTGTTTATGAAATCTCTGCCTACCCTGGGACCTTCAAGACATTTTCCTATCTGGAATCTTTCTCCTGAACTCTGCATTGTTTTTACTTTTCAAATTTAGGTTTATGATCCACTTTGAACAGATTTTTATTTCAATATGGGACCTAGTTCATTTTTCTTCCATATCACTAGCTAGATGATTCAGTGCCATTTATTGAGAAGACCCTACCTAATTGCAGTTATGCCTTTGTTAAATCGGGTTGCTGCTTGATGTCCAAGTCTGATCTGAGCCCCCTCCTGTTTCAGTGATTTATGTTTATCTGTATGCCAGTATCAACCTGTCCTGATTGTTACCTTTATTTTTAATTTTAAGGTTTTTATTTTTATAAATTAAGAGATTTTTTTGTTTACTTCTTTATTTTCATTTATTTATTTTGAGAGAGAAAGGAAGCATGAGTTGGGGAGTGGCAGAGAGAGAGGGAGAGAATCCCAAGCAAGGGGCTCGAACTCATGAACCATGAGATCATGACCTGAGCTGAAGTCAGACGCTTAACCAACTAAGCCTCGTCCTGATTATTTTTCAGTTATGTTGTGATATCTAAACACCATCTTTAAAGGTATCCTGGGAGTCGTGTCCTCTATGGCGTCCACACGGCTATTTCCTTGTGCCAGGGGGCAGGGTATGGGTCACTAGGGATGGGACAGGGAAAGTGGGAAACAGGGAGTGAACAAGCCATGTCCAGGGACAGAGCTTCATTGAAGACTTTAGAAAGATGTATGAATGGATGTCTTGGATTAAAAAGGATGAAAAAGTGTCTTCATTTTTATTTTTTTTAATGGTTTATTTATTTCTGAGAGAGAGAGAGAGAGCGTGAGCAGGGGAGGGTCAGAGAGAGAGGGAAACAGAATCTGAAACAGGCTCCAGGCTCTGAGCTAGCTGTCAGCACAGAGCTCGATGCGGGGCTCAAACCCATGAACCATGAGATCATGACCTGAGCCAAAGCTGGACACTTAACCGATTGAGCCACCCAGGCAGCCAATGTCTTCATTTTTAAATGTCAGCAAATATAGGGGTGCCTGGGTGACTCAGTTGGTTGAGCATCCCACTTCGGCTCAGGTCATGATCTCTCAGTTTGTGAGTTCAATTCCTGTGTCAGGCTTTGCTCTGATAGAACAGAGCCTCTCTCTCCCTCATTCTCTCTCTCTCTCTCTCTGCCCCTCTCCCCACCCTCAAATATAAACATTAAAAAAAAATTTTTAATGTCAGAGAATACAGATTTGGAACAATCTATAAATTTTTGGGTTTATTCAGTGCTCAGCACTTGTGCACACTCAACTACATGCTGGATACATAAACAGCAGTCAGGGGCGGAGTCTACAAAGGCTGAGGAGCAGATGCTGAGCTCAGTGCGGGGACAGGGTGGGTTGGAGGGGCCTGAGCTACAAGAAGGGACCACAGGCAAAAGCATGGTCCAGTGTTGGGGGGTCCTCAGACGGGGAGCCCCTGCTGTGGGGAGAGCATGCCCAGGAGCTTGACTCTCACTGACGGAAAAGGCCTCGGCTTTCTTACCTTCTCTTCCTTTACTTCTAATCGTCTATCTCCCCCAGAATTACTGCTTAGCCCAGAAAATGTGACCAATCACCCTCCTCCCCCCCACCCAGAATTAACCTCGGGCTTTGTTCTGCCCATGTTTGAGTCTGACAATCAGTTTCTTGGCAGTCAGGAGCAAGCCCCCCGCATGCTTCTGTATCCTGCATTTCTTGCTCACTGTATAGCATCCCTCTGGGCCATTACTGTGCTTCCTCTGGAATCTCAAACTAGGGAAGTTGGGCCATTAGTGAGGATTTCCTGAACCCCCTTTGAATGATCACAGTGGCCGGGCTTGGGCTTCCTGCAGCTGAGGGGTCAGGTTATGTGTCCCTCCCCCTTCTCTGGCTGCAGGTCTGCATGACAGGAACACTGGTGGTGATTTTTCAAGTGGTGACTCTTCTTTTTTAAGGAACAGTGAAGTCATTTAAGGACTGGGTGCCAGGATCTGGGCTAGGCGTGAGCACCCAGACCCCACCTCCAAGAAGTGGAGTCCATCGGGCAAGAGGGACACAGGTCTCCACAATGCGAGGTGACAGGGCTTTAAGGAAGGATGGAGAGGGGCCAGTGGAAAAGTACCTCGGCTGTGATTCATCGGGGATAATGCTCCGCTGGTCCCACGCCATCCAGGAGCGCTGGCAGCTGACGGCTGGAGGACGCATCAAAAATAGAACCAAGTTTGGGCGAAATGGGTGAAGGGGATTAAAAGATTCCAAAAAAATAAAAAAAAAATTTTTTTAAAAATAAGAGGAATCCATTTAAGGGAAGAGAGTCGATGAAAATCAAGATAAAACGCGTTACTTCGGTGCCATGCCCGGCCTCTGAGGCAAGTGTCTCTTTAACTCAACAACCTGAGAGCGTTGGTGGCTGGCACTGTCTGGTGCAATCGGCAGGTCAGGCTTCCCAGTCCAGACAGCTCCCAGCCTGCTGGGGGAGGGCAATGCGGTGGCCCATCTGAGCACAGACCGGCTGATTAAACTACAGGCTGTGAATTCGACAAATAGAATTCCCAGAGCCACAGAATTTTGGATCCCAAAGGACATTACTCTGGCTGTAAAACAACGGGATGGTTTAGAGGTGTATTCATATAGTCTCAACACAGAGAAATGGCTTGTCTGTGGTTCTCAGCCCGACTGCTCCCTGGAATCCTTGGGTGCTCTGAACACTCGTCATCAGGGATGCTCAATCACACCCCCTCGAGAATCCCTTTTCTACCACTCCTATTGAGATATCCTCCAAATACCATACAGCTCACCGTTTCCAAGGGCACAGGCCAATGGTGTTTAGCATATTCAGGGGGTTGCAGCCATCACCACAATCATAAAACATTTCAATCACCTCAAAAAGAACCTCCTGCCCTTTTACTGCTACCTCTCATTCCCACCATCCTCCCCACAGCCCTAAGCAACCACTAATCTATTTTCTGTCTCTGTAGGTTTCCCTGTTGTAGACTGAATGGAAGCGTACAATGTGGCCTTTAGCGACTGGCTCCTCTCATTTAGCATAATGTAGTCAGGATTCGTCTATTTCGTAGCAGGTGTCAGGATTTCATTCTTCTTTCATGGCCGAATACTATTCCCATTGCGTGGATACGGCACCCCCACTGGACATTTGGGGTATTTCCACCTTTCGGCTATTGTGAATAACGCTGCTACGAACGTTTGTGTCCGAGTCTCATGTGTGTGGACATATGTTTTGGTTTCTCTTGGGTGCATACCAAGGCAGGGAATCGCTGGGCCACGTGGTAACTCTGTGTTCATCTGAGGAACCCGTAGACTGGTTTCCAAAGTGGCTGCACCATTTCCCATTCCCATCAGCAGCGCTGGAGGCTTCCCATTTCTCAACATGTCTGCCATCTCCCGTTATCATCTGACATTTTATACAAGCCTTCGAGTGGGTGTGAAGTGGTGTCTCAATGTGGTTTTGATTTGTTGATGACTTATGATGTTGAGCATCCTTTCGTTATTGGTGCCTTTAGAGCTTTTTTTCTTAATGTTTATTTATTTTGAGAGAGAGAGAGAACATGCATGTGTGCATCCATGAATGGAGGAGGGGCAGAGAGAGAGAGAGAGGGAGAGAGAGAGCCCCAAGCAGGCTTCATGCTGTCAGTGCAGAGCCTGACTCGGGGCTCCATCTCACTGAGATCAAGACCTGAGCCAAAACCAAGAGTTCATCGCTTAGCCAACTGAGCCACCCAGGTGCCCCAGTGCATCCAGAGTTTTTGATTCAGTTGATCTGGGTGACTTATTGTCAAGAAAGTTTTTTATCTGGAAGTAATTTTTGGCTTAGGGAAAAGTTGTAAAAATAGTACAAAACTCTCATTTACCCTAAACCCAGCTTCCCCATATATCGGTCACATTTGCTCATTCTCCTCTTCTGAACATTTAAGAGAGAGATGCAGACCTGAAGGCCCTATAACTCTAAATGCTTTAGTGTGTATTTTCTTTTATTTTTAGTTTTTAAATTATTTTTTAATATTTATTTTTGAGAGAGAGAGACAGAACACAAGTGGGGGTGGGGCAGAGAGAGAGGGAGACACAAAATATGAAGCAGGCTCCAGGCTCTGAGCTGTCAGCACAAAGCCCGACGTGGGGCTTGAACTTACCAACCGTGAGACCATGACTTGAGCCAAAGTTGGACGTTTAACCACCCAGGCATCCCATGCATTAAAAATTTTTTTATATGTTTATTTTGAGAGAGAGAGAGTGAGCGAGTCAAGGAGGGGCAGAGAGAGAGGGAGACACAGAATCTGAAGCAGGCTCCAGGCTCTGAGCTGTCAGCACAGAGCCCGATGTGGGGCTCGAACCACGCACCGTGAGATCATGACCTGAGCCGAAGTCAGACGTTTGACCGACTGAGCTCCCCAGGTGCTCCTGCATGTATTTTTTTTAAAACATGAAATTAAAAACCAAGTTACTCTTATGCAACCACTGTAAAATTATCAAAATCAGAAAATCAACACTGATTCAGTACTTTTACTGAATTTGATCAAGTCTTGCCAAATTTCAGGATGTCAGCATTTTAAAAAAGCTCCACAGGTGATTCTAATACACATCAGGGGCGTCTGCCTCCTCCTCTCAGAGCGGGGGACGGTAGAAACGAGAATGCCCTCCCCAAGGTCACCAGCAACTTAGGGCAGAGTGTCAGGGTGCCCAGCCCCTGAGGCACCTCGTATGACTTAGGAAAGGAGGCCTCTCCTGGAGCTGAACCGGATGGGCACTTGGCTTGGCGAGGGGACAGGACCTTTGTTGCTGAGTCGTGCCCCTGCACCCTAGCACGAGGCACGCTCTCTATCTAGGACTGACGATAACTGAGGAAGCAGGGGGGAAAGGCAGGGCTCCTGAGGGCCTGGGACTATCAGTCTGCTCTGCATCATGGGCCCCATGCCCTTCATGTCTGCCCTTGGAGACTCTGCGCTTGACCCTGAGTGGGAAGGAGCGGAGCTGGTTAGAGGCTGAGGGGCAAACCGTTTCTTTGTTGTACTCCACGACCTGAGCTGCTAAAACCCGGACTCTTCTCTCCTGCTAAACCCTGTCTCCAGACCCCCCCCTCCTTCCACACCTCCATCCCTCAAACCAGATTTCACCCTGGTCCTGGTGATCTTTCCAACCCACAAATCTGACCACATCCCTTTCCTGATTAAAACCACTAGTTGAAGCCGGAGGTCCCCCATATTCAATAAACGGGCACAGCGACTCTCTCTGCTCGGCCCTTCCCCGCACCCTGGTCTCTAACTCCTACTCACTCCTTTTTTTTTTTTAATTAATTTATTTATTTTTATTTCTGAGAGAGCAGGGGAGGGTCAGAGAGAGAGGGAGACACAGAATCTGAAACAGGCTTCAGGCTCTGAGCTGTCGGCACAGAGCCGGACGCAGGGCTCGAACCCACAAGCTAGGAGATCATCATGACCTGAGCCGAAGTCGGACGCTCAACCGACTGAGCCCCCCAGGCGCCCCTAACTCCTACTCACTCTTAAGACGTACTCTGGGGTGTCTCTGCAGAAGCCCCGCCGAGGCTGGTCATCCGTTCCTGCAAATGACGCCATGCTTCTCCCCCACATACAACCCAGCGTGTGTATGTGGAGATGTACCAGCAGAGCAGGGATGGGGGGTCGACCAGGGACAGGAGGGGACACAGATTATTTGCCTAGTGCCTCGTTACCCCAAGTGCGCTCTCCAGGCCAACAGCACCACGTCACCGGAAACTTGTTACACATGCGAGTCCTCAGGCCCCACCCCAGACCCGCTGAATGAGAAATTCAGGGCGGAGGTCAGCCACCTGCCCGTCAGCCAGCCCGCCCTCCAGGTGTCCCTGATCACGCTCAGGCTTGACAGCCACTGGCCTCGAAGCCAGAAGCAGGGTGAACTCAGCCCTTCTCTGGGTTCGAGTAATTCAAGGTTGATATTCTCCATAGCTGGTAAGTCAAGAATATCAACAAATATTTCCAGTGCACCTAATATGGGCCAAAGGACACAGGAAGATGCACCGGGTGGGAGCAGGTGGGGGAGACGCAAAGCCCATAGAAGGCCGTCTGGGGGGCCCCTCCAGCTCCTGGGCTGGGTTTGGAGTTACACTGATGGAAGCAGAGACCTCAGCTCTCAGGGACCTCTAGCCAAGGCTTCTAGAGTAGCCATTAGCTAAGGGGCACCACCTTTATATTCCCACGGCTTCACATTTCTCATGGTCCCATTAGGATAGGGATTCAAAAGAAACCACATGCAACTGTAAATGTAAGAAGGTAACAATGCAAGTCTGTATAGAAAGAATCTGGGCCTTCTAGGTCATGTTGGTTTAGAATGATGACATTCAGGGGTGCCTGGGTGGCTCAGTCCATTAAGCATCGGACTCCGGCTCAGGCCGTGATCTCATGGTTCGTGAGTTCAAGCCCTGCGTCGGGCCCTGTGCTGACAGCTCAAAGCCTAGAACCTGCTTCAGATTCTGTGTCTCTCTCTCTCTCTGCCCCTCCCCTGCTTGTGCTCTGTCTCTCAAAAATAAATAAACTTTAAAAACTTTTTAAAAATGTGGACATCCAAGCACCCTTCTACTGATAAATACACTCAGTGAATATTTTTTAATACATCTAGAACTTTGGCCCTTTGTCTGTAACTTAGTGCCTATATAACTAGATGATGAAACACTTCTAAGAGTGATCATCCTCCCCCATTTAAAAGCACGTCTTTTTACAAGCACCTTTAAAATTCTGGTTCAGAATTTCTTTTATTCAAACTCAGACATCGTTGCCTCAAAGGTAGCCTGTTCTATATGTGACCCTGTTCTGTTTTCATGCTGCTCCTATCAGAAAATTGACACGTTGTCACTCATTGCACTTTGGTGGCTGCCTGTGGCTCTACTTGAACTTGTGTCCATCAGATATTCGGTCAATGGGAGTGGAAAAATTTGGTCATATGGCATGTACTTTTCATTTCTTACAGCAAATACGTTGAAGAGAGTTGATTAATGCAAACACAGAGCATCGGTCTTCTGCAAATGACAGGGGACAGGTTAGCCTAAATTAATGAGAGGTCTGAATTATAGATCTTGAAGGCTTAAAAGGAAACATAGAACAGCAGGGAGGCTAGAGATTGGTTTCTACGGGTCCTCCTTTGATTAAGAGACATGAATGTTTTGTGATTTGATATTAGAAATGCTAGTGTCTCCTCTTTTAAATTTTAGAGCGAGAGGGGGGAGAGATTTCAGGAGAGAGGGGAAGGGGCATGGAGGGAGAGAGAGAGAGAGAGAGCGAGAGAGAGAATCCCAAGCAGGCTCCATGCTCAGCACAGAGCGACCCTGGGATCATGACCTGGACCGAAATCAAGAGTTGGAGCCTCAACTGACTGAGCCACCCAGACCCCCAAGAAATGCTAGTATAAAGAGGCTCTGAAGGTCTCAAACATATTTTATTTATTTATTTTTATTTANAGATTTCATTCTTTCTCATTGCCATGTAGTATTCCATGGTATAGATAAACCACATCTTCTTGATCCATTTGTCAGTTCAAACATATTTTAAACATCCTCGCCATTTGCACTATATTTGAAGGAGGCGCTTGCATGGAAGAGGTCATGCTGAAATGAATTAATTGTTACAAAGCTATTGGAACTTCTCTGCTTCTTACCCTATTGGGTTACATTAACTGCATCTTCAATGTAATTCAAAGTGCTTCTTAGCCTAAAAGCTAATAATGTGTGTATACTTAAAAATGTATGTGCTGAACCCATTTGCTTTTTCAATCCGCCATCCACACTGCAGTAAGGTGATTCTGCCAAAGCACAGCTCCTTCCAAGCCCCCTGGAGCTCCGCGTCAGCACCAGGGTAAAGCCCAAATTCCTCAGGAGGATGGCGGGAGCCCTTCAGAAGCTGGCCTTCCCCTCCAGCTGCCTCTCCTGAGCACGGGGCCCCTTTTTTTGGAACTTCTCCAGCTGAGTGGACTCCTAGGTTCACCCCCACCCATGGCTGCCTGTTCCTGTCTGCCTGGTGACTTCCTCCCCATCCTGTGAGCTGCAGTTCAGTTCGTATCTTTCAAGTCCTAATTCTCTCTCTCCTGGAGTTCCCTCCTGTCACCCTGTGCTTGCTTTCTTATCGCTCTCTCCAGTGTCATAGGCGCTAGTTTCATACCACTAACAGGGTGCACTTGTGTGGTTACACTCAAAGGATTGAAATGAAATACAAATAAAAAGTGAGTCTCTAAGCTGCACTTGCCACATTTCTAATGCTCAGTAGCTACACATAGTGGCTACCATCTTAGACAGGTAGAGAACATTTCCATCATTGCAGAACATTCTAGACTGAGCTCCATTTAATGCTGCATCACCAGTGTCTAGCAGAGTGTCCAACACATATATGGTAGATGCTCAAGAAGTTTCTCTAAACGAAACTGAACCGACGTGGGACTGTCTTCAGAGAGGCAGGAAGGAGAAGGGTGTGTCTTTTGTCAAAGGAGGTCATGACTTTCCGATGGGTGCAAGAGGAGTGTGCTTGCTTCGCAGAGGGAAGGGAATCGAAATTGGCTCAGAAGTCACCTTTGACCTGGGCAGCCTGTCCCCGCCAAGGTTGTCACTACGGAGAGAGTAGGAATGGACGCGAGGGGCAATGTGGGGACGCCTGCCACCCTAGCCAACCTGGCTTGAGGGGCTGTTCGGGTGACAGCATGGAGCATTCTGGAAGTCAAGTTTAAGAAGTTTGGACTTTGTTTTGCTAAGATTTCGAGCCCCTGAAAATTGTTGAGTAGGGCAATTGTAAGATTGTAGGAAGAGTCAAAATTATTGCTACAGCTCCTTAGGGTTTAGGTCCTGTGGGTTAGGAAAGGAAATTTGAGTCCCCAACCATTCTGGGTCCTTCATACTTTTGGGAGGCCCCAAAAGTGGGAGATCTTTCTCTTTGGGGGCAGCACAGACATGGTTGCTCTGTGCCAGTTCAGAAACCTCATTTCCTAACAAAGGCTTTGTCAGCCATGGTGTTTTATTTGTTCATTATTGATGAATAGACTTGACTTTGCTCAAAATTAAAGTTTAAATGCTGCAAATTCGAGCTGCAGAGAAGATAGCAGGGCTCGTGTAGCTTCAGAACTGCCCCCTTTTCTCTGGAAAAATCCTTTCTAGGAATCTGCCAAGCCCTGCTGAGAAAAGAGTTTTCATGACGTATTTAAAAAAAACACACACACACATCTTATAAGACACTGTCTTTATAAATGGCATCAGAGGGGGGAGAAATAAAAGAAAGAGTAGACCTTTCAGACCAAAAGCATTAGTTTTAGATCCAGAAATGCTAGGAACAAGGGAAGGGTGATCAATGAGAAGCGCTTGATGCCGGGTTTCAATTGTATTATTCTGTGGCCTTCACCGCAAGCACTCTCATGGACACACGCAGGCACATGTACACACATGACACAAACCCAAGTGGATGATCCAAAATCTCCATAATCCATCCAGTGGGACTTTCATTTCTCGAACTCAGAGTCAAAAGGTCTTGCAGATGGGGGGCCTCCAATGAGTTGTCTTCTCAGCGATCCTGTTAACGCAAGTGGGTGATCTGGGGTCACATCCGGGAGATGATGCAATCACGGTCTTTCTAAAACCTTGGACATCGTCGATTCTGCTTGTCGGGTACTGCTCAGTCTTCCAATCCTCCTCCGTTGGCTCCCTGGTGACACCACCCTGGTAGAAGAGTGACCCCGGCCTCTGTGGCTTGTACTTCCTGATGATCGCCGTTGGGAACATCTCTTCCAGGCTGTGAACCCTTAACAGGGGTGGTTTCGTTGCCGCAAACACCCTTTTTCAGTCACTCAGTGCAGAGTCATCCCCATTTTCCCAGTGAAGGTCTCCAAGGTTCTTGAATAACTTGCCCAAAGTCACAGAATTAAGGGCCAGAAGTGGGACTTTGACTCCCAAACTTCATCAGATGACGTGGCTTCTGCCAGCGTCACTAGGTCACAGTAACTCACTCTGGCGAGGAGGAAGGGCATTGCAGGAGGAGGGAAGAGCATGAGCAAAGACATAAAGACTTTAAACAGAAGGTATGTTCCAGAAAATGTTCAGCACTGGAGGAGTCAGGTGTGTGTGGTGGGGAAAAGGGGTGGAGATGGGAGTGAGGGCCAAGGGGTGATGGGGACTCAGTGAAACCAGCAGGGACTTGTCCTCTGATAGGGTAAAAGCCAGGAGACGTACCCATCATGCACTTTATTTATTTTAATGTTTTTTTTATTTATTTCTGAGAGAGAGAGAGAGAGAGAGGGAGAGAGGGAGAGGGAGGGAGAGAGACCGTGAGCAGGGGAGGCTCAGAGAGAGAGGGAGACACAAAATCCGAAGCAGGTTCCAGGCTCTGAGCTGTCAGCACAGGGCTCGATGCAGGGCTCAAACCCACAAACCGTGAGATCATGACCTGAGCCGAAGTCGATGCTTAACCAACTGAGCCACCCAGGCGCCCCCATGCATTTTTATTTTTAATCAGCTATTTCACTCCAGAAACTTAGCTAGAGGGTGAAGGATGGGGTGCTGGCTGTTATCACTCTTAACTTGTAGTGTAATCCTGGGGGAGTCACTTACTCTTTCTGCTCCGTTTTCTCTCTCATCTGTAAAATAAGAGTATTAGACAAAAAGAAGTCACCGCCACAGGCTGAGTTTATCTTATCTGCCCACTGGGCTGCAGTGGGGAGACTATGTATTGGCTGATCCACTTTGGAAATTCTTCCCCTTACCCCACCCATCCCTCATTTTGGGTAATCACAGCTAGCCAGGCGCAAGGCTGTGCCCCTCTCCAGTATCCAGGGGCCGAGTGAATGCTGGGTCGAGGTCTCCCTTTACACAAGGATGAAGTTCATGGCTTTAGGAAATCCGGTGCATTAATGTCTTTCTCGAGCTCCAGGCTGCTGGACCTCCTGTTTCCCAACTCTCTGTCCCAGGTACCCCTCTGGATTCTGGACACTAGCATGGCTCACATTTGGGAGGTGCTTTGGGCAGGGGTGGTTATAAATATTTGGATTTTGCTTCTTAAAACTATTTTTATTGGAAANAAAAAAAAAAAAAAAAAAAAAGTACAAAATCCCTAAGCCTCCCATGCCCCTTCCCACACCTACTCCACCCCAAGGTCAGAGCTCCCAGCCTGCCCGCCCTTGGGCATCTCTGCCTGGGCAGGGCGTGTGCAAACAGGTCTCCTCCCTGGGCCTCAGGCTTAAGCTTTGTTCTTTTGCTCCATATTGGCCTGGTGGCCGGACGCCCTAGGGCCTGGCGCCTCCAGGACAAGCGGATCCACCTCCGGAGTCGCCCCTGCCCTTCCAGGTGATGCCTTGACTTGCATCTGTCCCAAAGGATCCACCGAAGACCCTCAAGCGTAAGAGCAAAGAGGAACTTCTTTATGTGATAACGTTTTGAGATAATCATGCACGTAGTGAAAAACTCAGGTGGTCCGAAGTCCCTCTCTCACCCAGGACTCCCACACCTCCCGCCCCCGGCTACCAGCTACTCGCGTCTAAGCTCCAGAGCTATTCTGCGCGTGTACAAGCACGCATCCCACCCATCACCACGCTCTAAAGGAATCTGATGCGCATGATTATATTCTANGGGCCTCCCGCCTGGGGGCAGCTGCCGGGGGCCCCGCGGGCCACCTCAGCGCACGGGGGAACCGGGGCAGACGAGACCGGAGTGTGCGAATAGAGTGGAGAGTGACTGAGAAAGGTGCCTTGTGCCCGAGGCGTGGGGACCGGCCGGACTCCTTTCTGTCGCTTCGCCTTCCCTCTACTTCTCTGCATTCCGCCCCCTCCCCTCCCCTCCCCGCGCCTTTGGAGTTAACCGTGCGGTCGCCGTATCAGGGATCCTGTCCCGGAAAACTTTTCCGTAACTTCGGATTCGAAGGGAGCGGTGTTCCCGCCCGCCCCGTGGTTCCCGCAGATGAGCTCGCGGGGCCGGCATCGCTGAGCCCGCAGACTTTGCAGCGNAAGCTGAACGGAACTTGGGATCGCGGAACCTGAGGCAGAGGGTGGGAGGCGGGTTAGGCACGAAGAAGTGAACCCCTTCTTGCTTTCGCATCTTTTCTGTCTCAACGAGACCCGTCCTGGCTGGGGAGGTGACGATGATCGGGCGAAGGGTGGAGAAACTGGCTCTCTCGCGGGACCTTCCGCAGGGATGCTTCTCCAGGCAGAGAGACCATGTGGAAAAACAATACGGAGTTCAGCTGCGGCCAATCCGGCGGTGTAGGGACGGGCCGGCCGCGCTTGGCAGTGCACTTGGCCGCAGCCTCCTACCGCGGCGGGCAGTGCATGGAGACGGAGGGAGGCAGCGGAGCCCAGCGCCAGGAACTGGTCTAGATTTTCTTTGGAGGAATATGGTCCAACATGACCAGCGAGGGCCTGGCACAGCTTGGCTCCCACGGAGAGAAAGGAGCCAGAGCAGCGGAGGAGAAATTGGAGGCTGTGTATTCCAGCAACACAGCAGCAGGAAGCCGGGCCTCTGCCCTCAGGAAAGAGCCTAGCCAGGGGTGGGGGTGGGCGCGGAGGCAGGAGACTTGATCTTGGAGAGTAACGATCCAACAACATCGGAGGTATGGCTGTGGCAGTGCATGGGTATGAGTGTGCACTCCTGCACTCCTCGCCCCAGCCCGTGTGCCGCGTGTGTTACATGTGTGACTTCCCTTGGCTTCACAGCCTCGTGAGGAGGAAGCTTCTGTCGTTCCCGTTTCACAGATCGGGGAACTGAGGTTCAATTACTTGCCGAGGCCACCCAGCTGGAGTTTGAACCCAGACAGCCTTCCTTGGAGCCAGCGTAGTGCTCAAAACCCCACGACTGAGAAAGAGAGGTCAGGCAGGGTGACGGAAGTTTCCGGAGGGCTGGAAAGTGCCTCCCAGGCAGAGTGTTCAGCCTGGGCAAAACCTGAGACTTGCTTGGGAGCCGGTGAATAGATTGGTGTGGCTGGGGACAGACATTTGGGGAGGGCAGTGAGAGTGACTCAGGCTGGTGGCGCAGAGTCCCAGGCCCGAAGAGGCCAGCTGTGCTGTGTACTGGGATGTTCTTGGACCGGGGGCAGCTTCAAGACATCCCAGCGTAGGACTAAGCTAGCCCCGGAGCGCACAACTCGCCAGGGCGCGGAGTGAGGGCCACCGCAATAGTCTGGGTGTGAGGTGACGACATTAAAAAAGCATATTGCACATTTTTGACAAAAACAAGCCAGCTGTTACTGTGTGTAGTCTCACTGCTCGGGGTCTTGAGTAATTGGTACCAGCTGAGCACCTGATTTATTGCCCATGAGGTGGAGTCACTTAGCGAGCTTTGCAGTTGGCAGAAGCCGTGTGGAGAGAAACAGGTCCTTGTCCCTTGGCCATCAGGCCCGCAGCAGGCTCCCAGAGAGCCAGCGTGGGGACAGCCACAGGAAGATGAGTATAGCAGCCTTGAGAGGAGAGAGGCAAGAGTGGGCAAGGCTGTTCTCCCCTTTCCTCTGCGGGTATTTACTGAGCGCTGCAGAGTGTCACTAGGTTGTGCTTCTCTGCCTGGCACGCAGCAGGCACCTGATAGATGTGTGGGCGGGGGATGAATGAATAAGTGAACGCGTCAGGAAATAAGAGGTGCCTGAGACACAGGGCTACCCAGACTTTCCTTAATGGAAGGCTTTGCTTGGCCCACCCGCTCCTGCCATCTAGCACTCCGCCCTTGACTTCCCAGAGGCACCTCTGAGGACCCGAGCCTGGGCGCCAAGACTTCAGTCGAAGCCCTGCCCACGAGCAGGTCACTTGATGTCGTTGTTGAATGAGGTGAATTGGCTGCCCGCTCAGCTGAGCGCATTGGCAGGAATGTTCTTTTCGCTGGGGTGGACGCGGGAGGCCTGAAGTTGGAGGGAGCCGTGCACGGATGTGGGGAAGGAGCCCCCAAGACAGGAGTGGCTCTGTGATTTCCATGATGCTCGGAAGGGTTTGTCTGGAGCGGAGAGTGAGCGGGCAGCAAGAGCATCAGGCCCTGGGCAGTTGAGCGGCTCTTTGGAATCGGGGTGGATGGTTGGACGGCGGAACCATTGAAAAGAAAGCCCTTTTCTTTTTAAACTGTTTAACAAAGAGTTCAGACAACATCTACTAAGAATGGTTCTGGAAATGAAGGCAAATCATCTATTTCAGAAATCACAAGGCTGCTGTCAGGGTTTGGATGGGAAAGTGTCCAATTATACTAGAGAACAAAGATCTCTCATCTTCCACTGCTAGCAGCTTGGACTTGTTGAAAGCAAAAACTCTCTGCTGTCAGGAAATTATAACAGAGAAAGGAATTGCAAGTAATATAACCGTATAATAATAAAGGCTAACATATATCTAGGGCTTATTCTGTGCCAGGCATATGTGAGCCCATCTGACCCTCCTAGAATCGTGTGAGGATTGTGCTGTAATCGTTCCTGGGTCCCAAATGGGAGACAGAGTCACAGAGAAGTTCCTTGTCCGGGACTTGAACTGGTGCATCTGATCCAGGGCGCATTCATAATCCCCATGCTGTGCTGTTGACAGAGGAACTAAGATTATAAGCCAGCTTCAGCTAAGCCGCGGCTAATAGCTGGAATAAACAGTGCTCCAGATGGCCATGGCCTTGAGATGAAATGTAGGACACCTCCCAGCTCTCATTCCACAGGCACGGGAGTTGGAGGACGTGGTCGTCCTCGGTTGCCATCAATGCAGCTCTTGCTACAGAAAAGCAAAAGAACAGAAGGGGCTGGACTAAAGACGTTTCCAAACCAGAAACTTCGGCCTCAACTGCTGTTGGGGAGAGAAGTCCCCTCTGGGTTCCCAGACTTTGCAAAAGACTAGCCAGCACTACAGATCTGTGCTAAAAATGGACAAGGAGCCAGAAAAAAAAGACTTCTCGAAGCAGCAGGCTACTCCATTTCTGCCCCTAGTACCCATGCCAGGAGAGCCCACCCCACCCCCAAACAGCAGCCCAGACAAGCCTGGAGCTCTCCTGCCCTGGTCCTGGTACCAGTCGCCAACCCCCCTCCCCCCCAACCCAAGCCTGATGTGAGGTGGAGCCTGGCTCTGCGTTCCTGGTGAAGAGCCACTGGCTTGGAAGACAAGCCGTCTTTTCCACAGTTTATAAGGCTTTGCTCTCTCCGGTTGGTTATTGGCTTTTATTCCCTTGTCGGTTTTGCTAAAGAGTTAAAATATGAAAGTTTCATAAAATTAGTAAGTTAACAGGCTCGAAAGCCAGGCATTTGAGTAATTTCATTCCGTCCAGAAGAGCTGTAAATAGGTTGCATTAGAGCTTAAAATAACCATATTCAGTAAGCGATGCTGGTGCGGACCATGAGCTAACTGTGGTCAGGCGACCGGCAGCCTCTGGACTGCAGGGCTGGGTTCTGAGTCCATTTGGAGTGGTGTGGTCCTGGACGCCGTCTCGTGCCTTGGATTGAGAGATCAGACTTTCCGTGAGCTTGTGTATCAAGCTGGTTTGGAAATGTCTTTAGTCCAGCCCCTTGTAGCAAGTGAAGAAATAGCTCTGGTCAGGCTTAGATTGAAGACAAAATCAAGCTTGGCTGTGGTTGAGGGTTCCTTGCAAGGCCAGCTGGTGTGGAGGGCCCAGCGGCCTGGCCCCTGGCTCTGACCCTTCATAGGCTGTTACCTGACCAGGTGACCGGCCCCCAACCTCTCAGAGCCTCAGCACTGAGGGGATTGGGCCAGATGATCTCTGAGGTCCCTTCTGGCTGGAATGGTCTGTGACTCTTGTAAGGAAACTAGTCTGAAGACTTGTGGTCATGCGGCCCACCTTGGGCCTGGTTCCCTTGTACTTCAGCTTTTGCTGGCTGCAGAAAGTCCCTGGTTGACCATTGTGGTGGCTGCCACCCTGAGACATGAGCTTCAGTGAACCTGGTGTCTCCTGCTGCCTTTCCAGGGGCCCTGAGGCTGGGCTGCACGGGTCTCTGGAGTGGATCCTTCTTGAGTCATTTCATCTTCCTTTCCCACCTTCCTTGCCATTAAAAGAAGGAATAAGGGAAGGAAGGGAGGGAGGGAGGAGTGAAGAGAGAGAGAGGGAATTAGTATCAACACAGGAACTGAGAAGTGTAGCTGTTTTAAACGCTTTACCAAAAGGTCCCCCGGAAGCGATCGGAAGGTTGATGTGACCCAATGCTGCTGCGTGACGTGTGCCTAGAGCCACCGATGGACACCAGCTGGTGTAACACAGCACAAGACAGAAATGAGTGGCAGTGAAGAAACCACTTGCTGCTCGGAGGGTACAAAATTTACCTTTTGGAATTAGTGACATGAGTTCTATTTCTAAGTTTCTTCAGAGCATTTATGGAACACCTACTGCATACTCAGAAGGTCCAGGTATAGGGAATCAAAGGGAATAAGGCTAGGCAGCCCGCAATCTGAAGGAGTTCGTGGTAGGTTGCGTAATACCCGGCCTAAGGAGTCAGATCACCACTTGCTAAACCTGGGCCTGCTGTGTGTGACTTAATCGCTGTAAGCCTCAGTTTCCTCATCAGCGGAATAATAATAAAAACAATAGTACGTGCATACATATGTCCTTGGGTTGCTGGGGGGTGGACGCTCCAAATTATACAAAGTGTTCCCAATGCATTACTGGAACCCAGTCGGCATTAGCTGTAATAATAGTAACTGTCGTCATGACTGAGACATCTAACAGGGAGTCAGCTCAGCGGGGAAGTGCTGTAATGATCGTGTCTTCCTGGGGATAAGGTGGGCGAGTGGGTTCCAGAAGGCTTCGCAGAGAAGGAAGGTGGTGAGAAACGTGTGTCCTGGAGGCTGACTTGGAATCTCTCTGTAAATATGTTTGAAAGTGTCTCTGGGCAGAGGAACTGGGACCCCACCTTCCCCGTTACCTTGTGAACCTCCCCCCCCAAGTCATTGCCTATGTATCATTTGACAAGCGTGTGACTTTTCTTTCCTTTTTTTTTTTTTTTTTATGTTTATTGATTTTTGAAAGAGAGAAATCAGCAGGGGAGGGGCAGAGAGAAAGGAAGACACAGAATCCGAAGCAGGCTGCAGGATCTGAGCCGTCAGCACAGAGCCCGACATGGGGCTCAAGCCCACGAACCTCGAGATCCTGACCTGAGCCAAAGTCGGTCGCTTAACCGACCGAGCCACCAGGCGCCCCTGTGTGACTTTTCTTGAATGAGGCGCTGGGGCCCCTGAGAATTTACAGGCACCATCTTGGTAACCCTCCCTGGAGAGGACTTTGGTGACCCTCAGGAGATGGCAGTGTACAGAAGCCCTGAGAGCTTCTTGAATGATTCTCGTTTTGGGAGCGTCTCACATGGAAAGATTTGTCACATCTAAGTGTGGGAGCCTTCGGGTACCCTATCATTTGAGATTCCTGGGACAAATTGTCAAGTAAGCACATTGCATAAACACAGCCCTCCCAGGATCATGTGACAGCAGCCCACTGCATGGGGGGGGGAGGGGCAATCCTGTGCCCTTGGGCTCCTGATGGTTTCGGAGGGCATGTTGTTGCGGCTAGAATTTTTGATAGTTTTCAAATTGGAATAAGCCCTGTCTAAGTGAGTCAGAGCCTTGTGCAATATTTTCAGACCTCAGGAAACATCTTTTTCATGAGTTGTGCAATCAGATCTTGAGAAGAAGACGGTAAGCTTGTGTGTGTGACGAGCTGTTTCCGTCTCAGGGTTTGGTGAGGCTGGCAGGAGAGCTCCCTTTCACACAGTCTCGGGTGAGGTTTCACCAGACCATCTGGCACTTGAGTCACCTTGCACCCCATGACTGGGAGAGGCCTCTCTTCGGTGCCACCATTCCAAGTGGCAGTCACCACTTAGTGGGGATGGATGGACAGAGAGAGTTCTGCCAGTTGCAGTTGCCCAGGCAGGTGGCCGCCATCCGGATACAGAGGAGAGAAGGTTCAGCATCTGGCGGTCACATCTGCTCTTCTCCGGCAGAGTGAGCTAGCCAGGGGGTGCCCGGGGGCCCCAGGACGGCTACGTGGTGGGTTACGGCCCCGGAGAAGCAGTGGCCGTGAAGAGCTACTGTGGGCGCCCTCTGGGAGGGGACACTGTGCACCCTGAGTTAGGGGCCTGCTGCCTCCTTGGCTCCTTAGGTCACCCAGGGAGGGGGTGGCACTGTCCTAAGCTCCCCGGCTTAGGAAACAGAGGAGGCCCCAAGCAGTGGGTTGTAATTGACCAAGGCTCCCCCGCAGGACAAAGCAGGGCTGGGATCGGGACCCGCCAATGTCTTATTCCCAAACCATTGTTGAGACTCCTATTTTATTTATGTTTTTTATTTATTTTTGAGAGAGGAGGAAGAGTGCAAATGAAGGAGGGGCAGAGAGAGAGAGGGAGACAGGATCTGAAGCGGGCCCTGCACTGAGAGCGGAGAGCCCGACGCGGGGCTCAAACTCACAAGCAGTGAGATCGTGACGTGAGCTGAAGTTGGACACTTACCCGGCTGAGCCACCCAGGCGCCCCAAGCCTTCTTTGACTCAAGTGTTTCTTAGAAGCCTGTTACTCAATCTCCCAAGTATTTGGGGGGTTTTCCAGAGATCTTTTCTGTTTTTGATTTCTAGTTCAGTTCCACTATGGTGTGAGAACGTACTTTGTATGATTTCTGCTCTCTTACGTTTGTTAGGGTGTGTATTCGGGTCTGGAATGTGGCCTGTTGTAGTGAGGGGTCCACGTGAACAGCAGGCTATTCTGCTGTGGGTGTTGGGCGGAGTGTTCTCTGCATGCCAACTGGGTCTAATGGGCTGATAATGCAGTTTGGGTCAATGCCGGCCTTACTGATTTTTGGCCTGCTCGGTCTGTCAGCTCCCGAGAGAGGCCTGTTGAAGTCTCCTGAGTCTGCCCCGAAGCCCTGACCCGTTATCTCCTTTAAGACCTTCCAGTGTCAGGAAACCTGGGTTCGCGTCCCTGCTTGGACTTTTTGGGGGAGTTACTACCTCCCTTCAGCCTCACCTTTCCTCATCTGTCATATGGGGATAAGGATGCTGCCTGGGAGACCTCAGAGGGACACTGGAGGGTCAGGCAAGAGAGTGGCTTTGAAGGTGTGTTGTCAACCGGGAGTCCTGGAGCATTGCATCTGCAAGGAATTAGGACTCCGAGTTGGCAATTCCAGACTCTTCCAGGACCCCTGGTACCAGAAGCACAAGGAGCGAAGCCAGAGAATGGAAAAAGTAATAATACGCGTCCTGTGTGTTTAAGACATGGGTCCCCTCCGGGCGTGTTTCCCACTGAGATAGCCCTTGGCCAAGGCGGCTGAAGCATTCGTAAGCACTGAGCCTCTGTTTCAGGGAAGCCGAAGGCCAAGTCCACTACCATCGGCTCCAAGGAAAAACACTTTGGTTCAAACCACTAGCAGCCCGATTGTTATCCAGAGCACACCGCCATCTCCCGTGCCTCCAGGGAGCCTGTGGCGTGCCTTCTGAGTTCCCCAGGCAGAGTTTCTGTTGAACATTTGCTGGCCAACAAGTGGCCCGAATTGAGGTTCCTTAGGCCCTAGCTTGAAATTGCTTCACTGGTTTGACACTTTTGGCTCTGAAAACTAGAGCCCGGTATGGGTTCAGGCCTCGCTGGAAAAACCCAGTAGGAGAAGTCTAATGACCGCACAGAAGGCACAGGAGAAAGGGCAAGAATTAGAGACCATCGAGAAAGGACCCATGTGCCCTGATTCCTTTCTGGGTGGGGGGAGGGGGTTCCTGCAGTGTTCTCAGACACAGCATCCCCTTGGAATAGCCATCGGTGGCCAGCCGGACAATCCCTCGTCCTCTGAAAAATGTCAGGGGCTTCCACAGCCCGTCTTCGACCACGGCTGCTCCTCATTTTCATGTTTTCTGGGTTTCAGTGGACAAGAATCACTCCTTCGCTGCAGGCCATAGTCCTACCTGCCCTGGAGAGAGGATCGAATCCCAGAGCACGCAACCTGAGTATGGAAGGGCTTTGCAGGTCCCGTAGCCCCAACCCTTCACTTTACAGATGGGCAGACAGGCGCCTAAGGGGAACATGATTCACAAGCTGCCCAGCTCCTCAGTGGGGAGCCAGTGTGAACTCCATCCTGAGGCCCTTCCCACGTCAGCCACACCTTCCTGCTGGAAGCAAGTGGGTGTTTGGGAGGGGACAGGGTCCATCCATAAGATTTTCCCATGAGGCTGAGAAGCCGTGGGTACTTTTGCTTAGTCTCCCAAATGATGCTGAAGAAAACTCTCCCCACCTCTAGCAAAAATGATCTCCCCCCCCAAAAAATGACCTCCTTCAGTTGGAAGATGACCCTAAAGCCATCCATGTAATGACTGATTTCTTCTCTCAAGAGTTCTAAGCACATATTATTAATGCCCTTGAACTATAATTACAGTGCTCTCGCCGAGGGAGGAGAGAAAACCTGTGCAAATACCATGGTGGACATGTCAGATAAGTCAGGGCTGAGATGCTTCTGTGTCTTTTTTTTTTTTTATGTTTTTATTTATTTCTGAGACAGAGAGAAAGAGACAGCGTGAGCAGGGGAGGGTCAGAGAGAGAGGGAGATACAGAATCTGAAATAGGCTCCAGGCTCTGCGGTAGCTGTCAGCACAGAGCCTGATGCGGGGCTCGAACCCATGAACCGTGAGATCATGACCTGAGCGGAAGTCGGACACTTAACCGACTGAGCCACCCAGGCACCCCAGCTTCTATGTCTTTTAAGCTGAGGTTGAATTGTCGTTGAGATGAATATAACCGGTTGTCTTTCTCTTAGCATCAAGGCTCTTTTTAATTTCTTTGACTGGACTCTGTAGACATCTCGGGATGTGAATTCATACATTTGATGACATATTTTACTGTATCAGTTGCTTTTAATTTTTAATTTTTTAAAATATCTATTTTTGAGAGACAGGGAGAGACAGAGCGTGAACGGAGGAGGGTCAGAGTGAGAAAGAGACACGGAATCTGAAACAGGCTTCAGGCTCTGAGCTAGTGGTCAGCACAGAGCCCGATGTGGGGCTCAAACCCATGAACTGTGAGATCATGACCTGAGCTGAAGTTGGACGCTCAACCGACTGAGCCACCCAGGCGCCCCTGTATCAGTTTTTTTTAAGTTATAAATATAGTCTGATTATAACACAAATAGAGAAAACTAGAAAAAGAGCCACAGTCTGGCATCTTCATCTTTCTGTCCCAAGCATGACCAGCGTCTGGTTACTGAGTACCCGCTTTGTGTCCGTTTGAGTGGTGATTGCTGTCGCAGGGGATACTGACGTGAACAATTTCATGCTCTTTGCTACTTCCGTATCTAGGGTTATTCCCCAGGGTAACTGTTAAGAAGTGTGAAGACTGGATGTAAGGATAAGGATTTTTTTATGCCCTTCGGTGTATATTGCCAAGTTGTTTTCCAAGAGAGTTGTATCCATGTTTGTTGCCATCAGCTATAGAATTATCAACCTCTTAAGTCACTGAAAGTTGAGATGGACAAAAAGAAATATCCCCAAAAGAAAACCTTCAAGATGAATGGAACAGGATGAGTCATTCTGTTCAGTGAGTAGATTACCTGGTTGGTCTTTAAGTTATTTATTTATTTTTAATGTTTATTTATTTGTGAGAGCCAGACAGAGCATGACCAGGGGAGGGGCAGAGAGAGAGGGAGACACAGGATCCGAAGCAGGCTCCAGGCTCTGAGCTGTCAGCACAGAGTCCGACGTAGGGCTCGAACTCACCAACCGTGAGATCATGACCTAAGCCAAAGTCGGATGCTTAACCGACTGAGCCACCCAGGCGCCCTGGTCTGTAAGTTATTTTTATTCTCAGGTGGATGCTTTTAAGAGATAATCAATGTGGGACGCCTGGGTGGCTTAGTCGGTTAAGCGTCCGACTTTCGNTAAAAAAAAAAAAAGAGATAATCAATGTTTGGAGTTGAATGAACCCTTGAAAAATTTGGTTTTTACCTGGTGATGGAGTTGTAATCCCAGACTGTCAGAGCTGGAAGGAGTCCCCTGTTTGTTAGATCATCTTATCTGACCCTACTGTTTTCAGTGAGAAGCCAACCGGGGCATGTAAAGGTCCGAGGTCACAAGCCAGGCTGTGAGAGAGGACTTGAGTCCCCGGACACCTAGCCCAGGCCTCTCTGCACTGAGCCTCCCAGATACCAGTTCTTCCCAGGATGCAGGAGGAAGCCAGAATGTTTTTGTTTGTTATGAAAAGGGAAGAAAATGTTTATTCAAACATTTTATACACACGGACAGATATATGATATGAGCCACAGAGATAAAATCCACCTTTCTTGTAGCCCCATTAAAAGAGTTAAAAAGGAACAAATGATGTATTTTTCTTTTGTACTATAGTTGTATTGAGATGTAATTCGCATACCATAAAATTCACCCTTTTAAAGTGTATGGTTTACAGTTTCTGTATATTCTCAGAGGGGTGCAGTTATCCCCATGATCGAATTCTATAACATTTCCATCACTCCCCAAAGAGACCCGGTACCCAGGGGGGCACCTGGGTGGCTTAGTCAGTTGAGCATCCGACTTTGGCTCAGGTCATGATCTCATGGTTCGTGGGTTTGAGCCCCGCATCAGGCTCAAACTGCCGTCAGTGCGGAACCGGCTTTGGATTCTCTGGCTCCCTCTCTCTCTGCCCCTTCCCTGCTCTCTCTCTCTCTCTCTCTCTCTCAAAAATAAAGAAACATTAAAAAAATAAAGAAACCCAGTACCTATTAGCCCACACTCCATACTTTCCATCTGCCCAGCCCCAGGCAACCACCAAATCTGCTGTCTGTCCATATAGATTTGCCTCTGAACATCGATACTAATGGAATCACACACTGTGTGATTTTTGGTGACTGGTCTCTTTCACTTAGCGTAAGGTTTTCAAGGCTCATTCACATTGTAGCCTGTGTCAGCACCTTATTCCATTTTATGACCACATCAGACTGTTGAGTGGATACAGGAAGGGCAGACTTTTTATTCTGTCTTGTCTTCCTGACGGGGAACCCTAATCCCAGCCTGGAAAGTCACTTTGAAAATCTGAACTGATGAGGTGGCACTGGCCTTTTCTATCGGAAAAAATCAGAGCATGTAACACAGGAAGCCAGCATTGAAAACAGGAATATTTCTTTTTTAAAAAAAATTTATTTATTTAAATTCCAGTTAGTTAACATACCGTGTAGTTAGTAATGGTTTCAGGAGTAGAACGCAGTGATTTATCACTTACATATGCCACCCAGTGCTCATCCCAAGTGCCTCCTTAATGCCCATCAGCCCTGTAGCCCATCCCTCCACCCACCTCCCCTCCAGCATCCCTCAGTTTGTTCTCTGTATTTAAGAGTCTCTTATGGTTTGTCTCCCTCTCTGTTTTTATCTTATTCTCCTTCTTTTCCCCTATGTCCATGTGTTTTGTTTCTTAAAGGAAAATGGTAGTATTCTATATGGATGGGAATTATATGCTGACAGGAAAAGATCAGAAAATGCACTTTTCAGACTTATTAGATCATATAACTTTGTTGGGAGCTGGAAAGGATGTCGGAAATGGTCTAGCCTAGCCCCTCATCGTCTTACCGCTGAGGTAACTGAGGCCCAGAGAGGGGAAGTGGCTTGTCTTGGGTCTCGGGCCCACTTTTCACTTCTTATTTGAGCCAAAGATCCCTTCTGGCTTCTTTCTCAGTTTTGTAAGTTACCTTCCTTCTCCTCTTTCTCTCTGGGGGATCGCGCTCATCACAGAGGGCTGGGGGGTGCTTCTTGGGAAGAACTGTCCCCTTCCTGGATGGGGGGCCTTGGTTCACTGACATATCCCTCCCTGTGCCTTCTGGTCCCCCCTGACCCCCCTCCCCTCCCCTCCCCCCCAGGCCCACCCTCTCCACCAGGGGGCTGTGGGAGGGAGCCCATTACCGCTGAGGAGTGTGGTCCGGCCCATGAGCAACCCCACTGTCGCCTCCCAACCCGCTGCTTACGGAGGCTGAGCTGCCTCGGCCACTCCAGACATAACAAGTAGGGGCGGTCGGAGCAGGAAGAAAACCCAAATGAGAAATCTGGGAAGGTCAAGACCGGAGCCAGATGCTTATCAAGAGGAACGTTAATAGTGTTTTTGTGAACTGAGCGGTCAGCCGTTTCCCTGAAGGTAATAAAAGACACATCATGCTGGGCATTCAGGAGACTTCGGGAAAAAAAAAAATTATGTGGTGGAATGGATGGGAAACTTTTTTTCGTAATATGTACTATAATAGGTCAGGAAAGACTGTCAGATGCAGCAATACTGACCAGACCCAAGCATTCACCGTGGTGCGCAGGGAAGGGTTTTTTTTTTTTTTTTTTGCTGATGAAGATGAAAAGTAATGATCAATGACAGACACCGTGAAACATAGACACGCTATTCTGGAAAAGGCACCTCTTTACCAGTAAAGTTGAAGCTGCAGCACTGAGCCGCGCTTGTGACTGACAGCACATTTAGGGGCATGGCGGCCAACTGGCCAGGTGCCCCTGAGAGCCTGTTGTGGGTTGGGGAGAGGCGGGTCTCAGGCTTGTTTGGGTCACAGGGTGTGTGTGCTCCTCCCCTTGACCTGCATCATCTGCTGCCCAGCCTCGGCAGGGGCACCACCGGGCTGGGGGGCACCTTCACGGCCTGGGGGCTGGCGTCAGGGGAGCTTTCTCCACCCTCGGCCGTCTGGGAGACTGCACCGGAAAGAGGGGCTGCCAGCACTTGGAAGTCGGGCTGGAAATTGAGGCCAGGCTCCCAGGCCCCGCCTCCTCTTCCTCCTTTCTTCATTATGAAGAGAGAAATAGGTCACACCGGCCTCTCCTGCATTTCATTTCTTTATTTCTATGCAGAAGACAGAGGGTAGAGGAGTGCATCATTCAGCTTTGAACCTTAAAAAAAATAACAGTGGCTCCTTATGAATTCAGCTTATTATTATTTTTTTGACCACTTAAAAAATTCTTTTAAATTTATTTTTGAGAGAGAGAGAGAGAGGGAGAGTGTGCGGGATCGAGCAGGGTTGGGGTAGAGAGGCACAGAGAGAGGGAGGCACAGGATCCGAAGCAGGCTCTGCACTGACAGCAGAGAGCCCGATGCAGGGCTCGCACCCACGAACTATAAGATCATGACCTGAGCCAAAGTCGGAGGCCCAGCGAACTGAGCCACCCAGGCGCCCCCTGAATTCAGTTTATTTTAACAAGAAGGGGTCCAAGAGCCTTTGGCCTTGGGAAGTTGGACTCCAGAACTGTGTCTGCCGTTTCCTTCTTTCTTTGATTTGCAGACAGTGCCCCTGATGAGACACTGCATTTTCAGGTTTATTTTAGACCTCAGCCTGCTGCCCTGGCCACAGCCAAGTGGCACCTACCGCTCTTCCTCCTGGGCATTTTTCTCTGCAAGGTTCAGAGAAACGTTGTACAGGAGCCCCTGTGCGTCAGGGCCCCAGCGCCCTGGAATTTGCAGCCACAGCACTGATTAGAATGGGGGTCTGGTTTCCCGGAATGTGCAAAGCCTCGCTTCTGTTTGTGCTGCCTCCACACCCCAGACCAGCGCTGGGCCAGCCTCGGGGTTGGGGCCGTTCCTGACAAGCTTACTTGGAATTTAATGGAGTGGGACAGATAGATTACAGTCACTCAAACTGACAAGATGGAGAAAATGAGTCTTTCGGGACATCTTTGCTGCTTNCTGGAGGCCCAATTCCCTTTGCACATCATGACTCATTACCTATTAGGAACCTGTTTAAATTGGTTCTCTGCTGACCCTCGGGGAGAAAAAGTAGTGAAAGTTCACTGCAAGAGGAGGAAGCCGCCTTCTGTTTCTCCGCCCGTGCAGCCTGCCCGCTTCTTTCTCCCCCCTTGGCTGGTCGGCCCCCCACCCCCACCCCTTTCACGGTCGTTCTTGAATTCATCATGCAACCTCACAAAGAGAGCTTTTCTTAGTGAAAAATCATCCCCCTGGCCCTCCCCCAGTGTGGACCAGCACCTCTCCCAGCTGCATGGTGTCAGGTTAGTTAACCGCCTGCTTCCTGGTCCCGTCTCCACGCACCTACTCAGGTGGGAACAGGTGTCCCGCTCCAGCTTCAAGTGCCCGCGCTCTGCGGAGTTGTGGAGCCCAGTTCCAATTCTGACATTAAAAGACCTGATGTGCTGGGGCACCGCCCCCATCGCTGTGGCGTCTGACTCTTGATCTCAGCTCAGGTCTTGATCTCAAGGTCATGAGTTCAAGTCCCACGTTGGGTGAAGCCAACTTAAAATAACAACAGCAGCGAAGGTCAGATGTGCCAAGCAGCGTGGTGGGGGTGGGGAGCCGGCCATGGAGTGAAAGCGTGGTGTCCCCGACATCAGAGTGGTCGGGCCACGGCAGGCCCTCCTATCGGTTGGCCTTGGCCTGCAGCCCTCTCATTCTCTGCTTTGTCTCTGCGATTGCTCCCCCCACCCCATCAGAAGTGTGGGGACCTTGGGCTCAGGGCAGTGCAGTGCTGGGGGAGTAGGAGGCGCATCGGGGGGACAAGCGTTGGATCCTGACTGCAGTTGCTCCCCCCGCCCCCCCCTCCCACGGCCCCACTTGGTGTGTCTGTGAAGGTGCCAGACTGTGAGCAGGACAGCAGGTGGGCTGCAGGCCCCGGGAATGTGCAGGTGATGTGCCGGGGGTGGGATTTGCTCCTTCAGGTCCCCTCTGGATCTGAGCCCGGATTTATTTACCCAGCAAGTACCTCTTGGTAGTTAATCTGGCCATGCTGGGGACAAAAATGTTCAGATGTGCCCCTTGGATGATCAAAAGATGAAAAAGAGGACAGCCTCCAGCATGCAGCCCCATGGCAATACATTCTGGGGGTGTCCCTGGGTTGTCAGCCTGAGTGGAGGCTAATACTTGGAGGAGGGGGCTCCAGAGGCTGGGCCTCATATGGGGGGGATCCTGTTTGGGGTGTTGGGGCCGTGGGGGTGTGGCTGATGACAGCTGAGTGTGTGTCCCGGACCCCTTAAGCAACTGAGCCATTCCTAAAGAGTATTTAAATGTTTCATGACACCCCCCTGGGGCCTGCTGTGGTTACGTCCTTACCTTGGTTTCTGAGCCTGTGGGAGCCCGGCTGGCAGGAGCTCTGCCAAGTGGCCAGGGTGCATTGCCCCAGGCTTATGGGCTGGACCTTGAATCTAGGGCAAGGTGGGTCCAAGCTGGCATCTCGGGGGTGATTATTTCTCCTGGTCATCACCTGGTCGGGGGCAGGCGTGTCTCCTGGGCGTTCAGGTGAACACGGGGACGTGCTTTCCATTGGCCTCCATCTCCAACCTCTGCGTGGTGCGTTTTGTGCCCTTGCCTTTGAAAAGACTTTCTTCTGTCACTTGTGCCTGGGCCCGTGTGACAGAAGGAAGGCAAGGGCCGAACCGGAAGTGTGCAGGAGGTAGGGGTGAGTGGAGGAGGGCGAGCTATCCCCGACCGCCCTCCCGCGGTCCCTTGGAGAGCAGGCTCTGGCCAGCCCTGGCCTTGTGGGCCGAGCGTGTCTGTTCAGATTTCGCCGTTTCCCCTGCGTCCTGCCAACTGTTGGAGCTGGGCTGCGCTGGGATTCGTCGGCTTGGAAGGGCCAGTACCTTTGGTGGCGCTTAGCGTGGAAGCAAGTGGGTGAAACATCACCAGCGGTTTCTTCCCTTTCTCCTCCAGAGCTGGGAGGGATCCTGGAAGCCATCCAGTTGAGCCTCCTTATTTTATTTCTTTTAAACTCTATTTTTTGAGAGAGAGAGAGAGAGCAGGGGAGGGGCAGAGAGAACCCCAGGCAGGCTCTGCACTGTCAGTCAGTGCACAGCCTGATGCGGGGCTCGAACTCACGAAACGTGAGATCATGATCTGAGCTCAAATCGAGAGTCGGATGCTTCACCGACTGAGCCACCCCGTGAGCCCAAGCCTCCTTATTTTAAAGTCAAGGAACCTCAGCTCCAGGGCCACGCCTGCGGTTGCACACTCGTCTCACCCACGTGTGAGGTGTGCCCGGCACCTTGGGGCATGGAACAGGAGTGCCCGCCTCCCGGCACATGGAATGCCCATCAGCCCCTGTCGGCCGCCTGTGGGCTCCTGGGCTTGGCCAGATTCAGCCTCTCCATCAGCTCCTGAGTAGCAGATGCTTCCTCTCAATACCTCTGCGCTTTGGTTTCTTTTTTAAATTTTTTTTTATGTTTCATTAATTTTTGAGAGAGAGATAGAACATGAGCAGGAGCGGGGCAGAGAGAGAGAGGGAGACACAGAATCCAAAGCAGGCTCCAGGCTCTGCGCTGTTAGCACAGAGCTTGACACGGGGTTTGAACTCACGAATGGTGACCTGAGCTGAAGTTGGGTGCTTAACTAACTGAGCCACCCAGGCACCCCTGCGCTTTGGGTTTTAAATCAAATCAAATAAAACGCAGGCAGGGACGGCATCATGGGCACGCTATCTATACAGCCCATACTCTGAAGGACCCCCGCGCCTGTGTTAATGCCTTGTGGTTACCATCTTGGATTTTCTTACTAATTTGGCAGCAAGGAACCCCTGCATTTTCATTTTGCACAGGGTGCTGCAAATCATCTATCCGGTCCTGAATGTAGGACAGGGCATTAAAATGCCCATGATTTGATCAATCTGCTCTTGCGACTGATTTGAATTTTGGGAACACGCTGTTCCCTGTGAATAAAGGGGGATTCATTTCTTTTCCCTCGAATACACTGTGTTCTGTTTTCCAGATTAGCTCTACTTCTCGATTCTCTTGAGAAACTGGAAGGCGCGATTGTTCTTGTTGGAAGCCAAGGCTGGATTGTGAGTCCTGAGTCCTGGCCCTGAGCTCTCAGGCATGGGAGTGGGAAGCCTTTTCCTATAGCCACGGGTGCCGCAGGGGGCTGGAGGCCGAGGGAAGGGGCTGGCACCTGGAAGGGAGGCTACCACAGCAGAGCACAGGGGGAACTTGCCGCCTGTGCCACCTGCCAGCTCTCAGGACGTGAGCAACATGCTTCACTTCTCAGCCCTTCTTGGCACATTTCATTTTCCCATCTTTCTGGAGACGGCGTAGGATCCGCCTTAGAAGTTTGCAGGAATAATTACAGATAATGTTTGTCGAGTGCCTTACATTGTGCTTGCACATAGTAGATGCTTAATAAATGAGTACTATTATTATTCTTGGTGTTGTTATTTTATTGTCAATATTGCGGGTTGGGTGGGATTGGACCGGCTGTATGGGCGGAGAATGAGGATTCCAGGCAGGAAGAAAAATAGTGTGAGTGCAGGGGTGGGTGGGGTGGAGCGTAGCGGGTCTGGAGGCCAGTGAGAAGTTTGCAGCAGCGGAGGGTGTGCATCAAGGGGCCCTGGGAGAGCGAGTTGGGGAATCAGGGCCGTGTGGAGCTGTGCTCTGGAGACGGAGGCCAGCGTGGGGTCCTGCAGTAGGTTCACGTGCCCCAGGCGAACATCATTTCATTTTGGAGACGCTCCCCCATATTTTTGGGGGAGGCCGGTGTGGGGGCCAGGCGTGCCTGAATTAGGATGCAGAAGCGGGATTCTGAGAAGTCTTAGAAGTGTGGGAGGAGGCGCTTGGAGGCCCTGCGGTGCACCTGGGCGGCGCCTGGACCCAGAGCTGGGAGGTGATAATGGCCTGGAGGGCAGGCACCCGCTTTGGACTCCCCACTGCCTGGACAAGGCGGTGCTATCTTCAAGATGCAGAATGGGAGCCTGAGGCTTGGACGGAGAGAAAGCCACTGCCTGGAGCTAACACGGCTGGCAGGGGCCGCATCGGGATCTGAGGCCGCGTGTGGCTCTGGAGCCATCCTGGCACTAACGGAAGCTTTGTGATCTTTCGCAGTATCGCTAACCCTGTTAGGAACCTGCTGGGGTTGGAGCTCAGCCTGGCATCCCGTCTATTCCCCCTGTGTGTGAACCGGAGTTGCCGGGCCAGATTGGGTGACAGTGGAGCTGAGAACAGGGGCAGGCATCTGGGACCCACGGCTCGGATTCCTGAAGCCAGGTCTGCGGCGGCAGCTGCCCACCGACGTGGCCCGGGGCTCTCCTGGGACTGCCTGGAGGGCTCCCTTGGTCCTTCTAAAGCAGATGCCTCAGATGCCTCCCATGCCAGCCATGCTGTCCGGACGGTGACCGGAGTCCTGGTGGCTGAGGCAGCGCCTCCTGTAGATGTAGCTCAAGGTCCCCCACCCCTTGCCTTACACTGTGAGCCGGTCATGAGCTCCAGAAAAAGCCAGGGAGCCGGAGAATGGGTAGGACTCTGGCCTTCTCCTTGGATAGGAGCTGGGACTCCCGCCTCCCCGCTGGCTGGTCCAGGGTTCATGGGATCCGAAGCTTACACAATTCAGGGGAACCTCTTTAAGAAAAAGAATTCAAGGGGCGCCTTGGGCGGCTCAGTCAGTTAAGCATCTGATTCTTCATTTCAGCTCAGGTCATGATATGACAGTTTGTGGGATCGAGCCCCATGTCGGGCTTTGTGCTGACAGCACAGAGCCTGCTTGGGATTCTCTCTCTCTCTGCCCCTCTTCAGCTTGTGTGTGCGTGCTCTCTTTAAAAAATTTTTTAAAAATTTTAAAAAAGAAAAGGAATTCAAAATTATAAATACAACATTAGGCATGGACACCATCTTTGGTTTGAAAAAGCAAACTGCCACAATTACAAGATTTTTAAAGGGAGAAAATACTGCAGACTCCAGAAATCTAGAAAAATGCCGTGATGTTGTCACTAACTGTGAAATACACTTTTGCCTTTAAAATACCTCCCCCCGTATATTTTTTTGGCTATAGACTCTTGGATCACCTTTCATATGTATATTTGTAATGTTTCCTATGGAGACGATGGAATTATTTACTGTTATTATTATTATTATAATTATTTTAAGGTTATTTATTTTGAGAGAGAGAGCATAAATAGGTGAGGGGCAGAGAGAAGGAGAGACGGAATCCCAAGCAGGCTCCACACCATCAGTGTAGAGCCCGATGCAGGGCTTGAACTCAGCACATAATCTGAGCTGAGATCAAGAGTCCAGAGCTTACCCGACTGAGCCACCCAGGTGCCTTATTGTCATTATTATTAGTTTAGTCTTTCCTCTGGTGTATTTCTCTGGTCCCATATACTTCCATACCCTGTACACCTTCTGGCCAGAGGGAAGGATGAGTTTCATCTCTTCCTGCCCCACATCTAATCTTTACCAGACATTTTTGCCTTAAATATGAAAACACACACACTTTGATTTTTTAAAATATTTTTATTTATTCATTTCTAGGAGAAAGAGAGAGACAGAGAGACAGCGTGAGCAGGGGAGGGTCAGAGAGAGAGGGAGTCACAGACTCTGAAATAGGCTCCAGGCTCCGAGCTGGCTGTCAGCACAGAGCCCGATGCGGGGCTCGAACCCACGAACCGCGAGATCATGACCTAAGCGAAAGTCGGACGCTCAACCGACTAAGCCACCCAGGTGCCCCCACTGTGATGTTTTTAAAGCACATATCTAATTCCGTGCACATATCTTTGGAGAGAAACACAGATAATAGTTGGTTCATAGTCCCCACATTGTGATTTTTCATTTTTACTGCAACACATTTTCCTCACTGTGATCATGTATGTCAGATTCTTAACCTAGTGCCTGGCACTTCTCAGCAAACACAATAATGGAAGTGTCTATTATGCTGATTTTAATACTAGTTAATGATTAGCAAATGGTGTGTATCTCTCTCTTCCCTCCTGTATGGAAGTTTTTGAAAGTAGTTAAGAAGTATTATCTGTAAAACTCCAGAGAAGAGGAGTGCCAAGAAAGCAGCATTTACAGAGTTGTGTGTTTCCTAGTAGTTTATACAGAGGAAAGAGAAATCATTTATTATCTTTGGATAAAATCCTGGCAATTTCAAAACTCATTAAATAATAGGAAATGTTGGCTACACTTAATGGGTCATTTGTTGCGTTAAAAATCAGTAATGATAAATATTTATTAGGTGTATGGAAAGGCCTGTCCTGTAAAATGCTGTGACTCATTAGTCTACTAATCCTAGTTATTCAGAATTTTTCAGTTTAAAGTGAAATCACATAGTAGAAGTCATTTGATTTTCTCTTTTTGAGGATTATTTTGAATATCCTAGGATTTTTTTTTTTTTTTTTTTGCTGCTTTCCACATTAACTGCAAAAATAGCTCATCAGTTTCTACAAATTGATTTTCATGGGGAGTTTGCAGAATCTGTAGATCAATTTTAGGAAAATTGATAGCTCGACAATAGTGAGTCTTCTGACTCATGAAGATAGTATATCTCTTGATTTATTTAGGTCTTTCTAGTTTATTTCAGCAGTGTTTTTGCAGCGTTCAGTGTATAGATCTTGCACATTTTTTGTTAAATATTTACCTATGTATTTAATATTTTTTTAATGTTTGTTTATTTTTGGGAGAGAGAGAGAGAGAGAGAGTGAATGGGGGAGGAGAAGAGAGAGAGGGAGACACAGAATCCGAAACAGGCTCCAAGGCTCTGAGCCGTCAGCATAGAGCCTGATGCAGGGCTCGAACCCAAGAATTATGAGATCCTGACCTGAGCCAAAGTCAGATGCTTAAATGACTGAGCCACCCAGGCACCCCTGTATTTAATATTTTTATGCTATAATTGGTATTTAAAATTTTTCAATTGCCAATAGTTTGTTTTTTTAAATTTTTAAAATGTTTTTATTTATTTTTGAGAGAGAGACAGACAGAGCATGAGCTGGGGAGAGGCAGAAAGAGAGGGAGACACAGTTGGAAGCAGGCTTCAGGCTCTGAGCTGCCACCACAGAACCCGACGTGGGGCTCGAACTCAAGAACCGGGAGATCATGACTTGAGCCGAAGTCGGACGCTTAACCAACTCAGCCACCCAGGCATCCCAATAGTTTTTTTTTTTTAATGTTTTATTTATTTTATATATAGAGAGAGCACAAGCAGGGGAGGGGCAGAGAGAGAGAGCGAGAGCGAGAGCGAGAGAGAGAGAGAGAGAGAGAGAGACAGAATCAGGAGCACAGAACCCGATGTGGGGCTTGAACCCACAGACTGTGAGATAATGACCTGAACTAAAGCCAGACGCTTCAGTCACTGTGCCACTCAGGCGCCCCCAATAGTTTATTGTTAATACCTAGAAATACGATTGTGTATACTGACCTGTTCTGTGACATTGATGAACTCACTCTCGGCAGTATACTTCAGAGTCTTAAGCAATTCCCATATGGACTATTGTGTCATCGTCAATTAATGACAGTTTTATGTTCTCCTTTCTAATCTTCATGGCTTTAATTTCTTTTTCTAGCTTAATTATTCCAATTAGGACATCAATACAATACTGAATAGAAGTGGTAAGAATGGATGGCCTTGTTCCCAGTTTTAGAGAGAAAGCATTCAGTCTTTCACTATTAAGTCTGATGTTAGTTTCAGGTTCTTTTTTTTTTTTTTTCAATCCCTTTTATCAGGTCAAGGAAGTTCTCTTCTCTTTCTAGTTTGCTGAGTGTTTTTATCACAAACGGCTGTTTTCAGTTTTGTCACATCTTTTTGCAACTATTGGGGTAGTCACTTGGGTTTTCTTAGTATTAGATTGATGAGTTTCCTCTTGGTAAATCTTATCAATCTTTCCTGGAATAAGCCCCACCTGGTCATGATATACATATTATCTGCCTTATACGCTGGGGTGCACAGGTGAACATCAAAGCCAGAAACATCGGCCTGTCGTGCAACTTCCCCTTGATCTCTGCCTCTATAGCAGTGGCCGTGATGGCCCCGTGAAGACATAAACAGATTTGCCGAGGTCGGGAGACTGGCTTGTAGACCCCATCACCTTTCCCTTTACTGCTCTGTTGTACCGCTGAGGTGTGCAATGCTCACGCCTGTCCGCACTTGCCCCCTGGGCAGCACCTTTACCCCTCCTTTTCTTTTTCTTTTTAAACAGTACGGCCATGACTTGGCCAAGCTCTTCATATACAGTAGTTCATAAACTCAGCATCCGAATCACATCGAGGCAGGTTTATTGTCATCACATTTTATGGACAAGGGGATAAGACTTCGAGGAGCGAGGTGACATGGCTAAGGTCGCACAGCACGTAACTCCCGTGCCGAGCATCACACACACTCTGCTCTGACACCACAGCCCGCGCTCTTTGCCATTTCCCCCCAGGCTGAGTGGCCTGGACGCCTCCAGCCCTCCATCGTCTAATATCACTTAGAGACTGAGCCACCTGGGGTCCACCTCTGGGAATTCTCCGCCTCGGGTGACCCCTGTGGAAGGAAGACAGCTGGCTGGTGGCAGCTGAGATCTGAGCAGATGAGCCAGCCGGGGCCCATAAAGACCGGGGGCGGTGCCAGCCCCCTCTTGTTTGATGGACAACCTTTTACATGGAGCAGGACTCTGATCCTGAGCCCTGCTGGTCTTAGAGACTTTTGCATTCCTCGTTCTGAAATAGCAGCTTGAGAAGCCAAATGCTGCTTCTCTGGTTTCACATTCTGCCCATCTTTGACCAATTAGTTGATGTTCCTTACGATCATTGCTTCTGCTCTATTTCATTTTCCTGCTGCTGATGCGGGTCCACTCAGTGATGGCAAGGGGAGGGGGGCCACTGGTTGTTTTTTCATCTAAGCTTCACAATTAAGGCTTGTCCGTTGGGCTCTTCATTGTGGTCTTTCCTCCCACTTTTTCTCCTTTCTGTTTACTCATCTGCAGAGTTCGGAGAGACGTGCGCCCAGGCTCAAATTCCACACGTTCTTTATCTTGCCGTAGCATGTTGGCGTGAGAGGGAGAGACAGAGATTAGATTACAGAATGTTGGAGCAGGACTGGATGACTTTGCAGCTCATTCTAGAGGCAGTTGGCCCCATTTTACAGATGGGGAAAGGGAGGCCCCCCAGAAGATGGGATGGGACCTGGGCCTTCTAGCGCCCAGGCCAGTGTCCTTTTCTTGCGGTGCGCCAGTGCCTGGAGCCTTTTTCTCTAGCTTCTGTGGGAACGTAGCTGGTTCTCGCGGGACCTGGAAAACCCCATGGTCATTTTTACCCCTGATGCAGGCACGTTCTCCCGTGCCTACTTTGGGAAGTCAAAAAGAGGAAGTGAGTTACCGGACCCTGGCGATGGAGAAAGTCTCTGAAACTTCACGTGCCCTGGGGGTTGCTGGCCTTTTGGAGTTAAACCTCTCTTTGGTCTTTCCTGGGAAGCTGGCCTGAGGAAGCCCAGATGTGTTTTGTTGACAGCTGTCTCTGGGTGATGTTCGCCAGGTTCTGTGGTCAGAAGCGATGCCCCTATCCCCTTATTTATATCTCCCTTCAGAGCACTTTGGGACCAATTAACTGCAGCTACCTGGAGACCTGGGAGGGTGGCAGATACGTCTGGGGCCAATATTAAGAAGAAAAGTCGTAGGGGCACCCGGGTGTCTCGGCCAGTTCAGCGTCCGACTTCGGCTCGGGTCATGATCTCACGGTTCTTGAGTTCGAGCCCTGCATTGGGCTCTGCCGTCAGGGTGAAGCCTGCTTCGGATTCTCTGTCTCCCCCTCTCTCTGCCCCTCCCCTGCTTGCCCATACTCTCTCTCTTTCTCCAAAATAAACATTTTTGAAAAAAGAAGAAAAGTTGTAGATTTGCCCAGATTTTCCCATTATTTATACTCTCTATTAAGAAAATGTAATGTCTATGGAGAAGTCATTTAAGGTCTGCGAGCTTCTGTTTCCGTAAATATAATATGGGAACAATAACTGATTTTCCTCATCCTTAGGGAGGAAGGGGGAATGTAAGTAAGGCACTATATGAAAGGGCTTTAAAAGCAAAAATAATCAGTTGATGCTACCGTGAATTTGTTGAATTAGTTTTCGTGATCTGGTAGGTGCAGATCTTCTGACCTGAGAAAATCATGCTGTGCAAAAAAAAGAGTGGATCCCAGCCCCGAAGTAAGGTGGCTCAGAGCCCGGTAGCTAGGACACAGAGGGGCCCTTGGTTCATCGATGGGGCTCCCACTTCTCAGAAGGAAAGCTTGGTAGAGGTAGGCTGGTCCCCTCCACATCCTGGGGCCCAGCGGTATCGAGTCGCAGTACTGAGGTCCCTGGTGGGGACACACAGCCATGGCAGGGACCCAGCAAACAGTCTGAACAGGTGCTCTGGTGCCACCACGAAAACTTGTGGACACGCAGCTCTGAGAGCCACAGACGCTTGAAAGGGTCACAGCTGTTACTACCACCCAGAGCCTGGGAAGCAGCTACAACCCTTCCTCACAGGGACGGAGGTGTGTGGGTGTGTGTGTCTCTGTGTGTGTGTATGAGTGTGTGTGTGAGTGTGGGTATGTGCATCTGTGTATGTGAGCCTGTGTACATATGTGTATATGCACGTGAGAGTATGTATATGTGTGCATGTATGTGCGTGTGTGAGTGGGTGTGAGTATATGTGCGTATATGTTTGTGTGAGAGACGGAATCTATATCTGAATGTATGTGAATATGGGTGTGTGAATTTGTGTATGTGTGTGTGTATGTGTGTAATAGAGTGTATATATGTGAGTGTGTGTGGGAGGGTGTATGTATGTATGTGCATGTGTGAGTGGGTGTGAGAGTATATGTGCATATATGTTTGTGTGAGAGACAGAGTCTATGAATGTGTCTGACTGTGCATATGTGTGTGCGTGCTCATGGGTATGAGTGTGTAAGTGCAGGTGTGTTTGTGTGCACCTCTGTGCATGTGGGTTGGGAGTGGGGCGCACAGGCCCTTTCTTGGGTGAATGACGGGCCGTTTTGCAGGCAGTGGTTTCTTTTTAAACCGCCGAGTGGGTGGTGCTGTGAATCCCACTGAGTGAGCTGTGATAGGGAGTGACCGGTGAGGGGACAGATCAGTGTGTCTTAGACCATCTGTGGCAAAGGAACAGATTTCTTTTCCTTTAATTCCCTATCCATTATGGGTCAATGAAAATATGCTAAAAAATGAATGACGACAAAAATGTTGTAAAAAGGACACAAAACATAAGCCTCAATGTAAAATGTTTAGACGTGCCAGACGGAAGGTTACCTGGTCAAATCGCTGGGAAGGTTCCCGCAGGTTGCCTGCCAGTGTGTGCCCGGGGCCCAGGGGCCGCAAGGCTGGCAGGGCCGCTGGTCCCCGGAGCCTGCTTTGTGTCGCATTGGGCTAGGTGACTGGTCCGAGGGAGACATGGAGAGAGCACGGAAGGGGTCCTTTGCTGCAGGCTGGCCTAGAGCCCCTCTAGTCTGTGAAAGCAGAGAGAGATGCGTCGAGGGCTATCACCAGGGGCCATCAATTTGGGGCCAGAGCAGCCGGCTCAGGGAATACTTCCCAGGGCCACCCGGCCTCTGTCACCACCCATGCCAGCGGCAACGGGTGTCCTGGGACCAGATGCCATGGTGTTGGTGGAAAACAACTTTCTGGCCTTGCTGGGTGAGAGCCCCCCACTGGGATGTGGGATCGCTTTGTCCGAAAGCAGCTTTGAAATAGGGGCTCACTAATTACAGTGTGTATCTTTATATAGAGACTGTGGTCGTTTGATTTCTCTCTCTCTCCCTTTTCCCCCCATGGCCTCAAGGCACTTCTTGTGCCTTCTGGCCTGGGATGTCCCAGGGGGGTGGAAGAAACAAGGCGTAGGGGAAAATGGCTCTGGGGACAGACGGTGGCCTCTGTTCACCTTGTGGTATCAGTGGGCAAGACAGGATCTGTGCCTTTGCCTTAATGCCTTTCCATGATAGTCTTTTCAGACTGTAATGTCTAAGGTGCGCCTCCTCCAGGGCAGCCTCAGCCCTCCCCTCCGTGGCGGCGATGTGCTGGGAGGGGCTGCTTCTCGGTGCCGCTGTGGGAACTGGCAGGGATGTGGCGGAGGGTGGCTCTGGCACGGTGACCCTGGGCAGCACAGCCTTTGCAGGGGAGCCGCCAGGAGGTCCGGGTATCAGCTGGTGCCTCTGGCTCAGCATTTTTGCAGCGAAGCTGTTGGGAGGAAAGAAGCAGAACAAAGACATCCACTGTGATGGGTGTCGCTTCTTACCTAAGTGGACGTTTCCTCGGGAGCTGCGAGGATCTTTGCAAAGGAGCCTAGGTCTGGGGTCTTGCCCTCGCGTGTCCTGGTTTCCAAAGGCCCCGGGCATATATTTTGGCTCCTTCTCACCCATGGCCTTTCTCAGAACCCACAGCACAGAGCAACGGAGTCTTAAAGTGTCTTGTCTTTGCTTTGTTCTCAGGGCAGGAAGACCCCAACAGTTTACGCCATAAATACAACTTCATCGCTGACGTGGTGGAGAAGATCGCTCCCGCTGTGGTTCACATCGAGTTGTTTCGCAAGTAAAGAGGGCCTTCTTGTTTTCCCACGACCTCTGATGCTTCCCCGCAGCCGCACTGCCGTTAGCAAAGCGTCAGAGCTGCCTCTGAGGCGCTTGGGTTTGTCCAAGGGCCATCAAATATATTCCTACGGGAAGATAACATTTATTTGTCCCTTAGTGTGCTTTCCCTTTTGGCTCTTTAAATACACATTCTTGACCTTCTAGAGAAGTTAAGAACCTCTCGTGCTAAAGAGAGTCCCTAAGAATATTTTATAAGTGGAATTTTTTTGATGCTCACAACAATCGGTAGCCTTCCATTGTATTGAATGATACATAGACCCAGCATGTAAAGCAACGATTGCTAGGTGTGTGTTACTCTTGCAGAACCAATTAATCAATGTGTCCAAGAGTTGATCGTAAGGTGTGTCATGCTTCACTGGGCTCTCTCTCCTCGGGGTTCTAGGCTTCCTTTTTCTAAGAGGGAGGTGCCGGTGGCCAGTGGGTCTGGCTTTATCGTGTCTGAAGATGGACTGATTGTGACAAACGCCCACGTGGTGACCAACAAGCATCGGGTCAAGGTTGAGCTGAAAAATGGCGCCACCTACGAAGCCAAAATCAAGGATGTGGATGAAAAGGCAGACATTGCACTTATCAAAATTGACCACGAGGTAAGTGCGCGCCACACCTGCAGAACTCGATTTCCAGGTTGTGAGACTGGGAGCATTTAAGAGATACGGGGTGTATGGCCTGGGCTGGGTGGGAGAAGGGGGCTCATGGCAGCTTCTTTCATAAGCAGACTATCAGATCACAGGTTTTTTAAGAAAGTTTTATTTACATTTATTTATTTTTGAGAGATAGAGTGAGACAGAGAATGAGCAGGGAGGGGCAGAGAGAGAAGGAGACACAATCTGAAGTAGCCCCAGGCTCTGAACAAGTGTTCAGCACAGAGCCTGATGCGGGGCTCAAACCCGTGAACCCCCAAGCCCTGCATCACGACCTGAGCCAAAGTCGGACACTTAACCGACTGAGCCACCCGGGCGCCCCAAGATTGGAGTTTTAAAACTAGAGGCTTATATTTTTATAAAAGAAACCAACAATTAAAGACATTAGTAGGTAAGCACTGAACACTGAGTCTCCCTTCCCGGCTCTGAGGCAACTGCTGTTAACAGATTTGTGTTCATTTGTGCATTTCAGCAGGTTTCAGCATCCCAAATTGGACATTTGCAGCTTTCCTAGATGTGTTTTAACACAATGCTCCATTCTTAAGTTCTGGAAACCTTGAATTAAAGCACCGCTAATAGAGTTCTCCTTACAGGACTTCTCAGAGCTTTTGATGTACTCATATGCACACAAGTGTCCCACAAAAGGGTGTATACTCCAAATGATAATCATCCGAGCTTAGGACTTTTTTTTTTTTTTTTTTTTGCAAAACTGAGACATCGTGAGCTCAGTCTGGGAAATACCATGTTCGAAAGCGGTTTGCTCTCTATTTAAATATTCTCCTCGTCGTCATTTTTGCGCTGCTGATTTGTTCAGCAAAGCCTTCATACCTGAAATTAAATCCAGTTCTTACGAGGCTGTCACCAGTTCCCACTTGATGGCGTGTTGCTTGCGGAGGCTGGGTTTGCTCCGTGGCGTGTGTAGTGAGATTTGCATTTTCTGGTTGCTTCGTGCTCTTGTGAGCTTGCAGACTTCAGGTGGAAGGAAGACCCTGGGGAGGCCGGAGTCATGTTGTTGGCCTAGGAAAAGATCCTGGGCTGAGAGCTATGAGGGGTCTCTTTCCCACCTCTTCACGAACCTTTGCCTGGCTGGGGGCTTGAAGGCAGACCAGTGGAGTATCACACAGGCTGTTGTCTGTGCTGTTTATCTGGCCCTGTGCCTGGTGGCCTTTAGCAAAGTCTCGATTGCGTATTATTTCTATTAGGTAACTGTGGAATTTCTAGCAACAGCTCTCTTAGAAGATGTGTTTATTGGTCAGAATATAATCATAAAAACTTCTACTTGATGAGCTCCAGTGCTGATCCAGGCTCTGCCCTCATGTGTAACTTCCCCCTAATCAGCTGTATCATCCCCATTTCTCAGAGGAAAAAACAGGGGCTCAGAGAGCTTAAGTCACCTGCCCAAAGTCACACAGCTATGCTGCGGTGAAACTAACCTTCCAAACCATGACAGGCTGCTGACCTTCCACTGCTCAAGGCCGTGGCCTTCACTGGAGGGATGGAACCCAGCCTTTTGGGGTGATGGAATGGATGGCTGGACTTGAAATAGCCCACGGGACGGCTGGCGCTTCCCTATTTAGGAACGTGCTGCCAGAAAGGTGTCCAGGATGTGGAGTCTCACCGGAAGGAGGCTGGCCAGAATAGCACATCCTGTGGCCACACGCAAGACTTTTCGGCTCCCCTGGGCTCCTGGGAGGCAGCCAGCAGCCGGGGCTCTCTGCAGGCAGGGTGCCGACCCGGTGCCGCGTGAGCTGCCGCCGCGCTGAGTGATTTTGTGTTCGGAGTGCGTGGGCACATAATGTGCCTCTGGCCAGGGGGATGTTCTTTTCAGATTCTGAGCCAAGGTGGAGACTACTCTTGTGTCATCCCTGACATGTCCAGGCAGGACGTGAAACATCTCAACCCACCGGCTTTGCAGTATTTCTGACTCCGCCCTTGCCGCTCGCCTCCCCCCACCCCTGGGGGTCCAGCGCTTCACCCAACAGCACACAGTCTGCCGTGTGTTTCCAGCTCAAGAGAAAGGTGCTTAACATTTAAAAGCTGAACTAAATGTGGCTCTTGAGAAAGGAATCGGAAATGAATGGATATTAAATTGCAGACACCCACACAAGAGACTCGTCTCCACTTACTAAACTGCTTTTTTTATTTTTTGCTGATAGGAGTGGGAAGTGGGGAGCGTAAAGCCATCTCTTCCAGCTCTTTCCCTTTTGTTGCCTTAGTTTGATGATTGATTATTTAGGAGGGGGCGGAGACTGGCAGGGAAGGAGGCTCAGTTTGGAGGGAGCCTCTCCTCGGAGCAAATCCATATTCGCCCCACATTCGCCCCAGCCGCACACAGTGTAATAACTTGCAGGCTGTGGATGGGCTGTGAGCTTGCCCTGTGTCACCGTCAGGAATGGAAAAAGAGAAAGCGAGTGTGAAAACTCAGAGCAAAGCGAACAGAACCAGCAGAAATGGAGCCTGAGGATCGAGAATCATTCCAAATGGTGCCACGTGAGGCTGTGGCCCAGCTCCCCTCCCCACCCGCCGATGCTGTTTCCTAAGAGCCCAGTGAAATCCATGTGACTGCCTGCCATGTACAAGGGCTCAGTGGCTCACTTGGTGGCTCATAACCTGGGCCCATTTCTTCCTCACCCCCCCGCCCCCCCTCGTGATTTCTTTTGGAGGCTCTCTGTGACTTTAAACAGCTATGTTCGTACTGAGTGTGGTATTCTTAACACTTTTAAGGAATAGAAATGACCATGGACATCTGTTGTCANGCCAGCCCGCCGCCAGCCACTGTCTCCCGGGAACAGCAGCTAGCGTTGTCTTTGGGGTCTCCTTCTCCCCTCTTGGACCGTCTTGGTGAGACTGTCAGTCGCGGTGCCCCACCCTCCGGGGCCGGGGGTGGACGCATGACCGTTAGGTCAAGCAGGCCCTCCCCTCAGGGGTGCAACTGTGTGTTACCCTCCCAGAAACTGCAGGGGCCGCGCTGGCGGAGACCCCCAGGCACTGAGTTCCAGCCGTCTCTGAGCCCAGTCTGTCTACTTTTCCGTCCATTCCTGGAGTTCCCCTCCCATCTCCAGTGAACCCCCTTTGGCTTGAGGTTGCCAGCAACATGTCTGGGCTTGCGACCAAGGAACTCTGTTTTTGCTTCTCACGGCCGAGAAGACACATGTGCACTCACTTTCCCTGCTGAGTTTGGAGACTGGAGAGCTTTCAGAAGAGCTTGCCCGGTCTGTTCCCCTGCCCCCCGCCCCCCAAGCTGGGGGAGGTCGGTGCCCCCCCTGACCCCCTCAAGTCCATTCTGTGCTTCTGTCCTAGGATTTGCACCTCCTCTTTCCTGGGGCCAGCAGCAGCCCGGGGAGGGAGCGCCAGCTGCAGGAAGTTGGGACAGCACGCATGCAAACATTTTAATAGAAAGCAGCTTTGAGGGCAGACGAGTTCAGCTTCAGATACAAACTGTTTCCAAATGTGTTTAACATGACACTGGCCGTGTTTNGACGCAGAGGTAAAAAGAGAGTGGTTTGGTTTCTCTCCGCCAGACTCCAGAGCAGAAATACTGGGGGTGTATTGAGGGGAAATCTCCTTTTGTTACAGCAGTTTTCCAGCTGTGTGGACGAGGAAGCACATGCCTCCCTTGCTCCATCCAGCTTTCGGACCACTGCTGTCTCCCCTTGACGCATTTCCCTGGGCTCTTAGGAAGAGAGCATAGCTCCTTTGTGGGCCTCGGGGCCCTGGCCTGATGGGGCGCCCTCCCCTCCCAACCTCATCTCCTCCCTCCGCCCTCCGGCCACCCGCTCTGCTTAGCCTCCCTCACAGCAGGGCTGCTCCTCCGGGGGGCCTTGGCCGTGCCTCCCTCCCCACCCCCACCCCTGGGTGTCTCCCTGCACCTCCCCCCAGAGCTGGCCTTCCCATCTCTTCGGGGCTCCCGCCAGATTCTGCCCCAGACAGCCCTTCCCCAGCCCACGACCTGAGGGGGCAGTCCACATCCCAGCCCCCCGCCTGTCACTCTGAGGACAGTCGCATGTCCCTTGTTCATTCCCCCCTGCTCACGTCCTTAGCACAATGTACACTTGCCTCATTTGTTGGTGTAAGTGTTTCCTGCGCGGCTGGAAGGTGAGGGACACGCCCGTCACACTCACACATCAGGTCGTGAGTGCTGGGCAGCCGTGTCTGGGCACGGATCTAAGTGCCCTCTGCTCCGAGGAATTGCCAGAGCGGGGAGGCACCGGGCTCACACGGTGGCCTGTGTCCCACTGTCACGTGAGGGCGTGATGGCGCCCGCCCACCGCGCCCTCCCCAGCCAGTGCTCGTCAGATCCCGAGGCCTGTCTGGTTTGGACGGACACCTGGCCTTGCCCGGCCTCCAGTAGCCCTGTGATCTTTGCTAACTCAAAGCCCTGCTGAGGCCGTTAGGTTTCCTGTGGGCGCCTTCCCCTGACGCCAGCAACCGGGGAGGCATGTGTGAGCGGCCAGGTTGAGGCTTGTGAGGTGTTTTTCTTCCCTCACCCCCAGGCCTGCGTCCGTCCACATTCGGGCCACATTCGGGCCAGTTGCCGCCTACGGGCCAGACTCATTTGAAGTGGCCAAAGAGGAAGACTTCTGGGCGAGGGGCCTGCTTTGTTTTCAGAGGTCCTTTTACTGCTGAGCCGGCCACTGGGGCAGGAAGAGCTGCCGGCTCTGATGTGTGAAGCTCGGGACAGGGGTCACTCTGGGTCGAGGGCCCTGGGCCTTCCATATACGGGTTCCAGTGGCCGCTCAGCAGGCCCTGTCTTCTCCAGGCCCGTGTCTGAAGGTTTGGCCCGGCGCACGGTGGCGAGTCTGCTGTGAGGAGGGCCCGAGGAGGCCCCGGGACGGTGACGAGGGCCCCGGGGGGTGCGGCGCTAGGCATGACTCATGCCCGCCCGTCTGCCAGCTCTCCTTAGGCAACCTGACCGTCAGAAGGCGCTGACTAAGCCGCGTGAGCCGTCCAAGAGTGAATCAGATAACGCAGAGGCTGCGCTGGAATGGCGTCCCATCTTCTGGAGTCTGTCACTCCTCGTCGTAAAGCAAGCGGGAGCCCGGGCTGAGAGCACGACCACAGTTACCCTCTCAGTTTGCGTCTGTGTTTTTCCTTCCTGGATTCTTTTCCCCACGCCCTCCGTGCCGGCTGCTCCGTGGTCTCGCTCGCTCGCTCTCCCAGAACGCCGAGGCTGCCGTTGCATTTGTAGAGATGCCACGGACCCTGTTGGTGTTACAAGGCTTCTATTACCGTATTGATTTTTACCATTTTTAGGGGGTGGGGATCAATAATTCATGAAATATTATGTGGAAACTAATTTGACAATAAACTATTAAAAAAAAAAATAATAATAATTCATGAGGTAATGGAAACCCAGGCAGCAGAGACGAAGCCGGCCTTCGTGCCTCTGAGCAGCCGTGGGCCAGACGTGGCCCCTCACGTTACGATTGCAGCCCCTCCTGGAATGTGGAAATGTTTCAGTTCCCCAAACTATCAAAACCGGAGCCCCAGTGTGTTCTCTGGCCCCGGTTCAAGAACTTAGCTGATTGTTAAGGAAATTCTTTGGCTATTTTTTCTCTTAATATGGTAATGCCTTTTTTCACTTCGGCGCTCCCTCTTCAGGGAATTGGATTAAGACTCTGATTTATGGTTCTGACACAGCCGTTCCCAGGTTTTCAGCCTGGATTTGTAGGTGCCCCATCTGGAGGGTGTCCCGTCCCCTTCACTGCGTGGGGGACACACACTGCTTCCATTTGACAGTTTAGTGAGTGTGTCACGGCGCGTTAGAGTCCAGGGCTGGCCAAGTGCCGCCTGCAGGCCCCATGCAGCCTATACCCGTTTTCGTAAATAAAGTTTTATTGCCACGCCAGCCATGCCCATTCCTTTGTTTAGAGTCTGTGGCGGCTTTTGCCCCGGGCCAGCAGAGTTGTAGTTAGGATGGAGGCCACATGGTGAATTCTTTTTGGCCTTTCACAGAGGAAGCTTGCCAACCCCGGTGTGAGGTGATTAACACCTTGTCCTGGGGAGCTGAGTGTGCTGGGGGCCAAGTGTACTCCTGAGACCCAAGCGAGAAGCGAGTGAGGCTCTAGGGGACCAAAGGCGAGAGGACAGAGAGGCTGATTTCACCTGCTCTTTCTCCTGGGGCGTGTGTGTGCATGTGTGCGTGCGTGGTGAATTGTGTGTGGTGTGTGCACGTGTGTGTGGTGCGTGTGTGTGCATGTGTGCATGCGTGGTGAATTGTGTGTGGTGTGTGCACGTGTGTGTGGTGCGTGTGTGTGCATGTGTGGTGACTTGTGTGTGCACGTGTGTGTGTATCTGTGGTGAATTGTGTGTGGTGTGTGCATGTGTGTGTGGTGCGTGTGTGCATGTGTGGTGAATTGTGTGTTCACGTGTGTGTGTGGTGAATCGTGTGGTGTGTGCACATGTGTGTGGTGAATTGTGTGGTGTGCGCCCGTGTGTGGTGTGTGTGCGCATGTGTGGCGAATTGTGTGTGGTGTGCGTGCGCGTGTGGTGTGTGTGCGCATGTGTGGCAAATTGTGTGTGGTGTGTGTGTGCATGTGTGGCGAATTGTGTGTGGTGTGTGCACGCGTGTGTGGCGTGTGTGTGCATGTGTGGCAAATTGTGTGTGGTGTGTGCACGTGTGTGTGGTATGTGCGCACGTGTGGTGAATTGTGTGGTGTGTGCGCGCGTGTGTGGTGTGTGTGTCATGTGTGGTGAATTGTGTGGTGTGTGTGTGGTGTGTGCACGTGTGTGTGGTGTGTGCGCATGTGTGGTGAATTGTGTGGTGTGTGTGTGGTGTGTGTGTCATGTGTGGTGAATTGTGTGGTGTGTGTGCATGTGTGGTGAATGTGTGGTGTGTGCATGTGTGTGTGGAGTGTGTGTGCATGCGCACGTGTGTGGTGTGTGCGTGTATGTGGTATGTGCATCCATATGTGCATGCGTGTGCGAAGTGAATGTGGTGTTTGTGCGTGCGTGTGGTGTGTAGGCGTGTGTGTACTTGTGTTTGGGGTGTGTGCACGTGCACGTCCATATGTATGTGTGGTGTGTGTGTGCACATGTGAATTGTGTGTGGTGTGTGAGTGTGTGCACTTCATGTGCATGTGTGGTGTGTGCGTGTGTGTGGTATGTGTGTGCGTGTGCACGTGCATGCGTGTGTGTGTGCATGTGGTGTGTGGGAGTGTGAATTGTGCTTTATTCGCTGCTGCTCCTGCTGCTCGGTTTTGCTGGATTCGGCAGGGAGAGGTCTTATTTTTGCCCATTTCTCTGTATTCTCAGCACAGGGTTTCCATGAATCCAAGATGTTTTGAAAATTATTATCCAATTTGAAATCCTAAAGGTCTTTAGAGCCTGCTTTGATCATTTTCCTCAGTTACTCTTTATTCACTCGTGGATTCTGTAAGTCTTTACTGAGCGTCTGTCTTGGCCAAATGGTGTGTCAGGCGCTGAGGGTATATCAGCATGTGGCCAGGAGCCGTGAGGTGACAGTCCAGGGTGGGAAACGGGAGAAGTGGAGGAAAAGACCGTGACAGGTACAGAAAAGGAGCGAACAGAAGAGGTAGAAGGCACTGGGGGCTGGGGAGACTCTACTTGGTGCGGGCAAGGAAGCTTACATTTGGAGGTGTCAGGAGGGCAGGTAGAGCCACCCCAGGGGAGGATTGGGCACCAAGCCTGCCACGGACCTTGGGCCAAGTGCAAACTTACTTCTCAGTGAGTTTATTCGGGCCCGTCAGATCACCAGCCGACGTTTCTCGTTAGCTGCTTTTTCTGCATGTTGTCTACATTTCTTATTGGCCTTGTTCTTGGGAATTCCTGGTCATACTCTGGAAAGCTCCACTTTCTTATGTAGTCAATCTCCTGAGAGTCTGAAAGTGCTAAGACTGCATAACGACTTGGTTGCCTCATTTCACGGCAGTGTAGATGCAGTTTCCCCAAACCGCTTTCGCACCACCATCGTGACCACCTTCTAGGGCAAGGGAGAAATAAGACATTCTGATGAATTTGGACCGATTATTTTAATACATGTGCTAATTAACAAGTCGCTTTTGCTAATGAAAGCACCAGAATCTGGTAATGAGAGTATGTGACTCATGGTATTTCCCTCTTTGCTTTGGTTACCAGGCAGCTCATTGAAACCATTGGCTTTGTGGTTAGACTATTCTTTGTGATTCTTTTTTATGTTAATTAGCTTAGTGTAATATGCCCTGTGTCACCGTCTCAGATTATTTTTATGCAGAGGCTGTTACTATTTAAAAATTTTTCTAAACATAAATTTGAAAGGAAAGGTATTTCCTTGGGCTTCTCTGCATACAGGACAGCACAAGGTCTAAGTGGTCATGGGGAGTGAGGAGCCAGTTCAGGTGAATAGACTTGGGTGGCTGCGGCGTGCTGAGCACTGAATCCACCAGAGATGGACCCCTGCCCTTCCCTTGGGGAAGGATCTTTAATGATCTGGTTTGTTCATTCTTTCATTTTTCACTTTCCTATTCGCTGACTTATAAAATAAATCCTTAGCGGCCAATCCCTATCGTGAGTGAAGCTGGAGTCAGTGTCTGATGAAAGTGATGGGGTCCAGAGGCTGGTGTGCGGCGAAGACCAGAGTTAGGCTTGATGGAGACAATGTTTTGCCTCCTCTGGATGCCGTGAAATGAGTACAGTCACTGCCCGTTGGGCTCCCATATAGAACTGTTGACATTTTGTGGCTTAGACAACAGGAGTAAGCGAATTTTTAAGATGCCAGTGTTTCTTGATACAGCCTGATGGAGACTAAATATTCTGGCGGGGTTCACAGACAGGGATGACGAAGGTCGTTGGCTGACTCTTTCTCTTTCTGCTTGGGCTTGACCATGCTCTGTTCCTTTCTCTTTCTCCCTCCGCCTCCCCTGCTTCTCCCGTCTCCCGAACCCTCCCCTACTCCCATCCATGGAACAGTCTTAGATGCTGACAGCACCCCCGCCCCCCGCCCCAATGCCTCTGCGGCCTCGTTTGCTTTTCCACGGTAAGCAGGCAAGCTTTGCGGTTCTGCTTCTTCCTGGGTATGGGGGACGTGCTATTTTCTCCATTGCATATTTTTTTTAAAAGAAAATGAAAGGTTAGCATAACTGTTTCCAGAAAGCGCACTGAATCACTCCGTTGAGTCCCAGCCAGCTGCTGCAACATTAGCCTTTGAAGCACCCTGCGGCCGATACACACAGGACCAGGCTGGGAGCTCCAGCCCCTCGACAACGAGCGTGCCGGACAGCGGGCAGAGGCAGCGGCTCCCGCCCACTCAGCCACGAAAATATTTTTGTAGCAGGAGCGCTTTATACTTTCCAAGGAAGAGAAAGAAGTAGTTCACTTGCCTCATTAGGTTAAGAACATTTTTTTCTCTTCAGTTTTATTGGCCTTCTCTGTAAGGAGTGCAGGGGCATGAGCATCTGCTCGTAGGCAGAACCCGGTGTGGCCAGAAGCTGAAAGATCGACAGGCCATTACCTTTAGATCCTCTCTACACAACTCTGGGCTGAGCCAGCGTCTGGAGAATTCCAGGAGTCCCCTCTCCTCTTGCGGCAGGCGCTCGCAAGGACCATCTATCTGCCCCCATCGGGGAGTTGTATGAAAAGAGATTTATTTATTAAGGACTGCGGTGCCTGTTTTGATCTCACCGATTTAACGGTTGTCTGCTAATAGGCTTTTTGGACATCAGCCAGGTCTTTTGGAAAGAACCCTAATTGTCAGAGCTGGAATGACCTTGGCCATCACTAGCCTCCAACAGCCTTATTTTAGAAGTGGTCAAATCCCGGGCTCAGAGAAGTCAATCAAGTGGCTCAAGGTCACGGAGTGAGTTCATACGGGACCAGGTCCAAAGCTGGCTGTCCCGCTGCCTGGGACATCGTGCTTCTGGGATCAGCGGCTGAGGTGGCATGTATGCACGTGTGTGTGTGTGCGTGTGCGTGTGGTGTGATTTTGTCTGAGCCTTCTCTTGTGCATCACCCTTGGCTGCTGCTGGAGGATAGGCCCAAAGCAGGCCATCACCCAGGACGTTACTCAGCACAGACTCAGACTTCCTTCCTCGGGGCTTCCGGTGTGTGATTCATGTTCAGCGGGAGTCCAGGCCCCATAGAGAGTCATCGAAGCAGGTGGTGCCCACAGGCTTGCCTCCAGGCCCTGGCCCGGGCTTGGCTGAGGATAGTTCAGCCTCCCAGCACCAGAGAAACAGCATGGCCAGGCCCTCCCCCAAGGACTCTTGAACTCAGCCTCCTCTGGCTGGTTTCTGTGCTGATTGCCCTTGGATTCCTCACGCGCCCTGCTGTGTACCATCTCTGCTGCCGTCACTCGCCCCTGTGGAAAGGGCCTGCACCATGAGCGTCTGGGCAGTGGGCAGGGGAGGCCGGAGGGAAGAACACCTGGGTTGGAGGCAGAGGGAGGATTCTGGTCCTGGGACCGCCTGCTCCTAGCCGTGGGAACGTCGTCACATGGGCACGATGGTCTGTCCCACTGAGCGTCTGGTTGTAAACTTTTTTAAATGTTTGTTTATTTTTGAGAGAGAGACACAGAGACCGAGCACGAGCAGGGGAGGGGCAGAGAGAGACGGAGACACAGGATCCAAAGCAGGCTCCAAACTCTGAGTTGTCAGCACAGAGCCCAATGTGGGGCTCAAACCCATGAACCGTGAGATCATGGTCTGAGCCAAAGTTGGATGCTCAACTCACTGAGCCGCCCAGGTGGCCCAGAGCGTCTGGTTGTAAAAGCCAAGCAAACGACAGAGCACAAGGCACGTAGGACATGCATACAAGGCCGGGGCGGGTGGGGGGTGGTTGGTTCGGCCAGGCTCTGTTTGGACCACTTGTGTCTTGCACTAACACAGACTTTTCACGATCATTACATGTTTTTGAAGCAGGTTTCTCCTTTCACCCCCCGTCCACACCCCCCAGCCACCAAAAAACTGCATGAAAGAGCCTATACTTACTAGTGCCCTTCCCAAACATTGTTAGGTATTAGGATTGCTGTCTAAATTTTGTTTAATATTTATTTACTTTTGAGAGAGAATGTGAGTGGGGGAGAAGTAGAGAAGGAGACACAGAATCCGAAATAAGCTCCAGGCTCTGAGCTGGCAGCACAGAGCCCGATGCAGGGCTTGAACTCACGGACTGCGTGATCATGACCTGAGACCAAGTTGGACCCTTCACTGACTGAGCCACCCAGGAGCACCTAGGATCGTTGCTCTAAAATGAACCCATTCCCCCTAAGCCTTGCTGAACGTTAATGGCTCCCACCCCACCTCCTTCCTTGTTCCTGATGCTACAGCCCTGGTCCGTCCAACCATGATCCACCCCGATCCTAATGCGGACAAATTCTGGGGAGGCTAAGGCAGTCATGGGGGTCATGTTCCCCTTGTCAAAGAGTGGTTGAGGGTAATCTTATGGCTGATTGCTCACCGATAACCCAGGAAGAGGAATGTGCTGGGCCTCTGGATTCTTTGTTCTTCTGGAGAGGCACACAGGGGAGAAAAGATTCTTTATATCCACGGGGCATGGTCCTGCCTTTACATAACACTTGGAAAGGAGTGGCTTAAGTTGATCAGACAGAAGGAAAGATGTCCATGAGTCTTTGAGGTGATCAGCCCTGGCACCACCTTGCCCTTGAACAGCTGGACGTTTACTCAATTTTGGGTAGGGTTTTCTGATACTTGCAGCTGAAAATAACCGTAATTGATACACCCAAATCATTTTTAGTGTTGTTCTATATTTAGCCTTTGTGGAACATTCTAGACTGAACTGACCTTGGCAGTGGAGATTTGGACTATGTCTCTTTTTACGCCCATGTGACTCTCCAACCCATCAGACCGTAAGCTTGGGGGCGGGGCATGGATGGATTTCATTGATCTTCTGTGTTCTCTGTGCCCGGCGCTTAGGTGACGCTCAGGGAAGGCTCGTTTAGAAAGTTCTCTTTCATGTTGGCGGTGTTTCACAGGAGCAGTGCTGCCGGCCCGCTGGCTGTTTGTTTGTTGTAATTAACTGAATGGGAGAGCCTTCTTTAATCATGCTCTGCACTCACCTCCTCCACGTTCCAGCATTAAATCTACCACACAGTCAGTATCCTGCCTACGGCTAGTGTTTAGTAATTTAACACAGACCCGGGAAGTCCAAAGTCCACACCCAGGACTTCTGACACCCTCACTTGGGCTGTTTCTCCATCTGCCTGGGTGGCACTGGGCTGAAAACTCAGGTGTTAGGGGGATTCGTGTGTTCTTAAGGTCATTCTCAGTGGTGGTGGTGTGAGGATGCTGTTTAGCGGTGGTGGGTCACATCCAGATAGCTCCCCCACCCGCCTCGATGAGGATGAGCATGACCTTGAGAACTGGGAGCCTGCCGGACACACTGCGGAATATCCCTCATCCTCGAAAGTCTTGGGCCAAACGTGAGACCCAGGCTTTCCAAGTACAGCCTGAGGGCTCCTTCTCGGCTCTGATACGGAGCCTTGGAGTTTTGCTGTGGCCACTTATGAGCTCCCCCCCCCCACCCCCCCCGCTGCTGCAGTGTGCACACCTGACTTAGGTTTTCATCTACCTGGTGGCTGGAGAATCTGACGTGGGCATGGATGCTGCTGGCCCCCTTGCTTGCTGCCAGGCGGAGGAGAGATGCCTGTGTTTTACATCGTAGGCTGCTGCATGCCTGGGATGGTGAGATGGGGGAAGGGGCTGTCAGGAGAGGGGCCTGCTTCTCTGACCGAGCCTGTGAAGCTGGGGTCGCTCCCAAAGGAAACTCAGGCGGAGTGTCTGCTCAGGAGCCTTGAGGCGGCTTTGATGTGGGTGTGCCGGGAGCCAGCCTTCCGACGGCACCACGGAGCGAAACCAGGAGTGAGCGGGCCAGCATTTCCCATCTGCAGGTCAAGCCTGAGGTGTGGCTTGGCGCTTCCACAGTATCTGTGTTTCATCTCCCCGAGGCCCCCTGTGGACCGTGTGTCTAGACAGCCATGGGATAAAATGCTCAATTACCGAGTAGGAATTTGGCCAGCAGAGGTATAGCTGTGCTGAGCCGACAGACCTGAGGTGAGGGCTGATCAGATGAGCCCACTTGGATCTGAAAGAGCTAGAGAGCTGGATGCCGGTGGGGTCAGCAGCCCCTGGGAGGAGCAGGGGCCAGATGGCCCTGAGAGGGCATTTGACTTCATGGAGAGCTGTAAGCCTGGCCTGACCCACGTTCCCGCCCTAGGTCACCTGTTTGCAAAGATCTCTGCCTCCAGTTAGGTTTCAGGGTAACACATACTGGGAGCACAGGTCTGAGAATTGGGAAGCCTGTTCTCTTCTTTAGCCGGGCTGCACGTTCGCTGTGAGGAGTCACTCCATCTCTGAGCCTCAGTTTCCACATCTGTAAAATGGGGGGGGGGGGACGCAGGCCCTAACTCTCATGGTGGCCACAAAAGTGCTTCGTCAGCCGGGAGGTAGAAGGTTCACTCCTTCCATGTCAGTCGAGGCTTCATGTTAAAACCCCCCACCCCCCTGGGATATGTCCACTTGCTTATTGTTGTCTACGCTTGTCCTTCATGATCCAGGCGATGCTGGAGTGAGTAAAAGCTTACACGAGGGGAGGGTTGGCGTTGCCCATTGGTACCATTGGTGCAGGTTTGGCCACTTGGGATCCAGAGTTCCTTCCCCCTGTTGTGTTCAAGGGAGGATTGGTTTCTGGGGAGACGCGGGCTAGCATCACTGATGTCTTCTTGTCCAAGCCCATGTGGCCCCTCGAGTGTGATGACTTCCCTGTGCTGGAGGCCCCTGCAGCCTGGCCCTCCCCAGTGAGCGCGGCTGAGCAGGCCCCAGGTCCCCGCTCTTCTCCTCCCCTCATGGGGGGTGTCTCTCCTCTGTCCCCAGAGCTCCGCTGCCCCCAAAGTGTTTGTCTCCCTGCCTCGCCCTCTGCCCTGAGCTCAGACTTGGAAAAGAGGAGCCCAAGCGGTGTCTTCAGAGCCCCTCTGCCTTCTGAACCCCGAGACCTGGGAGCCCGGGTCCAGGTGGAATGCGGGGATCAAGGGTGTGCCAAGGCTAAGATCCCACGGCGAGCCCTGCCCCGCGGAACTTCCTGACGCGGTTCCCAGTTTGTGTCTGAGCTGGTGTGGGCTGGGCCCACCTCTCTGTTTGAACTTGATCTCTTGCCTTGGAGCAGCAGCCAGACATGCCCCGGCCCCAGGAGCCTTCGCCGCCGTGCCCCCTTGCCTGGCCCTGAAGGAGCCGTAGTGTCCCCAGCGGGCCTCCCCCAGAGTGGCCGAGTGCACATCACCGGCCCTGCTCGCCCACCCGCCGTGACTGCTGGATGAAGTCATTCCTGGCAGGGGCGGCTGGCGCGGGCCCAGGGTAAACAGGCGTGGGGAGCTCGCTGGTGTGCCGCCGGGTGCCGAGGAGCTAGGGGTGCGGGGCCGCAGGCCTGCCCCTTCCAGAGCACCGTGCGCTCTGGCCTCGGGTGACCCCACGGTCACTGTGTCCTGCTCACAGGGTGCCTAACACAAGCCGGGCGGCCTTCATAGTGCTGTTCGGGTCTTGTCGCCTAATCTTCACAACTGACCCATGAGAGAGATGTGCCGTGTTATTCCCGTTTTCCAGATGACAACACTTAGGACCCAAGTGGTTATAAACTCCGGCAGGATCTAATCCGGCACCCTGGCCGGGGTTCTGGGCTCCCAACAGGCCTCTACCCGGCTTCTCACCATCTGTGCCCTGAGGGGCATGTCTCCTCTTGCTATTTCTCAGAGTCAGTTTGAGGTCTTAGATCCCTTCCCCAATATTCCTTCTCCCTCCATGAACTTTCTGACCCCGCCTCTTCCTCATTTGGGGGGCAGGGGGTCTTTACGGCATAGTGTCATGTAAGAGGATGAGAGAATCTGGGTTGGGGGGCACAGTCCGAGGTGTGGATCTCTGCTCTGTCTCGAGTCACCCTCAACGTCTGCATCTTTTAATTGGCCCCATTGGAGCCTCAACTTCTTCATCTGTTGAATGGGTCCATTGATTACCTTGCCTCACCCGCTCGTGTCTGCCTTATCTCTGTCAGAGCAGATGCTAAAGTAGCCCTGGTTTCCCCCCACCCCATCATCTCAGGGGACCCCCTCGCCTCTTTCTTTGTTGAGGCAGACAAACGTGAGGATGCTGGAAGTGCGCGAGGCCTGGGCGGGGCCTCGGCTTCCTGGGCCTGGTCCACGTTGTCTGGGCAGCTGCTGCTCTTGACTCAGGGAACAAAGGCAAGAGGAAGGTTTGCTTGGCGCAGGAAGGAAGGGAGGGGGAGAGCCTCGGGCCTTCCCGAAGGAAGCCCAGCTCTCTGCAGCCCTGGCTGCTCCGGCTGGCTCTAGTTTGTCCGGGCTTAGTTGGAAGAGTTATTCGGAGCTTCTGACTCCGCCGGGCCCTCACAGGGCACTGGGGGTCAGGTTTGTGGGTGGGTCAGTTCACCGGGGCCGTGCGGAGCAGAGGTGGTTGATGTGGGGGGGAGCCTGCTTCTGAGGTGTTGGGGCTGGTGGAGGGGTGGGGAAGGCTGGGTGCCTTGCCGCCCCATCCCGCTGCCCGCGCCTCACCAGAATTGCCCTGCACTTAGCACAGAAATGCACCCAGCTGAACCCGGGCGGCTCCAGGCCTCAGTGCCCAGGACTCGGATAGCAGTGCCTGTGATGAGTGGGGGTGCATCCGCCAGGGGGCGTGTGGGCTCAGGATCCTTTCTTGGGCACGTCTTACCCCGAGTCCAGACTTTGTCTCCTGTCCCCTGGTCTCGGGGTCTCACCGCAGGTCTGTGCTGATATGGCGCGACCCCGCAGTGGCCTCTCATGACCTTCCGTGTTCATCTTGGCCAGCGGCTCCGGCGCTCGCTTGCCCCGCACTGGCTTGCAACATGCTGATGCTGGTGGGCGGGGGGGACGGGGCCCCGGGCCTGCTCTCACTCCCGCGCGAGGCCCGTCACCGCTCGGCGCTCCCCTGTGCGTCGTCTGTTCTGTTACCCAAACGCAGCAGCGCCAACCTTGTGGTTCCAGGGCAAGCTTCCTGTCCTGCTGCTGGGCCGCTCCTCGGAGCTGCGGCCGGGGGAGTTCGTGGTCGCCATCGGGAGCCCGTTCTCCCTTCAAAACACCGTCACCACTGGGATCGTCAGCACCACCCAGCGTGGCGGCAAAGAGCTGGGGCTCCGGAACTCGGACATGGACTACATCCAGACAGACGCCATCATCAACGTGAGCCCTGTGGGGTCGGGCGGGCGTTTGGAAACCTGGGCTTAGGAACCGGGGCTGGAGCCAGGATCCTCAAGGTGGCGGCCAAGGCGTTGCCTTTGAACCCCTAGAGCAGGTGAGGCCGAGGGCTGGTCCTCAGCCTCCACGATCTCCAGGGACTTCTGGGAAGGGGACTTCAGATACGCCAAGGTCTGCAGCCCAAGGGAGCTCCCCACCCCACTGGAGGGGCTGTGGCTCCACTGCCTCCAGGCCTGTTGGTGGAGCCGAGTTTGAGGCTCTGCAGAAGGGCGTTCACCTGGTGCAGGTGCTGTAGCCCCTGAGGTCATCGCCTTGCCTTGGGGTGCAGTCTGAGCGTCAGGCCCAGACTATTCGATGTCTAAGGAGGCCAGGCCTTCTCATCAACGGAATCTTTTATAAACCACATTTTTTCCCCTTTGGCTGTCTCCTTACAGGATTGGCATTTCTAAAAAGCAATGTGTTTCCCCCTGCATCTGTCTAATAAATAAGAAGCAGTGTGTTTTGTGCATTTACTGCCCTAATAGGTTTTACTCCCCAACTTTTCTTGGGATCCGCATGAACTAATGGAAAAAGAACAAACCATGTGGATTTCCAGCCCCAGCAGCGAAGCAGGGACCGCATAGGTGGGGGCCGTGCAGATTTGAAACATTGGGGCTGGCAGGCAGCCAGCCTGTTCCAGCAGAAGGAAGTTGTGTTGGGTGTTTGAGGGAAGTTATAGTTGGCCTCTGGGCTTTGGAGCCAAAAGAAAAAAAAATTTCCTATTTATGGCACATCTAAAACTTTCTGAAATTGTTTAAGGTCCCTTTTCCCAGCGACCTATTAGGATGACAGGAAAAAATGCAAGAAGAGAGCCTGTTAGGCAAGGAGATCCACAGAGCCGTGAAAAGACATAAACTGATAACCTTTTAATTTTTGTTTGATTTCANAATGAATGTGGTAAGGCCTTTCTTTTTTTTTTTTTTTTTAAAATCTATGTACATTTTTGGGGGTTTTTCTTTTGTTGTTGTTTTTTGCTTTCTTTTCAGACAGGAACTTGCCACAGCGCATAATCTGATTTGTTTAAAGTGACATCTGTGAATCTGTACTGTGTCCTTACAAACTACCCTTCTTATCTTTTCTGGAAAGAGTAAGGCACGCGGCAGTCGGGGCTGAAGTGATGCCCGCAGACACGCTTGGGTTTCAGAGCTACAAGTAAACGCAGTGGAACTCAGGTCCAACTCAGGAGCAGCCAGAGGGGGAGGCCTTTATTCTGAAGGTGTTAGCGGTTCTGGCCTGTCCCAGAAAGGCACGGCCTTCAGATGAGGTCTCCAGGCCGCCACACAAGCTGGCTTGGCTCAATCACGGTCTTTGTCTTGGCCAGGAGCCCTCCCTTAAGACCTGGCTGAAATGAGGGGTTGCCCCCGCTCACAGAGATGTCACTTAAGTCTGCAGTTAAATACGGAAGCATGAAAAGGGAGGCCTTAGGATCTGCCAGAGTGAGGCCCACGCAGATCAGGGGTCACCCAGCCCTATCCTCCTGTCCCTCGATGGGAAGTTGAGGCCGTTTTTAGCGAGGCCCTGGGTGGCAGCACCTCCTGGAAGGTTCTCGGTGTCGGGGACCGAATTCTCAGTGTAGCAGGAAGTATACGAGAAGGGAATTTGTAGTCGCTTGGCAGTTGCCCCTTCTCAGCCTGAGCTGAACGAACCATTCAACAGAGGCGTGCAGAAGAACAGTGAGGGGGGCTTCTTATTCCACGAGTAGTGTTTGCCAAACTAGGAATCTGTCTTGAATTGGAGCACACCCTGTAGACTGTCTTCCTCCGAGATTTGAAGCCGGTCTGTGACAAGGAGGGGAAGCGAGGCGGGGCCTTACCCTGCAGCCCCCATAACATCCTGGCTGCTGAGATAGCAGAGATAGCACTGCATTTTCCTGGTAACCCCTAGGCGCTAAGGTTGTCCCCCTGGCTATCAGTAGCAGAATCTTAAGATCATGAGAAATGGAAGAAGCCCAAGGCTGTGAACAGCCCCCTAAAGGACTCTGAGGTTTCGGAGATATTCCCTGTGAAAGGAGCAAAGGAGCACCTTGAAAAGAGCCTCTTGAGGCTGTTTTTTGCGGCATGGTGGTCCCAGAGGGCGGATCCTGGGGTATGTTGGATCCCCCATTGCTNCTCAAAGACTTCCTTCATTACAGATGATCTGTTCGCTTTGGGTGTGGGCCTTCTGGTAAACCTCCGTGGACTCAGCAGGCTGTTTCCATCTTGCCTTTCAGGATGGCGAAGTCATTGGGATTAACACTCTGAAGGTGACAGCTGGAATCTCCTTTGCAATCCCATCGGATAAGATTAAAAAGTTCCTAACCGAGTCCCACGACCGACAGGCCAAAGGTAAAGCACGGCCCCGCACAGCCGCAGGTGGTTCAGGTGGGGCCGGTCACACGCCTGCACGTCAGCCAGGCCTTTCGTTCGGATCAAGAAGGAAAATGGGATGCATGTTGTTAGGCTCCTGGAATTGGGTTACAGATGTGTGACCCTTTTTGGCCATGAATGTTTCGTGTGGTTCAGTCTCATACGTACCAGGCAGGATCCTAGGTGATTTCCATACATCATTTTATTTCATTAAGTTCCTTTGCCCTCTCAGAAGGGTAGTATGAGTCCCATTTTGCTGATGAGAAAAACTGAGAGTCAGGGAGACCGTTCATTCCACAAATGTTTGTTGACCCAGCTGCTTGGGCTGAGGCTGGGGGTTCCATGGCTCCACAGGGTCCCCGGCATGTGTGATGTTTATACGCTGCCTTGGGGAGAAGGGAGGGTGACAGAAGACAAACAGGCAAGATTTCAGATACCGATGATGCATCCCTGAAAATGAAGCAGGGTGGTGAGCTGGGGGAGTGCCGGGCGAGGGGCATTCCACGCCAAGGAACAGTGGATTCAAGGGCTCCATTGTGGGCACAGCACACACGGTGAGTGGGTCACGTGGCTGGAGTGCAGTGAAGGTCAGGTCGCACAGGTGGACGTGGAAAGCGGTTAGCCAGGGGCACGGTGACTTGACCTCTGTGCCCTGGTGGCCGTGGGGAAGGCCTTGGGTTGTACTGAGAACAGGGAAGGTGGACGACTTTGGAAAGTCATTGCCGTGGCTGCGTGGAGACTCTGCTGGAGAGGCTGGGTGGAAGTTGTAGGCCTACGTGAGACACATCGGGGTGGGATGCAGGGCTCAGATTCTGGATTTATCAGATACGGGGGTGAGTCAAAGAGGAATCAAGTATCACTTCAGTTTTTGGCCATTAACAGAAGTGACAGGACTTTCCCCAGGTGCCATGGCAGGTAAGGGTCTGGAAAGGATTTGACCCACATCACCAGTGTACGCCCTGGGGGCCCTGACTTTACACTGGAGGGATCGAGCCTCACAGCTCCTGGTGCCCCAGTGTAGCTGCCAACTGGGCTGACCTGTTGTCTTTTTGTTGTCACACAGGCAAAGCCATTACCAAGAAGAAGTATATTGGCATCCGAATGATGTCGCTCACATCCAGGTGGGTAAGCGGGACATCTCGGTCTGTACCTTAAACTTAAACCTGAACTTTGGAAGGCTCACACTGGCACCCTGAAAAGAGAAACCTCCCGCTGCCTTCAGCATCTCAGTTTCTGGTTATAATTGAGAAACATCAGGAAAGAGCAGAGGAGCCATCATTCCCCTGGGCCTCTGGTTTTATGCTTCATTTTTTTTGTGTGTGTGTTTGGAGGGAACAGGTCCTTCCTTCTAGAAGATTCTACCCTCCTCTTTAAAGGCAGGCCTGAACAGTGGGGCGTGTTGGTTGCTCTCTCTCGTGCTTTCCTTTTACCACTTGTTCCGTTGAAATCCACATTCCAGGAGTGCCCCAGCACCTCCCTCAGCCCAGAGCACCCTGCCTTTCGGGAGCACGGCTGCGTGTGGGCTGTGGCTGCCGGAATGCTGGGTCAGGTTTGTTTGTCGGTGGTGGAAGTCATGGCTTGTGGCTGCCAGGCTTGCAACATACTGGTGTTTTACCCTGAATGGAAAAGTCTGGTATCATCATATGAGTCCTGGTAACTAAGGGCACGGTGGCAACTCTCGTAGGTAAACTTGTAGGTATAGTCAGCAAAGAGCAGAACGTACGAATGTAGACATTAACATATTAGTTATCATCATTAATTTACTCTTAGTTCATTGTGACTATATTACTACAGTTTAGATGCATAGTACGAATGGTGGTGTCATCTTTAGCATTCCAGAATGAGGACTCAAATATGAATCAGTTACCTGTCTTGGAACTGTGGGCGACAGAGGCATGGGGAAGGAGCATACACCCTGGCTTCTGGCTTCCTGAGTTCTTTCTCAGCTCTGCGACTTCCTGGCTAATGACCCTGGAAATGACTTGACCTCTGTGCCTCAGTTTCCTCCTCTCCAGGAGAAGGATAACAGTGCAGGCATTTTGGTGTGTGGTGAGGACTGGGCAACCGAATGTGTGTCCAGGCTTGGATCCACAGGGGGTGGCAGGGGTCACTAACCACAGTGACGCCAGCCACTGTATTTATCCCACGTTTGCTCTGCACCAGGCACTGGGCCAGGTGCTGCGTCCGGACCATCTCACCTAATCCTCGAAACGACCCCTATGTCATAGAGTATTCTCATTATTCCTGTTTTGTAGGCGAGGAAGCTAAGGCACAGAGAGGTTAAGCAGCTTCCCAGGGTCACACAGAAAGTGGCAGAGCTGGGGCTCCTAACCCAGGCAACAGATATACCGTATTCACTCCTTAAGTTATAATAGCTACTATTAAATCATTAGTAAAATTAATAATAATAATAATGATAAAGCACTGCCCTTCCCGTTAGCCAGTACATCTTTGACTTTAGTAGACAGATACGTGAAGCAGAAGCCAAGCTCCTCGAGGTATTTTATTTCAGACTCAGGGATCAGGAGGAGAGTCTGGGTGAGAGCAGAGTCTCAGCCAGCAGGGGGCCCCTTGTGACTTGGTGTTCACACGGGTGTTTTCCTTCCGAGCAGCAAAGCCAAAGAGCTGAAAGACCGTCACCGGGACTTCCCAGATGTGCTTTCAGGAGCATATATCATCGAAGTCCTTCCTGATACCCCAGCAGAAGCGTGAGTTAGAATTATTTTCTCTTTGCCTGATATCCTGGGGCTTCCTGGGGGCGGTCGGGGGAGGCTGTGTTCTCATACCAGCTCAGGTGGTCGTGAGGATCCTTGATAAAAGGGTTGGACATCCTTGGTCAATCCCACCAGCCAGGCCTTCGGACCTGGTTCAGCTCAGGACTCATCAGCAAAAGGATGCTTCCCATCTTCAAAAGTCCTCGCTTCCTGAGAGGTCCTTCAGGTGCAAAGAGCAGTGTCCGACTCTTCATGCGTCTCTGGGTTAGGCCTGGCTGGGGAGGGAGAGTTTAAGGAGCAGTGTCCCTGAGATCTTGGGCAGTGGTCCCATCCTAAGCCTCCGGAAGGACATCTGTCCTGTAGAAGCCTTCTCTAATTCTGTCTGTTACTGATCAGGCCATACCTGTCCACACCTCCAGAAGAATAACACCTCAAAGTAACATGAAAAGAAGTAACTCAACCGGCAGTCAGCACTTCTTACCTCTATTGACGTAATATGCAGACAGAAGAACTAGATCAGAGGCCTGCCTGCAAGCCGTTCCCTGGGCCTCAGATCTGGCCTGCTGTCTGCTCCACTTTAATATGACCCACGGGCAAAGTGTAGATTTTGCCTTTTTAAGTGGCTAAAAAAATAGTTTAAAGAAGAATATTTTCTTATGATACATAAATATTATACGCAGTGGACATTTCAGTGTCCCTAAGTGAAGTCTACTGGAGCACAGCCATGCCCGGTAGTCATACGCTGCCTACAGCGGCGTTAGGGCTACAGCACTAGCGTTGAGTTGTGATGGGTGCCATATGGCCTGCAAAGCCCAGAATATTCCCCACCCAGCCCTGTACAGAGACAGTCTGCTGATGCTGTGCTAGACCATTAAAGGAGCTTACGTAATCGCTTATTTGACACCGTCATACCCAAGAGCTAAAGTTACAGCAGCAATAACACAAAAGAAGGCCTCATAACAGAGCCATTCCACCTGTTCCTTCGGGGACTGCCCTCTGAGTTGTGATGCCCATTACAGGCAAGCTGGCCACGGTCATGATACATGGTAGATGGTCTATGGCATATCCTTGCCCCCTTTGGGGTCAGTCTGTCGTCCGATCATACAAGCACCAGGAAGCATTTCTGCAATGGACAGGACTGATGACTTGGCCTAAAACTCTCAAAAGGAAATAATGCAGTCCGTTGGTAGTTTAAGGCACTCTCGCGTAAGTTCGCCGCTACCCCACGCGCCGTGCTCAGGGCTTCTAGGTTCTAAGCTGAGGCTCTGTCAATGGTCACTTGAGTCCCTTTCATGGCAGTTAGACCTGGAGGAACGGACGTGTTACAACTGTGTTTCCCCTTGTGTTACAGGGGCGGGCTCAAGGAAAATGACGTCATAATCAGCATTAATGGACAGTCGGTGGTCTCCGCCAATGACGTCAGTGACGTTATTAAGAAGGAAAGCACCCTGAACATGGTTGTCCGCAGGGGCAATGAAGACATTATGATTACGGTGATTCCTGAAGAAATCGACCCATAGGTAGAGGCATGAGCTGGATTTCATGTTTCCCCTCAAAGACTCTCCAGTGGACGATGCGTGATCACTCTGGGCTGGTGGCACGGGACACTCAAGACTTTGGACCACCACGTTCCTTGTTCAGCAGAAGCACCCCGGCCAACAGAATCCTCCTTGATAGTTTTCAGACGAAACAAATGTAATGTCATAGATCCGTAGGCAGAAGCTCGCCCTTCTGTACTCCTATGTATACAGTGCGCTTTTCCTTGCCGGCTTGGACTGTTCCTGCTTAGACAGTCAACATCTGTCTCTTCCTTTAACTGAGTCATCGTCTTAGTCGAACTAAGGCCGTTGATACAATGCATAGATGGAGGAAGGCCCCACGGGAGCCCAAATGGTACTGGGCACGTTTACGCTTTCCTCCCAGTCAGCACCCAGAGGAGATTGACGCCGGAGACCACAGGCCGGTGAGCATTGGCTTCCCAAACGGCCAGAGTTGCCTCTTAGGAACCTCTTCAGAACTGGGGGCACAATGAGTTTGAGCTATTAAAGTACTTCTTCATACTCTGCCTTGTGGCTTGCTTCTTTCCCCTTTCCTGGGAACAGCTGGTTGGTGTCCTTTGAAATGATTACATGTAAGGTCAACGGCTCCTCATTAAACCACATTGTCCACGCAGGCTTGAGCTTGCAGGCTTACCAGTGATTTCCAAATCATCCTGTGGGGTTTACCAGCATTACTAACAACTGTGCTTGGCCACTCTGGCTTCATCAAATAGGGTTTGAGGACAGTCGTACTTGCATCTGGAACTTTTTAAACTGATGAGAGTTTGTTGACCCCGTATATCATACAATCAGTCAACAGAGATTTTCTGGGCTTCTGCTCTGTGCCAGACATAGTGCTCAGGATAGAGGAATCAGTGCAGAGGAGGATGGACCCAGGCCTTCTGTGACCCAAGAACTCTCCTGTCTTAAGTCCCCAGAAACTACAGGCTGAAGCTGATTCCAGTTGTCCTGGGCTCTGACCTAAGAACTAGACTGTAAGCCTCGGGAGGGAGAGGGGGAGAGCAGGGCTCCCCTCGACATGTTCTCAAACAGGTGCGACTGCAAGCAGCTGGAGGCACCTCTATCTCTGTGAAAGCTTCCAAGAGTGGAGGCTGGACCCATGTAGACCGTCGCATAAATTTAGTTCAGAAGTTAACACAGGGCTGCGTCCCTGCGGAGAGCACACACCAGGGAGGAGGCTTTTTCTACCCGGAGTGGAGGGTGAGGCTCTCCACTTGTCAGCTGTAAAAAGGGGGGCCTTGGACAGGATGGAAGATGGCTTCCCTAGACGGAAAGCCTAATCCTTCCTGGACCAGGAGATCTCCAAGGTCCAGTCCGTAACTGAAGAGGCTGTAGAAGAACAAAGGCCCAAGTTCAGTGTAGGGGAAATCGATTTAGCAAGACCCTCATCACTAGTGACGCCAGGCAGCAGAGTGGCTGTGTGCCTCACAACCCTGGTGGGTCCCTTCACTGTCTGTTTAGATGACCTTGGAAGGTCAGAAGGAGCCAGTAAGTCCTTTCATTCCTGGGCGTGGGTTTTGCATTCCCTCCCTCTGCCCATAAGGTGATGACTGAGAGAATGGTTCCATCCCCAGATGTTTTTCCCGTGGGCCTGCTCCTCCGGGCGGGCCCCAGGGCTGAGGTGCCACTGCAGGTGGGGTGGGCGCGCTGTGTGGCGTCCAAGGCAGCGGCAGCCCCGGCCGGAGCCTGTCTGTCTCCAGCCTGTCATCCACTCGGGAGATCACAGAAGGTTCTGCTGGAAGGAATCAGCCTGGAGGCCACGGCACAGGCCTCTGTAAACACGGAGCAGCAGTTCCTGAAGGGCCACGGGACCCTGGTGGGGTTGGAGTGTTGCCTGCACATGTGGTCATATACGAGGCCTCGAAGATGGCCGCTTGGTGCACTCTTGACATAATGTGCTCGGTTACGTGGCTGCACTGACCTGTGGTACCGGCGTCCTGTGGGGGCTATTTACCCAACTACCCTGCGTTCATACCACAGGCTTTCACAGGCCCTCTTAGGACAGCTGTTTCCTCTTAAAAAAAAATTTTTTTTTAATGTTTATTTATTTTGAGAGAGAGAGAGGGAGACATGAGTGTGAGTGGGGGAGGGCCAGAGAGAGAGGGAGACACAGAATCCCAAGCAGGCTCCAAGCCCTGAGCCATCAGCACAGAGCCTAACATAGGGCTTGAACCCACAAGCGAGATCATGACCTCAGTCGAAGTCGGATGCTCAACCAACTGAGCCACCCAGGTGCCCCTGTTTCCTCTTCTTGTTTTGGGTTCTGATGGTGGTTTTGGCAATACTAATTATCCTTAAAGCCTGGGAGGCAGAGCTGAGTTGAAGGGGCATCGCTTCTGGAGCTAGATAAATGTGGGTTCAGATTTCAGATCCGTGGTCCGCATCCTACTGGCTGTGTGACCTTGGAGCAAGTTACTTAACCGCTCTGTGCCTGTTTTTCCATCTGTGCTTCGTCCTATGGCTGTTGTGGGGAGCAACAGTTAATGAGTTAATACACGGCACACAGCGAGCACTCAATAAATAGGAGTAACATGGGTGTTTATGGATGTCTTCGAGCCTCAGTTTCCCCCTCAGTAAGGTGGGGAATAATAACAATGTCCCCCCTTGCCCTGGGGTTGTGCGGGTTAACCGTGAGGGCACGCGCTTCTAGATAAGTATAGCTGTAAGTATAGCTGTTCTTGTCTTTGTTGTGATTAGCCTGTCATCCCTCTGGTTCTCAGTTGACAGCTTGAATAGTTAACATCTGTTGGGTGCTTGCTGTGTGTCAGACATCGGGCGGAGCACTTTACATTCATTAGCTGCTCAGTTCTCAGATCAGCCCTGAGGTGGATGCTATATTTGCCTCCTTTGACAGGTGAAGAAATTGACGCCCAGAAATGAAGCATCTTGCTCAAGTCACGGAGCGAATAAGCAGGCGGCTGTGACCTACACCCTGGAGGTCTGAGCCCATCGTCTCTGTGCGGCACTACTTGCCCACCTTTACTCCTTGGGACTAAGGCTCCCAGTCCCTCCGTCTCGGGGCAGGTCTGGGTCCATCTCCACTCTAGAAGGTGGTCATGGGGGCCTGCAGCCTGCTTGGTCTGTGGTTCCTCCAGAGCCTTTCAGACCCCTCCAGGGTCCCCTAGCAGCCCCGCTGGCCGGGGGGCTTGGCAGCGCCCCCTTCTCTGTCTCCCGAGGGGTTCCCGCTCCCCACACCTCTCCCAGTCTTGGCTCTGTGGGTCCAGTCCCTGCTCCCAGCTTTCGTGAAACCTGGAGCGACACCAGTCGGCCCGTTTACGTGGCTTGGCTGGTCCCCATCCAACCCTACCAGATACTTCCCTAGATGCACGGGCCAGGAGAGAGGCCACAGCATGAAGGGGTCTCCTCACCATCTCTTCTGGGGCCCAGCTGAGTGGGTGCTGTGCCTGGAAACTGTACGTGGCCCCCGTCTTTTCTGGCTCCGTTTCTTCCGCTGCAAATTTTGCAGAATTGCTCGTATCTGGTGGGCATGGTGAAGAGCAGCGCGTGGTTTTAAAACTTGTGTGGTGCTTGTCTTCACCTGGTTAACACCTCAGACAGGCCTGAGCCTTGGACGGCAGTATTTTCATTGGCCAGCGAGAGCACTTGGCCCCTTTCGGCAAATGCCACTAGAGTGAGGCCAACCTGAGGTGGTGTCAAAGGGGGCATATATCTGGGTAAATGGGCCAGTGCAGGTTTCAAGGTTACTATGTGAAAGCTGCCTTCTCCTCTGAAGGTGGTTCCAGGTGAGGCCAGAGGTGTGGTAGTACCCGGATGGCACACAGGCTTCTATTGTGTTCTGCCTCCCTGGGTCCATGGGCTCCAGAAACTCCCTGGAGCACTGGGCTGAGCAGGTGGTAAGGCTCAGTGCAAAAGCGTTTTAAAAGCGAGCTGATGTCTGGATGTCACTCTCAGCTGTCCTGGTGATGTTGATGCAGGTGGGCTGGAGGGTGAGCCTGCTGTCACTGCCGCTCTCTGCCTCACGCCCCTCACGTCTGGGCAGCTCCTTCTTGCCCTGAGACCGCCTGGGCTCTCCGTCTCTGCATGGCTGCAGCTGTCTCCCCGGGCCAGTGTCGGGCCGCACACCCTCCCCAGCGCTCCCAGAGGGACCGGACCCCATACAGCTCTAACGTACCCTCCCTAGAACTGACTTGTGAGCTATGACTGCCACGTGGGGCCAACAGAACCGTCAGGATGGGACTCGGGAAGCCAGTCTCCTGTTTTAAAATATGTGTTGTTGGTTACAGTTCAGAGCCCTCCCCGCTCCGCCATGCACCCAGCACAGCTCACAGAAAGGAAATCTGGCTGCCAAGCCCGAGGCCAGTTCTTGGAATCGAATACTCCCTGCACGTTGAAGCCCATATAGACGGGCCCCTGTCTTTGCAGGGTGCTGGGACTAGTTCTACCTGAGCCAAATGGGCCTCGGACCCTGTCTGTGTCCTGCATCTGGACCCCAGTTGGGCTGAGTCATTGTTCCCACAGGGGACTGACCATGGCCTTCCGGTACTGCCATCAAGATGTGGGTGGAGCCCGCACAGAGCTGAGGTCTTCCTGCCCCTTGGCAGCTGTTTTATTTAGCACTTTTTTTTTTTTAAGCACTTTTAAAAGTGATTGTCTCAGTGCGGTGCCTGCCAAGGATCAGCTAAGATCAAATGAAGTAAACACTAGCGATTGCATTTTTCCTTAAAAACAACTAAAACGCAGCTCAGATTCTTTATGGAAATGGATTTCTGTCCAGTGTGCCTCACTGGGTCAGGTAAGATCCTCCACGCCCACTGGCTGAGGCACACACACTGCCTTTTAGGCCCTCTCCTCCTCCTCCTCCTCGGGCACCCCTGCGGGCAGGGTCATCACCGCCATCAGCGTCACCGGCTACAGGAGTGCGCTGTGTGCACACTGCCTCACAGCCACCCGATGATGCACGTGTTGTTAGAATCCCATTTTACAGATGAGGACGCTGAGGCACAGAGCACTGAGTGACAAGCCTGAAGTCACCCGGCAAGGGGGAAGGTAACGCGGGTGCATTGGAATTGAGATGTCCGGCTCTGGAGTCCTCTCTTTCAGCCACTAGGCCTTAATACACTTTTGCTGTGGGCGCCTTCCTGCCCCTAGGCAGCTGTTTTATCTAGCACTTTCATTTATTTATGTTTTTCCACTTTTTTTTTTTTTTTACAAATAGTTTATTGTCAAATTCGTTTCCACATAACACCCAGTGCTCATCCCCACAAGAACTCCCCTATGACCCAACAATAGCACTGCTAGGAATTTACCCAAGGGATACAGAAATGCTGAGGCATAGGGGCACATGTACCCCAATGTTCATAGCAGCACTCTCCACAATAGCTAAAACATGGAAAGAGCCTAAGTGTCCATCAACGGACGAATGGATCAAGAAGATGTGGTTTATCTATACCATGGAATACTCCATGGCAATGAGAAAGAATGAAATCTGGCCACGTGTAGCAACGTGGTTGGACCTTGAGGGTGTTATGCTGAGCGAAATAAGTCAGGCAGAGAAGGACAAATATCATATGTTTGCACGTATAGGAGGATTAGGAGGAACTTAACAGAGGACGAAAGGGGAGAAGAAGGAGGGAAATGGTGGGGGAGAGGGAGAGAGGCAAACCATGAGAGACTCTTGAATGCTGACAAAAACTGAGGGCACTTGTGGGGATATTTAGCACTTTTAAAAGTGATTGTCTCAGTGCGGTGTGTGCCAAAGATCAGCTAAGATCCTTGTTACAGAGGGACCTCTGTAACAGAATTTTCCATTGGACCATCTCTGAAGCGGTAAAGAAAAGCTGGCCGCGCACAGGCTCCATGGCTGGTTTATAAGCATGGCTTTGCAAAACTAGAAAGCGCCCCCTCTGTTTCATGAGCATCACCCCCGTGAAAGGTCATAAACACTGGGGGCGATAAGGAGCCTGTGGGGCCCCGTCGGCATCCATCCTCAGGAGGCCCAGGCCCTGCACACTCCCAGTGGGCCCGCCTGTCTTGTGCTTTTTGCACTGTGCTCTCTCCCAACGGGCCATTAGAGCGGGAACACAGGATCTGAGACCACTTCCAGAGTAAAAATGTGCTTCGCTGTCTAAGGCCCTGCACGGTGGATACTGAGCATAAAGAATGCATCCTAGAGGGGCACCTGGGCGGCTCAGTCGGTTAAGCATCTGATTTCAGCTCAGGTCATGATCTTCCAGTTTGTGAGTTCGAGCCCCGTGTCAGGCTGACAGCTCGGAGCCTGGAGCCTGCTTCAGATTCTGTGTCTCCCTCTCTCTTTGCTCCTCCCCTGCTCTCACTCTGTCTCTGTCTCTCTAGAAAATAAATAACCATAAAAAAAAATAACCATGAGGTTTCTTAGGTCCTAGAAACCTCAAGAAAGAGAGTGTTAATGAATCAGTTATGTAGAACTCAGACCTCCTCAGAAATCCCAACAATCAAGAACCCTCAACTGTGAGAGCTATTTTCTGGCCTATTTTCCTTGTCCCTTCCCTCATAAATTAATTGCACTGACATTAATAACTGGAATCAACAGGGGCACCTGGGTGGCTCAGTTGGTTAAGCGTCCAACTTTGGCTCAGGTCATGATCTCGTGGTTCATGGGTTCGAATACCGCACCGGGTTCTGTGCTGACAGCTCAGAGCCTGGTGCCTGTTTCAGATTCTGTGTGTGTCTCTCTCTCTGCACCTTCCCCGCTCATGCTCTGTCTCTCTCTGTCTCAAAAATAAACTATAAAAAAATTAAAAAAGAAAAAACTGGAGTCAACAAAGGTGGAGTCGACGTGGAAGATTCTGAGCTGCTTTCTTGCTTTAATGAAAGTAGATCGCAGTGAATGGAGGTTTCCGGAGAACGTTCTGTTGAATTACGGCAACCGAGTTAGGGGCTTGTTGAATCTGTTTTACTTTCCCCTTGGTCATGCACCCGTTCCTGTGACTTTTCTCCCGCACTGATTGTGTGCCCAGCACTATGCCAAGCCTTTACAGCCACCATCCCAGCGAATTCTGAATTCGTGACTTGTGGCCCCCCTTCTCAGAGGAGGAAACCGAAGCTCAGAGAGGTGGCTTTCCTTGTTCAATGACACACAGCCATAAAAGTCAGAGCAGAGAGTGGAAAGCGGGATTCCTTCTCCAGAGCCCCTGAGTTGGTTCCCAGGGCAGCAGCCGTGGTGCATCCTTTGGAGGGGGCATCTGCAGAATCCCGTGCTGGCTGCCTCAGGGGTCTGAGCCCCGAGCCCTGTCCCTATGCTGGATTAAGGTGGGGAGGGAGGCAAACATTTGTCAGCCACCGTTTCCTCATCTGTACACATTACTTTAAGTGTGTTAAGCTGAAAACCTGCAAAGAGTAAAAACACTGAAAGACAACGGGAAAGAAAACACGTCCACGCAAAATCCTGCATACGGATGTTTATAGCAGCTTTATTCATAATTGCCAAACCTTGAAAGCAACCGAGATGTCTGTCAGTAGTCAAATGGATAAATAAACTGTGATACATCCAGACAGGGAAGTTTTATCTGGTGCCTAAAAGCAACGAGCAATCAAATAACATTTAAAAGACGTGTAAGAACTTTCTGAGTGAAAGAAGCCAATTTGTAAAGGCTCCGTACCGTACCATACCAACTGTATACCTTTCTGGAAAGGCAAAACTATGGAGACAGGGGGAAATAAAATCAGTGGCTGCCATGAGTTAGTGAGGAAAGAGGGATGAGTGTCTTTTAGGGCAATGGAGCTATTCTATAGGATACCAAATGATGGACACACACATTTGTCCAAACCCATAGAATCTATGACATCAAGAGTGAAGGCTAGTGAAACTATGGACTCTGGGTGATGAGGACATGTTAGCGCACGTCCATTCGTTGTCACAAATGTCCCACTCCAGTGAGGGATATTGGAAATGGGGGTTGGTGGGGGAGAGGTCCCTGGGAACTCTGAACTTCCTCTTCAATTTTGCTGTGAACCCAAAACTTCTCTAAAAAAATAAAGTCTATGAATTAAAATTCAAAACCAGACTTCTGAACGATATGCAGCAGTTCCATGAAACCTCGTGGCCATGGTGACGGCATAGGTGTGTCCACTAGGGGGTGAACTGGCCTCATGAAACTCAGGGAGGTGCGAGGGGGGGGTTCGGGGGAGGGACCTGGACTTGAAAGGGAAGGATGTCTGGAGGGAGCAGCCAAGAGAGGGGGAGCTGAGGGCAGCACCATCAGGCCGGGGGAGATGTTGAGCCCACCACCTCTCTGCCCCCTCCCAGCCCCTTCCCTTGTGTGTTACACACGGACCGCATTTACTTGTTTATTGCTTGTTTCTCCTGCTAAACTATAAGCCCCTGGGCGATCAGGGACCTTACGTGCGGACTCTCCCCAGCCCCATACTCGAGAAGAGTGTCTTAGGCGAGGCACACGAGAGCGGGGGCTGGACAGGAGCGGCTGCAGAGAAATGTCTACACATCCTGCCTGTTCCTATGGGGAGCACCCTGCAGCCTCTGGCTCCCTGCTCTTTGAAATTTGGGACTCTTTTAGGATCGAAGGGGCAGGGGAGCATCACTTAGTCGCAGGAGCACCTCTTCGCTCTTCAGTCTGGGTGTCTTGTTTCCTCTCCTGCTGTATTTCCCTTCCTTGGTCATAGTTCTCTTTATTGCTGAGCATTTCTGCCATTTTTGAAGATTAGCAGGATTTAGTTTCCCCCGTGGCACTGTGCTGTGATCTGGTTTAAGCCAGTGTGCATTCACTCATGGGGACACACCTGGTCTGAGGCCCCCCCGCCATGGGATCTTCTGACCCCACACACCCACCCGGGGCAGAGCCTGGAAACCTGCTTGCTAACAGGTGCTCTAGCTGAGAGCCCAGGCCTGGGGACGCCAGTCCTGCCTCCTTCTCGTGCTGGGAACCAAGGTGACACATTGATCTTCTCCAGGGTGGCAAATGTCAGGCCTGGAATGTTTATTTACAGTCATTTCTGCCTTCCTCTGTGCCCTCCCCGCCCCTCTCTCGAGGCCCCTGGGCCCCTGCCATCATCGGATAGTTTCTCAGCTCTGATGCCCCTTTCAGCGATGCTGAGCAAGCAATTCCCTCCCCTGGGGCTCTTGAGCCCTCACTGGTATTACTGGTGGAGGCTGCTGGGGTTCCCAACAGTGGGTGGGGGGAGAAACGGGGGCAAGTAAGGAGGAGGCGCCGTCAAGCGCGATGGGGCCAGCCCCGTGAGGCAGAGGGGGGAGCCGAGCAGAACTGGGTCAGAATCCACTTGCTGAGAATGGTTTTAGCCAGCATCTCAGGCAATGTGGGAGACGTTCTCCAGTCGGCTCAGGCCTCCGTGTATTCCTGTCTGTCTCTCAGTGAGCGAACACTCATCTGCCTTCTAACCCGGTGTGATGACGGTTTACACTTTGCTGTATTTGCTTTTTATCAATAAAAAATTAAACACCCTACAGACATATCTGAACTTTCCTTTAATTGCTTTCGCCCAATCCCACCCTTCCTGCCTCTTCATCCCCCTTATATTTGGTGCGTCATTTTTTCATATATTTATATATTACCTACATATCTATGAGCAGTGTGCATTGGTTTATGTGGGCTTTAGGAATTTCGTTAATGATATCTAGTGTGTTTTATTCTACAACTTTTTTTTTTAATTTTTTTTTGTTTGTTTTATTTATTTCTAGGAGAGAGAGACAGCGTGAGCAGGGGAGGGTCAGAGAGAGAGGGAGGCACAGAATCTGAAACAGGCTCCAGGCTCTGAGCTGGCAGTCAGCACAGAGCCCGACGCGGGGCTCGAACCCACGAACCGCGAGATCATGACCTAAGCGAAAGTCGGACGCTTAACGGACTAAGCCACCCAGGCGCCCCTCTACAACTTTTTTTTTACTCAATTTTGTTCTTTGAAATCTATCCTGTGTGTGTGTGTGTGTGTGTACACACACACATAAAATACACACACACATATTTCTGTTTTGCTCCATGTTAGTATTCTGTAATATGAATATGCCCCAGTTAATTTTTCTATGTCCCGAATGATGGACGTTTATGGTGATGGGGTTCAGTGCCTTGACCTGTAAAGTGGGAATCGCTGTACCTCTCTCACATTATGGAGACTATGTGGGGGGAGGTCACAGGTGACAGTACCTTGCACGGCAGTTGGCCATAGAACCTCCTCAAGACCTACAAGAGGGAGCGATTCTCTGGCCCCAGGGAAGACTGCTGTTGCAGGACACGCGCTGTGTTTCGTGTCTTCTCCAGTGTCCAGCCACGGTGACCTATCAGGTTGGCCCCATGAAAGGAGAATAAGGTCAACACGGAGCTCCACTCTGACACTGGAGGAAATATTAGGAGTCATCTAACCCAATTTCCTCCATGAGTGACCACCGTGGGCTGTCCACCCCTGCCTGCACCCCTCCATGAATAGGGAACCCCCAACCCTGAAGACAGTTCAGACTTGTATTGGGTCAAAAATTGGTGTCTCTGTAAGTTCCACTTTTTTGTCCCAGTTCGGCTTGCTGGGGCCCCAACAGCACGTTGCATATTTAATGGTGGCTGGTGTGCCCACCCCCACCCTGGTCTTTCATCCTCTAGACTAACTTCCCACTTTAGAAAGGACATGGAGCTCTCATGTGATAGGCTCTCTCATCCACTTGGCGTCCCGGCCATCCTCTGAACGTGTCCCTGTTCCCAATCTTAGGTGGTGAATTCCTGGCTGAGTTGAGCTCCAGCTGAAATGTGTGGGCCTGTAGAATATACCAGAAACAGTATGAGGTAGCCTCTGTGGGTGCTTTTTGTTTTAAGTACAGACGACATTGTACTGTACACCTGCTGGCATTTCTCCTTCATGTCCTGTCCCCATTCACAACTTTGCTTGGAACTGTCCCCTCATCCAGTTCACATGGAAACTGGGATGGGCATCTAAGCAGCCTCTCAATCAGTGCAGCCTGCCTGCCTCCTGGCACAGGGCCCGGCTCCCACTGGCACCCACTCTTTGATGAAGACAGCAAAACTCAACCCGGGGTAGCTTGCACTTAAAAGCTGTGTCAAGTGCTGCCTTTTCACTTGTGGCCTTTTTGATTGGAACTAAGAGATTCTAGGTTCCAAGCTGTGGGTCCCTTGGATGGAGCAAATTCAAGTGAGAGAGCTGTTGGCAGCCTGTGGTTTTCTTGAGGAACAAAGAAAACACAGCAAGAGAGAAGGGATGGGGAGCAAGAGTGAGAGAGACGAGAGCACGGACGGGGCAGAGGGAAGGAGGTTGTCCCGACAAGTCCAAGCCCTGGCTCCCACCCACCCCACGGACCGCCAGACCCCAGGTGCTCATAACGAATCTGCCTTTGGCACGGGAAGTTCCAAACCTGCTGGGTTTCTGTTTCGCGCAACCACACGAGTCTTGATCCATGCCAGCAAGAAGCAAGCCAACTCCATTGCCCAAACCTGCCATCTGACCCACTTCGGAGCCACACCTGTCCCCAGGGCCCCCGTCCCCAGTGTCCATTTTGGTAATGTGTTTTTATCATCAACCTATTGCCTTGGAAGGAGGAAGGGCACAACACTAGAATTCACAAAACATAGGAGCGAAAGAGGAAACTCTGTTGAAAGGGTCAATCTGGACTTTGTTAGGGACCCCATGCCCCTACTTCGTCCGGCCCAGAGACAAGAAAACAGCTCCCCAGAGGATGAACACCTGTACTCAGAACCCACCTTGCAGCTTCCACAAGCAGGAGAGAACCATCTAGCCTGAGGCGTTAGGAAGCATGCGTGTGGCTGTCTGGGCCTGTTTCAACATCGGTCACACCTAGCGGCTGGAAAAAGTTGCATTACCTGAGGAGAAAGTCCGCTCCCCTCCTTGTCCCACCCCCGGCCGCCCAGTGTGGCAGCTCGGAGGTTCTGATGGGGGGAGGCGAGTGCATGGTGCTGGTCTCAGCTCAGTCCTCCACTTGGCTGGGCCACCTTGGCCGGGGGAACCCTTACTTCTGTGGGTTGCTGTTTTCCTTTTTTTCTTTTTATAACATTTAAAAAAAAATCTACTTTAGAGAGAAAGAGAAAAAGCACGAGAGAGGGAGAGGGAGAGAGAATCTTCAGCAAGCTCCATGCTCAATGCAGAGCCCTACTTGAGGCTCGATCCCAAGACCCTGGGATCATGACCTGAGCCAAAATCAAGAGCCGGATATCTACTCAGTTGACTGAGCCACCAGGTGTCCCTACTTCTGTGGTTTTAAAAAATGGGTCTAATGAATCCTGGGCCCACCCATTTCCTAGAGTTTTGAGAGGATGAAACATTAAAAACAATGAGTGAAAGAGTTTTTTTCTAAGTAGTGACAATCAGGACAAGAATGGCTACCATTTGCTGAAGATAGAGGTGTGTCAGGTCTTGTATGTCATCCTTATAACACGTGCAGTGTAGGTACCGTTATCCCCATTTCAAAGATGGGCACAGTGAGGCTCAGATATGCTAACTGGCTTGGCCCAGGGTGCTCTGTTAGTAAGAGCAGGGACTTGACTCCTGGATCTTTTCTGACTTCAAGGTGTGTGAGACACATAGACCTGGAGGCACTGTTCAACCAGAAGGCAGCATCATGCTGGCTCCCAGTGTGGCTGTGTGCTCTTTAAGATGATACAGGAGACTCAGAGCAAGTGTGGCTTTTATAACTCTGGTGGAAGAGAGGACACTGCTGTTTGAACCTAGAGCTGTCTGGAGCTGCTATGTGCAGCAGTAGATGGTTTTTTGTTTTGGGGTAGACTTTGGAGGCTGTTGGGATTGAAAAGGCAAAACTCCTGATCTAAGACTCCTCTTAGAAAGAAGGAGTAGAGGGGCTCCTGAATGGCTTAGTCGGTTAAGCGTCCGACTTTCGCTTAGGTCATGATCTCGCGGTTCGTGGGTTCGAGCCCCGCGTCGGGCTCTGTGCTGACTGCCAGCTCAGAGCCTGGAGCCTGTTTCAGTCTGTGACTCCCTCTCTCTCTGACCCTCCCCTGCTCACACTGTCTCTCTCTCTCTCTCTCTCTCTCTCTCCTAGAAATAAATAAAAAACATTTAAAAAAATTAAAAAAAAAAAAAGAAAGAAAGGAGTAGAGGGGCGCCTGGGTGGCTCTGTCGGTTAAGCCTCCGACTTCAGCTCAGGTTATGATCTCGAGGTTCGTAGGTTCGAGCCCCATGTCAGGCTTCGTGCTCATAGCTCAGAGCCTGGAACCTGTTTCAGATTCTGTCTCTCTCTCTCTCTGTCTCTCCCCAACTCATGCTCTCTTGCATGTGCTCTCTGTCTCTCAAAAATAAACATTAAAAAAAAAACAAAAGAAGGAGGAGATGGCTGACTGCTTTCTTGAAGACAAGAGAAATTTGGATCTTTTCCTGGACAGCCTGAAAGGTTAACAGGCTCAGAAAAAACGAGGACAGAGGGGAAAAAAGGCACAGGATACGATAGGAAGCCAATGGGAAATTCTAGAAGGTGGAAGGAACTGAAGGAGGTATTTCTCTTTGAAACCCTTGATTCTCTGTAAACTTTCTTCATTGTCTGCAAACCTCAGTGAAGATTTGCTAATGAAACTTTAGGTCAATGCTTGACAGAGAGGAATAGACCGGTGAGGTAATACCATCGTGAGACCAGCTGTGGGGCCACAGGGCACAGCGATGTTGAGTATGAACCACAGAAATCATGGGGATTGTGTTGACACACTCAGCAGGTGGCCTAGGACTGTGAGCCCCTGAATATTTAAATCTTACAGACTTGATGGACTAAAAGCTTGAAAGACTTGAAGAGTCACAGGCACCCAACGCCTTCATGAGGTGTCACTTCTGCTTTCCATTCTCC
>NW_027532585.1:0-64607 GCF_008692635.1 Crocuta crocuta | reverse complement strand
GTGTTCTGACGTCACCTGCATAGCACACCCAGATGATACTGGGTGTCCGGGACTTTCCTGTTCCTGTGGTTTTATTCCTTCCCTGAGCTAGAGTTCTGGCATGCAGAGAGAAAGAATGTGAGCTTCCCATGCTCCTCATGGTTAGTGCTAACCCCCAAACTCACTGGCTCCACATGCTTATAAGTCACCGAACAGCATGGTAGAATCATCTGCCCACTGCCAGGATCATCAACAGTCCCCATCAGATTTACCTCTTTTTTCCCCTCACAAACCCAACCTCATGCTTTAAAAGGAAACCTTGTCTGAGGAAACTCTGAGAAGGGAGCATTTCCCTCTCTGGGTGAGGACAATAGCCAGCACTCAGGCACAGCCCAAGATGGCGCTGCCCAGCTGCAGTGTGGTGCTGGGTTGTTATGGAAATGGTTTCCTGATGGGAGCCAAGGGCATTTCCTTTGGCTTGACCACACCCTCAGCTTCTTTTTATTTTGGATGGAAATAGCCATAGAATTTGGCAGGAGACCTTGACAACTTGAACACTGGATATGGACTTGTAACTTCTGGGAAGGTGAGTAGCACATAAGATGTTTTCTTGAAGGCTCTTAGGATGCTATATTTTTCACAGATGGCTTCTCTGTTGTTGTATCCTTTCAGCCTGAAGGGGAACAAGTCCATAATGACTTAAGGGGGATGTCGTCTCTCATGTTTCCAAATGTTATACAGATTAGTTATGCAACATAGCCAGGCCCTTTACATACATTATCTAATTTAGTCATCCTGTAAATGAGACCAGTATTTTATTAGTCTCCATGGAGAACTGAAGCAGGTTTTCCTGTCCCCAAAACTTATACTCTTACCCCCCAACTTGAACTATCCTTCATGGCTCAGCTGTTCTAGAAATCCCAACCCCTACCACTCCCACATGAGGGGCACCCCCTGCCCCAACCCTGGATTCCCGGGTCTGTGCTTGTTTGATGCAGGCTGAGCATCCCTACCGCGCCCCACTGCCCCACTCCTGTGTCCTCATCCTGATCCCCTAAACTTGTGAATATGCCTCTTCTGATGGCTAAAGGGATTTTGCAAGTGTGATTAAGTATCTTGAAATGTGAGGATTATTTCAGACTATCTGGCTGGGCCCAGTGTGATCACAAGCATCCTTATAAGAAGGAGGCAGGAGGCTCAGAAGGAAAGATGTGACCACAGAAGCCGAGGTTAGAGAGATGCACTTTGAAGGTGGAGAAAGGGGCCATGAGCCCAAGGGTATGAACACCTCCAGAAACTGGGAAAGGCAAGGAAATGGGCCCTCTCCTGGTGTGTCCAGAAGGAACACAGCTCAGCTGACACCTTGGTCTTAAAATTGTGAAACCCATTTTGTTCTGCCCTCCAAAACTATAAGATAATAACTTTGCATTGTTTTAAAAAGTTTTAAGCTCATCTATTTATTTTGAGAGAAAAAGCGAGCAGGGAGGGGCAGAGAGAAAGGGAGAGAGAGAATTCCAAGCAGGCTTCATGTTGTCAGAGTGGAGCCTAGTGTGGGACTCGAACTCATGAACCATGAGATCATAAACTGAGCTGAGACCAAGAGTTGGACACAACCAACTGATCCGCCCAGGCTCTCCTGTGTTGTTTTAAACTACCCAGTTTGTGGTACTTTGTTATAGGAACGATAAGACATGAATACAGTCTGTGTTGAGATTTCTTTTCCCTGCATTTACAGCCACCTCCCCAGCCAGGATGTAAGTTTCTGAAGGCTGGAGCCACTTAATTCAGTAGCTGTATTTTGAGCAATCGCTCTATTTTTGAGCATACTGCTTCTGTGGAAAGCAAGGGAGACGTGAGTGAAACATGTCTGTCCTCAAGGAAACCACATCTAGAATCTTTGTATTTTTAGAGGTCCTGCTCAAAACCTTGCACAAAAAAGATAAGCGATAATTAGCAAGTGACTGAGGGTCCCCATCATACAAAGAAAACAAAATTGCTACTATAAAAGAAAACACAAATATACTTAGTAAATTTTTATAAATGAAACTAGAAATAAGTGCCCTCTGATTTTTCAATTAACAGCCATGAAAATAAAAATGTCTTTGAGCTTAATCTAATTCTAAATGTTGAAGAGCAAGGAGAAGGGGGGGCAGCTGGAGGCTAGAAGAGGGGAATTGGTGAGAGGCTGGCGGAAATAAGATGAAGGCTGTGGAGGCGAAGAGGCTGGAAGTTTCTGGAAGGAAGAGGGACTTGGTAAACTCCTGTAATTATATCTGCCTTCTATGGTTTATAATGGCTTATCCCTGCCTTTGAATTACTAGCTAAACAAATTAGCCACCTTCCCGAAGGTTAAAGTGGCCTTTATCCTAATGCTGCAACCCTCACCTCTGAAAAGAATAATGGAGAACAACGACTGGAACTGTTATATTTCTGCTCCTTGTACCAGGTGTGGGCCAACCCAGGACATCGCTGATGGGCATCTTGCCAGGGGAGGGCAAGTCCCTATACCCAGACAGGTCAACTGCATCCCTTTAATGTGCAATTCTCAAAGATCACCTCTATCAGAATTACCTGATTCATAGTAGAGTTCTGAAACCCTTCCCAGACCCCTTGATTCCAACCTAAGATTTGAGAACAGTGTGACTTTTCAAGATGGTAACCATCTCAGCAATTTTATGAACTTAATTAGCAGGGTGTTTGGGGCCTTAGTACACCTGGATTGGACCAACTGATTTCTGTGATTGATTTTCTTTTTAGACTTCTCTTGAGTACTGAACAGTTGAATAGATCATATCTCATAATTGCCCTCTATTAAGCATTATTAGGAGTAGCAACAGTAGACATTTTATGGCATTTCCAGTATATGTCAGTAGTTATATGAAATAAAAATTTATTATTCTGATATGATGTTCAACACATCATGTGAGATCAGTCTACTACTTGATAGTAGGTATATGGCTTCTAGAAGCTTGATGATTGAAAAATAGAGGGTGGTGGACTTTGCTTGGGCAAATTTTGAGAATCAGAGTTATCCATAATAATGAAGCTGCTATCAGGACAAGATGTATTTCCACACTCCAAGCATTTGATAACCTAAATATCAGTGATTTGGTTGTTTTATAACATAATGGAGCAATAAAAACTAATCTTTCTGGCAGACTATTTCATTACTATTCATTATTGCCATTGTCTAAGCTGTGAAGAAATACTGTAAATGATTAACTTTTGTGTAGAGATGGGCACAACAGGTAATGTCCCTGTGTTGAATGCTAGGAGGCTGATATGATTCCTCATGCTCACTTTCAACCAAAAGAAACCAGCTTGACCAGCTAAGACCAAGTAGCTCCCCAGTAGCTGGGCTTCTGGACGCTAGCCCTGGGCCTGTGGTTGAAGACGTGAGTTACTTGTGACAAAATGAATGGAAAATGGTGAATGGCAGATTTCTTAAAAAGGGCATTGGAAAGGAAAGCCAGCATGAAGGCTGTGACTCTTCCTAGATCATGGGTCCGTCCACATTGTGTGGTGCTCCAGTCTAGAATGATACTCTGTTTTTTTATTTTTTATTTTTTAATATAATTTATTTTCAAGTTGGCTAACATACAGGGTATACAGTGTGCTCTTGGTTTTGAGGGTAGATTCCATGATTCGTCAGTTACATGCAACACCCAGTGCTCATCCCAACAAGTGCCCTCTTCAATGCCCATCACCCATTTTCCCCCTCCCCCATCCCCCCATCAACCCTCAGTTTGTTCTCCGTATTTAAGAGTCTTTTATGGTTTGTCTCCCTCTCCGTTTGTAACTATTTTTTCCCCTTCCCTTCCCCCATGGTCTTCTGTTAAGTTTCTCAAGATCTACATATGAGTGCAAACATATGGTATCTGTCTTTCTCTGCCTGACTTATTTCACTTAGCACAAAACCTTCCAGTTCCATCCATGTTGCTGCAAATGGCAGGATTTCATTCTTTCTCATTGCCAAGTAGTATTCCATTGTGTATATAAACCACCTCTTCTTTACCCATTCATCAGTAGATGGACATAGAATGACACTGTATTTTTTAAATCGCCATTTTGAAATATACTTCTTGGAAGATCAGATCCATAAAACAGATGAACGAGAGGGTGTACTCACATTACAGCAGACACTTTGCAGCAAGAACCAGTGGGAAGCGAGCACGGCTCTGGGGGTGAACAAAACTGGGTTTAAGCTCTTCCTCAGCTGCTTAGCCACTGGGCCTTTTTCTTGACTTTATTTCATCTCTAAAATGGGCCACTAAAACCGACCTCATAGAATTTTTATGGTGTCTTGAGACATTGCATATGACATGGCAGCCCTGATGTTAAGTGGGGGGGACAAGTGCATCTTCCTCACTGTTATCACCCTTCAGTTTGACCCCTGAAAACATTCAAAGCAATGTCTTGTGCCCAGTTTTTCAAATTTATGTGTCAATCGCATAAAATGTATCCNTTTGTTTTGTTTGTTTCTAAGAGGAATACATGAAATGTTTTATTCACCTTTGTGACCACCCTCCCTCCCACACTTGCCTGGGGCCTATTGCCTTGTGAAGTGCACAGGCCACATAGACTATGCTTGAGTGGAGTTGAATTATAAGCTTTGTGGAAGTAGTGTTGACAGGGGGTGGGGAACTTGGGCTTTTCACCCGTGAGCAGACCATAATTAAATGGCTAGACCTGAAAAGAGTCAACAGAGACTATTATGTCCATGTATTTACCTGTAATTAAGATGCACAATGGTTCTGTGAAGTAGGCGTGCACTGGGCGTCACAGCTCCTAGCACTGCGAGGTCTTGGGAACCTGTCCGGATTTCCCTTTTTTCTAAATCAGATTTTGAGAGAGGGAGAGAGAGACACCTCTGGGGCCTTCTCTAGATCCAATTTTAACAGCAAAGGGAATAAGTAGAGGACCTGTGTAATCATAGTGATCCTGGGTTCCCGTGGGAGGCGAGCGCTTCTGCCCATAGGAAGAGCAAAGGTAATTAGTGGTTAATCCTGCAGGCCTGAAGCCACTTAATTATTCTGCAAAGGGGGCGTGACCATATTAGTAATTGTCTTATAAACTATGTGAGAGAAAATGAAGTAGTCGTTGCTAAGTACGTGGCATGATGCACAGAGTCTGATAGAGCTTGCTGCTGTCATGTCATCTGGTCTTCCGGAACAGGTTGGGTCCCCTTCATTGGGTGACCATGACTGCAGAACATGGATTCCTACACTTTGGGCATCAACCTGTAAAGCTCAAACTCTCCTGAGGACTGGAGGAAAGCCATGAACTTTATAGTGTCTGGAAAATGCACTCACACCCTGCACGTTAGGTGTCCATGGGGTCTTCAAGCCCACAGGGCTGTGGGGTCAGGTTTTGGAACTTGTAGCTTAAAGGAAATTACTAAATTCTAAGGCATTACGGAGCACTTCTAGTGAACTATGCTTGAAGTCTGGCAGGATGCAGAAAGGCACTGGTAGTTATTACTTTCCACCAGCCCTTTACCCTTTTCAAAGCTGGGTGTCCAGTGGGCTGATGCCAGTCTTCTTCCTTGAATCACAAATTTGGCCAAGGTCAGAATCTGGGTCTCCGTGGAGGAGAGCATCCCTCAGATATCTTTCCCGGGGAAAGGTCTAGATGCTAAGATTAGATATCCACGCTAATGAGAATTGCCTTTATGGCTCTTAACTCATTAGAACTAATTTTATGGTCAAGTTCAAGCAAGCCTCCCAACAAGCTGAAGGGAAGGGACGAGGCAAATCTTGAACAGATCACATGGTTATTTTCCGGTAGTTTTGAACTATGTCCAAATATATTACTTGGGTGACAAAAATAAACTAGGAGTGGATAAAGGGGAGAAATGTCTGCTGCGTCCCTCTTGACCCACTTGTTTGCTTGTTTATCATTCCTCCTCTAGTCTGGAAGCCCCAGGAAGGCTTCTGCACAAGGGCTGTGATCATATTAATACTTGTCTTATAACCTAGATGAGAATAAATGAGGTAGTTGTTGCTAAGATACATGGCACAATGCACAGGGCCTGATAGAGCTTGTTCCTGCCCTGTGCCCCTGTGTTGGTGGCTCACTGCACAGTGAGTGCCTGGCACATAGTAGCCCCAATAAATATTCATGGAATAAATCATAATCTCTGGTTCACAAACTACTGTCCTGTAGCAAAAACTCCATCAACCAGTGGAAGTTTTTCTGTTGGTATTTTAAGGACCTATGGAATGATTTTGGCTTCTTTATTTGCAGTAGAAAAATGTATTAAGAGAGAAATCATAGGCTCATATAGAACATTGAGCCACCCAATGCATCTTTCCCAAAGTTCTTATAAATTCTAACAAGGCTGACACAGCTAATGCTAATTAAAATGTTTCTTTCGTGGTTGTTATGGTCATCTTCTCTTTAGTAGCATTTGCTGAATCCATGATTAATTTGTTGTTGACACCTTGGCAAGGAACACAACATACAAACACAAGATTGTTTTTATAAGTGTTTTGATCATTTTGCATTAAAACTTTGTTAGTTATTTTTTATTATGAATAGATTTTCTGTATGTGCACTAGATTTAAACAATGCCCAAGTTTATCCAGTAGAAAGGGAAAGTCCCCTCATAAATTTACATTGTCACTTTGAGAGGTAAATATTTTTCATATCTTGCTGTTTAGTGGTTCAGACCTTTATGGATGTTCACATTTGCTGATATGGCTGGAGGGCCAGGAGATAACTTTGGCAATGCAGGAATTGGTATGAAATAGTCTGGATCTCATAGTGAAACTGTGGATCCTTGTCTGTTCTCTCGTACTCTGTTAAGTCAAAATGTCTTAGGTTGGTACTGGGCTTTTAGCATCGCCTTCACAATCATGGATCTCTCTTCCCCAATGATAGAACAAACCTCAGGTTCTGATCCACGTTAACACAATCTATATTTTGAAAAGCAGAGTGTGTCCTTATGCGCACATTCCCTGTGTCCAGGAGCTCACAGTTAAGAGATGAGAAGTAAACATATAAGACGTTTGACAATGTTAGATGCATATATCAAATGCCGGATCTGTGGACAGACAGTTTCTCATACTCCATCAAAGGCAACAGCTTGAGGTGGGTCTTAGGGGAGGAATAAAATTGCGGAATTAGAGCTGGGCTGTTGTGAGCAAATGGGAAGAGTTGAAGCAGGATAAGGCTGTTGCTGGAACACGGGTTGGCCAGGAGAAAAGTTTGTACAGAGACTAGTAGATTGAATGGAGTTAAGTGGAGGGCCTCAAATGTCAAACTTGGAAGTCTGTCCTGTAAACAGTGGTCACAGAAGGCTTCTAGGAGACTGATAGAGGCTGGAAACAAGTCAAGAATTGATTCAAAACCCAAGGAAAAACAGCCCAGAGCAAAGAGGTAGGTATTATAGACCTCTAGATCCATTCAGAATTTCTGTAGAGATAAAGCTAAGCCTCATTCTACAACAGATGCACCATCTCTCCCGGATGAGGTGCACACACAAGACCCGTGACCCGGCTCCTACGTGCTTCTCTAGCCCCAAGTCTCACCACTACCTCCCACTCTGTTATGCTTCCCTCACAATTCTCCCAGTGTGCTTGTGCTTTGTTTTGTCTTCATGGCCAGTACATGCTATAAGCCCCCTGACCTGAAAGCCCTCCCCACCTGCCATCCCTCCCCCTGCCTCCTCACTGCCTACTTTTCTTTTGTGACTTGACTCAAGCCTCCCCTTTATGACTAATGCTCTTGCCCTGTGCCACTCCCTCCAACATGGAGTCTTTCCTAGGTGTCCACATAGCCTTCTTTGTGATCTTACCATGCTGTATCATTATTACCCGCTTATACAGGTCTCCCCCCTGCACCATAAACTCTTCAAGGGCAGCAACCTTCTTTTACTCATTTTGAATCCCAATACCTGGCCCAGGGCTTGACATGGAACAATCCCTCTATACATTTTTATTGAATAGACGATGCAGATTAACGATTTCCTTTTTCCTGCCAGGCACTGACTTGAACAAAATCAAAGCATTATGAAGGTATGTAAAGATAGTGAGACCCTAAAACTGCGGTTCTCAAGTGTTGGGCTGTGGACCCTCCACATGGTATGAACTCTTCTCAAGAAGGGTCCATGGAGGTGGAGGAACATTTGAAATATGTGTTGTTATGTCTTGTTGTGGTGGTGTTGATTGCACGCTCAGTGAATGATGCAGGGCCTTTGACGTGAAGTAGCTCTTTCCCTGATCTTACTCCAAGGTGGCTCAGTGTGAAATTGGGTCAGAGACAGATGTGGGCGTGAGGAAGAGAATATAGTCAGGGCAATAAATGTTCCTGATCAAACAGAAATATGGTGGTAAAGGGCGATTGAGTGAATATCACATTAACTGTGTGCTTTTATAGACAGCATGGAAATTCTGTTGTAATCTTTACTGCTGTTTGCATCTTGTATTCTTCAAGTTCCTGCCAAAAACCTAGATGGGAACCATTGCCCTACAAAATGTTCCTCAGTGGTGACTAGGCCTCCAGTCAGTAGGTCACATGTCTTATGGGGGAGACCTTAGGAAATGTTAGTGGCCTTCTTGTTCCCTAAGCCTGACACCATTTTTTTTCTTCAAACTGATGAAATGATAAAAAGCCAAGGACTGCTTTGTTCTTGTTTTTATAAAATTGTCTCCCTTTGGCAGGTTCTACAAATGGGTCTTGTATCCCAGGATATTTAATCATTTCCCAGTAGCAATTATTTGTCAGTCATGCTATTCACGGGCAAATGATTTTCAAGTTAAGAGAAAGGACATTCACAATTACAGAGTGGAAACATGATTTTCCTGAAATTGCGTTAGTGATTGACTTTTCATCATGGATGGTGACCAATGTCTCCCTTCCATACACAGCTCTTCCATATGCTTAACGACGCTATGCCTGCCGGACTTGTAAGCGAGGAAAACAACCTGCTAAAACCCTCACTACGGTTGTGGTTTTATGAATTTCTTTTTGCAATTGTGTCAGCTTTTGCTTGATATGTTTCAAGATTATTCTGGCAGATGCCACCAAAGTTTGGTGGAATGTTTCTTTTATTACTATGTAGCATTTCTCTCATATCTGCTAGTGAATGTTACTAGCAGAATTTATTTGGCTATAAATTAATATCACCATGCCAATTTTGGTTTAGCACTTCATGTGATGCATAGCTTTCTCCAATATTCTCTATGTCATCTTGTTTAGGCATGAGTTTATAGACAAGATATAGCTTGGTTTAAAAAAAGAACAAGTGGATAGTCTGTTTCTTTTGAACAGTGAGCATAACCTGTTTACAATTATTGTGATTTCTTATATATTTGAACTGATTTTAAATATCTTTTGTGTTTACCATCCTTTCTGTCTGCATCTTTTTTCCTTTCCTTCCTGCCTTTACTCAGATTGATGTTCTCCTTCTCTTCTTTTGCTGATGTGGAGAGGCTATAAGTTCTGTACTTATTTTAATTCTCATCATTAAATTTCTGAACTTAATACTTTAACTTTTTCTAGAAAAATATAAAGTTATTCAGTATCTATGGTCTACCATGTTGTAATAGCTATTGACATTTCTATGATGTCTATTCAATGCATTTATTATGTGTAAACATGTCTTCAGGGAGTGATGTCTTCACAACTCACTACATCTACATGCACACTTACAAATACTTTATTTCAGGTGTCTACTGTTTTGAGTATTTTGTCTTTAATTCTCTTGAAAATGCCTTCCTTTTGCTTCTGGAAACTCCTTCATTCGAGTGGGAGTTGCCATGTTCTTGAGACCCTAGCAACTCCCCATTGATGATTGGCTAAGGGGTGAGCTTCTCACCTAAGTTAGGCCAGAGTCCTTCCCTGATTTTGTTGAATGGGAAAGGAAAAAGAGGACGTGTCCTTTGTAATCACAGACACTGGGATGGCTCATGCATGGCATGAGTATTGTGAACATTATTCTTCCAATCCTCCATGGAAGAGAATGGAGAAAAGACAAAACCCCTCCAAAAGTCACGTGACTGAATGGCACTTGACTCTTCAGGAAAGCAAACAGGCGAAAGTGCAGGAAAATTGTCAGGAGGCTGTGTGAGCATGCAGAAGGGCCTAGATGGTCAATGGAGCACTTGCATTTAGGGAGGAAAATCCCCTTTACGCTTAATGTACAAATGGTTTCCACTTTTCTGTGAGGATCTAAAAAAAAAAAAAAAAGGACTTTAAGAATTGTAATCATTGCCTTTCAGGGAATAGTGGGACTGGGCAAGGTCAAGAAACTAAGATGTTCTTGTACACAGATGTGCCACCACCTGAAGAAAGGCGAAGGAAGAAGCTTTGGAATAGGAAGATGAAGCTGGAGTGGCGTTGCAGAAAAGTTTCTGGAATCAGGGAGGATGAGATGATAAAAATGGAGTTCTTCTTTGAGGTCCATGGAAGTGATCCACTCAGAACAAGGGAAGGAGCCATGAACTATGTTATGCAGTAGAAGGTGAATTCATGTAACATGTGAACCAGACAGATGATGCTATGACGCTGTCTAATATATAATGTTCAAAATGGATTTGGAAAAATTTCTCAGTGACGGACTTGGTTTAATATCTGACTCCTACCTGAATCCCTTTTGGCTCCCTGTGTAGGTTTGTGCGTGCACATGCGTGCATGCCCGCTTATGGAGGGCAGAGGACACATGTGGGCCAGGTAGGCAGTAGAGAAGCATGAACACAGGCCAGTCTAGCCCATTCCTGTTTCTGCAGGTTTCCCAGGAAGATGGGAAGAGTATTATTGCCCCAACAGCAGTGGGACAAAGGGAAATGGGTGTTTTCTCTTCCTTATTTTGGGCAGTGTTTAAAGCCTTTATTCCCATGGCCTTGCACTTTATTTTCCATGAGAAAGTGTGCCCAAGAGCAGTGGGGCCTCGGCTTTCAAATGCCTTGCCTTGCACGACATGTAGGTTTCACCATCTGGGGCTGGTTCAAAGATATAAGATGGGTGGATAAGTTGGCTTCTTAGCAAGTCCCTTCTTGTCCAAAGATCCCCAGATATTACACCTGCGTGTTCTACGATACACCCGGTGTGGCCAGCAAGCCCTGGCCGATCACCCTGGCAGAGGACACCTAAATGCACACCCTGATGCTTTGGGTGTTAACTCACAAGCTCATGATGACAGATGGCTGCAATACTCTGGACACAGCCCGAGGCAAAGAGAAACATAGAGACACTTGTGCAAGAAAGCTGTGAACGGGACAGCTGGGAGGGATACCTGTTCCAGGCACACGCCAACAGGAAAGCAATTGGGATAGACAGGCAGGTGCCAGTGCAGCAGGGGAGTCTCCCGCCTGGCAGCCAGGCCGGGGACAGGAAGCCTAAGGCTCTCTGGCAGGACCAAGCCTGAGTTCTGAGATGGGGCTGCCCAGCCGTGAAGCGGGCTGGGCAGCGGGTGAGGAAGAATGCCCTGAAAACCTGCAAAGCAAAGGGGAAGCTGAGGCCTGTGCTACTTTGGCTTCAGAAGAGCATGTCAAAAAAATAAAAAAATGAGAAAGAAAGAAAGAAGGAAACTGACCAGGAAGAGGCTGGAAAAGATTAAGGACCCGCAGCGTGGAAAAACAGGCATGAGGTGACCGAGCTGTGATAGAGGGGTGTTGGGCAATCCGTGTTGGCAGCACGAACAGGAAGCTGCCCCCTGATTCCCCAGCGGCCTCTGCTGTAGCCACTGCCACACAAAGGGCACTAAGATAATCCGCCCCTTGTAAGAGGGCTCCTGGGGAACAGTGGGGGCTGAGGTGGGTACTCATTAATAGAGACTTTGCTCAGTCCTTCCGGAACACACTAACTGCCAGCGGCACCTGCACAGAGCAGAAGCTGCATGAGATGCCCCTTCCCCCGTCCCCGCCATGGTGGCCCTCCTGTCCCTCACATCCCCCAGCTGAGCTGCTCTGGAGGACAAGCAGCCTCCTGCCCCTGCCCACAGCAGCCCTTCCTCATGAGGCCTTTTCACAGGCAGAGTGGCCTGTGGAAGGAGGAGGGGTTGGGTCTACCCCATCCACCTCCACGAAGCTCTGTTGTCTCTTCTGTGAAGTGGAGGGTAGGAGAGGAAGGACTGGGCCTGAGTGTTCCCTGAATCCGTGCTGGTTCTTGGATCGTTCGCTGCTGGGTGGCAGTTTCCAAGAGGAGAAGTGAAGGAGTCCTCGAAGCTTGTGTGTTCCTACTCTTCCATTACAAGACCAATCAACTGGCCTCTTTAATTCCCATTTCTCAGCCAAAATGAAAGAAAAATTTAACAAAGCTAGAAAAGTAGAGAGGAATAAACTAAACCCTTGAGTGACCTGATACTTAAGAAGCCCAACTCCTGGAGCGCCTGGGCGGTCCAGTCGGTTAAGCCACCGACTCTTGATTTCGGTTCAGGTCATGATCTCATGGTTGGTGAGATCGAGCCACCATCGGGCTCCTTGCTGAGTGTTGGAGCCTGCTTGGGATTTTCTCTCCCCATCTCCCTCTCTGCCCCTCCCCACCCCTCTCTTTCTCAAATTAAAAGAAAAAAAAAAAACTTAAAAAAAACCAGTTCCAGTTATAAGATAAACAAGTAGCAGGGATGGAAAGCACGGCATGACAGTGACAGTCACCACGGCTGTGTGGGGGACACGGAAGTTGTTCAGAGAGTAGATCCTAAGAGTTCTCATCACAAGGGAAAAAATAGATTCCTTCTTTTGTCTTTTTGTCTCTGCATCCATATGAGGGAATGGCTAGTTGCTAAACTTACTGTAGTTCTCCTTCCACGCTATATGGTAAGTCATGTCATCATGCTGGATGCCTTACTTACAAGTGCTCTGTGTCTGATATCTCCATCAAACTGGGGAAAGAAAATCTGATTCCCCCCAAATCACTAGGAAATGATGTTTTAATGCATTAGAGGGTCCTGATGGATTGCCTTAATTAACCAACTTCCCCAGTTGCCGTACAAATCGGGTTCCAGTCACACAATGGTTTTTCATGAAGTTCGAAGAGCAGTTCTGCTGGGTAAAAAAAAAATGTAGTTAAGATTCCTTCTGGGGCTGGTGTGTGACTCATAAGCACTTTGAGAACAGGTGGGAGCCCGTGTATGATGGGAAGTCATTCATCTTTATTAGTTTATAACTTACTTAAAAATTTATTTGTCCTTTAGAAATTTGCTCCTGTGATACATTACATGAGCATAATCCATGATGTCATCAAAACACAAGTTTACTTTTTGTCTTTGTCCTTTAAAACGTTTATTCAGTGAGTATTGCTTTCCTTCTTCCAGTAAGGAAACTTGGTGTGGACCTTCTTCAGAAATTGAGTGTTATGGTCGCTTTTAATCACAAACCAGAGGTTTTGGGCTGGTGACCTGGGGGTCAACAAAGGCCTGGGCACTTAGCTTCGGGGCTTGGATACAAGAGTCATCGACCACTATGTGAGCGAACTAGCCTGGGCAGGAAGCAGGCCCAGTAAGCTCTGCCTCAATAAGCTATACTGGTGGGTGGATTGGATTAACACAGTATCAATCAACCACTCAGGGAGAGCCTAGGGCCATTGTAGGAGATAGGAGGACCTCTGAGAATGGTCAGTATTCACCTTCTCATTAGCATTGGTGGATGCTAGGCTTGTGGCAGTGATTGATTAGGAATATTACTGTGGAATTTCTTCCATCTGAATATTATGGGGCAATTTATCACCATTTCATGTGCTGAAGAAATGTATTATCCTTCTTAAAAAACATTTATTAGGGAAGTGTAGTTTACACAAATGTAAAGTGAAAGACAGGGATATATTTTGCTCTTTTAAATAAATTAAAGCATTTTTGCCTTTAAAAAATAATTCATTGTCATGTTAGCTAATATACAGAGTATATAGTGTGCTCTTGGCTTCAGGAGTAGATTCCCATAATTCATAACTTATATACAACACCCAGTGCTCATCTGAACAAGTACCCTCCTCAATACCCATCACCCATTTCCCCCTCCTCGCTGCTTCCCCATCAATCCTCAGTTTGTTCTCTGTTTCTAAGAGTCTCTTATGGTTTGACTCCCTCTCAGTTTGTAATATTTTTTTCCTTCCCTTTCCCCATGGTTTTCTGTTAAGTTTCTCAAGTTCCACCTATGAGTGAGAACATATGGTATCTGCCTTTCTCTGACTGACTTATTTCTCTTAAAATAATACCTTCCAGTTCCATCCACATTATTGCAAATGGCAAGATTTCACTCTTTTTCATTGCTGAGTAATATTCCATTGTGTAAATATACCACATCTTCTTTATCCATTCATCAGTTGGTGAACATATGGGCTCTTTCCCTAATTTAGCTATTGTTGAAAGTGCTGCTACAAACATTGGGGTTCATGTGTCCTTATGAATCAGCAATCCTGTATCCTTTGGATAAATTCCTAGTAGTGCTATTGCTGGGGCATAGGGTAATTCTACTTTTAATTTTTTTGAGGCACCTCCACACTGTTTTCCAGAGTGGCTGCACTGGTTTGCATTCCTACCAACAGTGCAAGAGTGCTCCTCTTTCTCCTCATCCTTGCCAACATCTGTTGTTTCCTGAATTGCTAATTTTAGTCACTCTGACTGATGTGGGGTGGTATCTCAATGTGATTTTGATTTGTGTTTCCCCAGTGATGAGTGATATCTAGCATCTTTTCATGTGTCTGTTAGCCATCTGGATGTCTTCTTTAGATAATTGTCTATTCATGTCTTCTGCCTATTTCTTCACTGGATTACTTGTTTTTTGGGTATTGAGTTTGGTAAGTTCTTTATAGATTTTTGTTTTGTTTTCCTTAAATAGTTTATTGTCAAGTTGGTTTACATATAACACCGAGTGCTCATCCCAACTAACTCTTTATCCAATGTCATTTGAAATTGAATTAACTATCAAAAATCTCCCAACAAATAAGAATTCTGGGCCAGATGGCTTCCCAGGGAATTCTACCAGACATTTAAAGCAGAGTTTATACCTATTCTTCTCAAGCTGTTCTAAAAAATAGAAAGGAAGGAAAGCTTCCAGACTCATTCTATGAAATCAGCATTACCTTGATTCCGAAACAAGACAAAGACCCCACTCAAAAAGAGAATTACAGGCCAATATCCCTGATGAATATGGATGCAAAAATTCTCAGCAAGACACTAGCAAATTGAATTCAATGATATATTAAAAGAATTATTCACCATAATCACACGGTATTCATTCCTGGGCTGCAGGGTTGTTTCAATATCTGAAACTCAGTCAATGTGATACATCACAATAATAGAAGAAAGGATAAGAACCATATGATCCTGTTGATAGATGCGGAAAAAGCATTTGACAAAATACAGTATCTATTCTTTAATAAAAACCCTCAAAAACTCGAAATAGAAGAAACATACCTTAACATTGTAAAAGACATTTATGAAAGGCCCACAGCTAGTATTATCCTCAATGGGGAAAAACTAAGAGTTTCTCTCTTGAGATCAGGAACATGACAGGGATATCTACTCTCACCACTGTTGTTTAACATAGTTTTGGAAGTCAGCCTCAGCAATCAGACAATGAAATGAAATAAAATGCCTCCAAATTGGCAAAGAAGAAGTCAAACTTCCACTTTTCACAGATAACATGATACTGTACATGAAAACCTGAAAGATTCCACCAAAAAACTTCTAGAACTGATACATGAATGCAGCAAAGTTACAGGATATAAAATCAATGTACAGATATCAGTTGCATTTCTATACATCAATAGTGAAGCAACAGAAAGAGATATCAAGGAATCGATCTCATTTACAATTGCATTAAGAACCATAAAATACCTAGGACTAAACCTAACCAAAGAGGTAAAAGATCTGTAGGCCAAAAACTATAGAGAACTTATGAAAGAATTTGAAGAAGACACAAAGAAATGGAAAAACATTCTATGCTCATGGATTGGAAGAACAAATATCGTTAAAATGTTGATACCACCCAACCCACTCTACACATACTATGCAATCCCAATCAAAATGGCACCAGCATTCTTCTCAGAGCTAGAACAAACAATCCTAAAATTTGTATGGAACCACAAAAGACCCTAAGTTGCTGAAGTAATGTTGAAAAAGAAAACCAAAGCTGGAGATATCACAATCCCGGACTTTAGCTTATACTACAAAACCATAATCATCAAGAGAATATGGTATTGGTACAAAAACAGACACATAGATCAATGGAACAGAGTAGAGAATCCAGAATTGGACCCACAAATGTATGACCAACTAATCTTTGAGAAGGCAGGAGAGAGTATCCAATGGAAAAAAGGCAGTCTCTTTAGCAAACGGTGCAGGGAAAACTGGACAACAACATTCAGAAAAATGAACCTGGACCACTTTCTTTCACTGTACACAAAAATAAACTCAAAATGGATGAAAGACTTAAATGTGAGACAGGAAAACATCAAAACCCTAGAAGAGAAAACATGCAAGAACCTCTTTGACCTCGGCCATAGCAACTTCTTACTCCACACGTTTCCAAAGGTAAGGGAAGTAAAAGCAAAAATGAACTATTGGAACCTCATCAAGATAAAAAGCTGCACAGCAAAGGAAACAATCAACAAAACTAAAAGGCAGCTAATGGAATGGGAGAACATTTTATCCTTTATAAAATGTTGGATTTTTTCTTCCATTATAAAAATTTTAAATGCTCTGAAAATTAAATTTTGATCACTTCTTGCAGCAATTTGTTGATGAGACTGGGTTTTTTGTTGTCATTTTTTTATTTTTGTTTTTGAGGAGACTTTTAAATCTGAGCATAAATGATAACCCAAGACTCAAGTTATACTTCATTTTAACTCACCCTGGCTGCAGTTCTGTCAATACACGAGAATTATCTAGTAGTTTGTGATCAGACACTTACAAGATCTGATGCAGCCTTTCCCAGAAATGTCAAGGATCTTCTCGATGGCAACCACAAGGCCCAGCTGAAGCCCTGAACTGCTCTGTGAGGTCTGGGTAGGTCCCTCAAATCCGTGGAATTGGCTTCTGAGAGCCCCCAGCACATACCACCTGCCAGGCATAGCACAGGCAGCCTCTGTACTCTTAGTGATTTCATTTTTACCGTTTAAATTAAAGAAAATATTTGTACAAATACTAGTTCAAAACAACTAGTGATTTTCTATTTATAAAAAGCTGATAGGTAACGTAGATGAAGATTTGAATTGGAAAATGTCTAGGCACTGCCAGATACCACCTCATAAATCTTCTTCTATTAGAGATTTAACTCTTATCTATTCCTCAGATCCAAGCTTAGAAAGGTCTTTAATTTCACTGACGTCTATTTTCTTAAAGTCATATGCCTCCTGAGGGCTCCAGCACACGTCTCTAGTGCCAGTTCTGATGCAGAGGTCTTGAAGGGGCCAAGTGGTTTTCATGGGTTATTTTCCGATGTGCCAGTGACCTTTCTCTACAGCTGGATTGTAACTTCCTTCAGGCAAGGATCATTTTTCGTCTTCCCAGTAGCTTTGCAGCCGCCTGGCACAGCATTGGGTATGACTCCACACTCTAAATATGCGTGCGCCTCCATGCATCCCAGTGCAGACACACTGCCCTTTCTTGTTCCTCCGTCTGTCTTTATAAAATTCATCTCTCACCACTCTCCCCGCTCAAAACACAGCCAGAGCTCCCCATTTCCCGCTGAATTAAACAGAGTCCTCCAGGAGTTACTTAAGACCCTCACCCTGTAGCCCAAACCACTTGCCTGCTATTCTCAAATGAATCTGCTGTGGCCCCAATCTGAATTTCCTCCTCACCCTGCTCAGAGCATCTCTCTGGGTGTGCGCCAAAATCATCTGGGAAGCCTGAACAGAAACATCTCCAGGCCCAACACCCAAGTCCGTGTATCAGAATGTCAGGGTGTGGGGCCAAGGCATCTGTATTTTAAACTAGTTTTGTCTTCAACACGACCCGGCGCAGCCCTGGGACCCCAGTCTTAGAATGGGTCCTGAGTAACCACAGCGGCCTGCCACTGTGTGTAGCTCTATCTACTGAACAAACAAAATGGAAATTTACCAAGCCCCTACCCTGTGTAAGTTTCTATGGCTCAATGAAGACGGCTTCCAGTAAGACCTGGAGAAAGCAGATCATTGTTTCTCTAGCCCCAGGGAGGGCCCTCCTCACCTTTGGGCCACAGGGCAATGGGAGGCAAGGTGGTTTCTGGTTCAACCAGGAAGCCAATTTCGAAAAATCTGGCCCTGTTATCTCTACTTTTATCTAGCAGCTCTCTTTGCAGTGGCAGTGCGTTATCGAAAAGTAGCAAGGCGACAGGTCATTAGAAATCTGTAAGGAGGCAGCAGATGGATGGGGAAGACCTTTGACTAGGGGCCCAGGAGACTGGGTTCCAGACTTAGACAGCGTGGGCAAGACACATCACCTTCTGGGGCTCAATCTTCTCCCTGGAAAACAAGGGGCAATGATTTAGTGATCTCTAAATTATCTCTCTCTTTTAAAATGTTTTATTTTTATTTTTGAGAGAGAGAGAAAGCAGGGGAGGGGCAGAGAGGGGAGGAGACAGAGGATCTCAAAGGGGCTCTGCACTGTTAGCACAGAGTCTGAGGCGGGGCTTGAACTCACAAACTGTGAGATCATGACCTGAGCCGAAGTTGGATGCTCAACTCACTTGAGCCACCCAGGCGACCCTACATTCTCTCTTTGTACTGGGAAGATATCTCAGAAGATAGTCTTTTCTAGTCTTCTATTTTGTTGGTTCTAACATATTTGTGTTTTGCCCCATTTTTAATAACATTCTTCACATTGGGAATCATCTGCAATCAAGATACACTTTTAATGTATTTTGTCCTCTTCCTCTCTCAACATGATCACTTCATCCAATGGGAGGACTTATACATAACCTATGACATACTGTGACAGAGGACATTCCGGGTATTTTATGTGGGGGGTGCTGCCTTTCTCTCTTTGTCAAATATATGGCTTTTTTCACCCTTCTACTTGGTTTCTGAGGAGAGAAGAGACAGTTCTATAGAATTCTTGAGGGAATAACAATGTTAGAAGAAAAACTACCCTTTCCAGAAGAAGTTTGTTAGCACAAGTAGGGCTTGAACACGTTACCTGGGCTGCTAGCAGTGAGGAGGAAGATAAGGAGGAAGAGGAGGAGGAGGGAGTAGGGGATCCATCTGTGGGGCCTCTCGTATGAGACTGGGATTCTTGCACATCTGTCTGCCTATGAAAGTGAAAGCCTCCTGAGAGTTTTGGGTGCTAGAAAATAGAATAGGATGGAAGATTTTAATCAAGTCAAAGTCAAAATTCCTGTCAGGCAGGAACTGAAAGGAAGCAGGAGCCTGTCTCTGGGCTGCACAGGCCACCTCAGCGTTCCAGGGCCACCCAGAGAGAAGAGCCACTCTGTTGGAGCTGATGCTAGAGAGGAGGAAGGGGGTCACACCCCGGGCACCTCTGGAATGTGGGAATATGGCTTGAAAGCCACTGTCCTTCACCTAGGTAATCTGTCCATGAGGCCATTCTTTTCAGGGAGGCCCATGTTTTCATGCCTTGGGAGTAAGAAAAGTTGCGCCTCTCAGAACAACAGATGGCTTCCATCTTGTACTGACCTTGTTTCCTTCTTTGCTTTGATGCTAGGAAGCACAGAGCTGCAATCCCAGTTGATGCGGAGCAAGTGCGGTTCTCTAGTGGAGGGTCTTATGGTATTTCTGGTTATGGTTTATAATTTCATCCTGGCTTTGTTTTCCTAGCTTACCATTAGTGTTCCATATACATGGTCTTCAACATTTCTTTCTTTGTTGTTACTTTCTATGTGGCTTTGAAAGTTGTGCATGAACTTGTTTTGGAGCAAGGGCCCCGCCCAACATGGCGTGTGAGCAAGAGACCCGCTGTGAGGGTGGCGACTTTGGCGGCCATCAGGGAGGAAAGTCTTCAGGGAGGGAAGCAAGAGAGATTAATCCAGTGTCCTGAGACATGGTGAGGCAACGACAGAGAAGGAAAGAGAACTTGAATTAATCTCTCCTGGAGGAAGGAGAAATGGTTAAAGCCCATCCCATGCCCTGGCATTTTTGGTATGAAGAAAGGGTTGAACCCTGGCACACCTCTCGGTCTGGAGCCCTTCTGCCAAGCCCAAGCCATGCTGGGAGTGACCCCAGATGGGATGGAGGGCTCAGCGGCTCCACCCCAGCCTTGGGGAAGAGCAGTTCCTCCCACAGGACTGGTTCTCTCTGGCTTGGGGCCAGCTCCCTGTAGAGCTGGACCCCTGGCACTAATCTCTCAGCCTGATCAAAACCATTCTTTAAGGCCATGGAAAAAAATGTGTTCAATCAATTATATCCAATGAAATGGTGGGTCAGCCATCTCTTGGGAGATACTTGTGCACACACATGCATGCTCACATGTGTGTGCAGGTGCGCACACACACACACACACACACTTACACTAGCTCTCTGGCCTTCATGTTGTAATAAGGAAGAAGGAAATATGAATGAAACATTTCTCACTCAAGGAACTAGCTTGAGAATCAGAGACAGCTTTGTGGAGGCCGTCAACCGTGGTTTCTTTCTTCACTGGACGCGCATAAGAAGTCCATTATGGCTGTGGTGACACCAGTAGCACTTTTGTTTCTTTGGTTTGGCTGAGTGTGGCGGGCTTGTCATTACCCCGTATGCATTTCAGACTCTTCCTTTGTTCCAATTTCCTTGGAGGTATAGGTCTTGTTGTGGTTTTCAACACCACCTGTCAAGGCCATGACAAAAACTGACTTGGTGATTGTTGGCGAATAAAACAGTGGATTTGAACTGTTGTCTTAAACCCAATGGGAGCCAGTTCTCCAGAGTGGAGGGGCCGAGGTGATGGTTTCCTCGTCTCTAGGGCCACCCTTGTCACCTGAGCTCACCTAGGACTACAGCCAACGAGGGTAACAGATGATCCCCTTTGCAAATAAAAAGCTTTCCACCAGGGTGCTGGGTGTCCTTTGGGCTGCCCCACCTTGGCCCACTTTGTGTGGAGTTCAGAGCCATTGCCTCCTTCCTGAGTCAGAATGAGAGCCAGAGACAGCATCTCTGAGCCTAGAGGGCAGGTAGCTTGGGCCCGACGGGGGCCCTGTTAGCCTCCCCTCATGTTGACCTCCAATCCTGGGGTGCAGAGAAGTGTAAAGATTGGCAGCACTGGCGGTAGTCATGCTGGGTTTGAATCTTGATCCTTTACCACCAGTGCCCCGTCCTCTGAGCCAACACTGCTCTCTTCCTCGTTCCCTTTCCCTCCTCTGCCCACAATGTGGCCTCACTGGCTTGAAAGGCTCACACTCCTTGTTCTTGTGGCTTTTAAAATGTTTATTTATTTATTTTGAGTGGGGGGTGGATGGAGGGAGAGAGAGACAGTATAAGTCAGGGAGAGGTGGAGAGAGAGGGAGAGAAAGAGAATCCCAAGTAGGCCCTGTGCTCGGTGCAGAACCTGACATGGGGCTTGATCTCACAAGCCATGAGCTCATGGCCTGAGCCAAAATCAAGAGTCAGATGCTTAAATGACTGAGCCACCTGGGTGCCCTGAAGCTCATCTTGTTAAAGGTGGGAGATGGTGGTGGACAGAGGGAAGATGCCCACATCAAACCTCCCCAGCCAGGACACTGGTGGAAGCAGAGGTGGGTTCTGGAAGTCAAGGCCCTGGGATAAGAAGTAAGAAGCAGGTCTGTCAGGACAGCTGGACATATGGTCCCTGTGTGACCCTGGCCACGCTATGGAGTCTGGTCTTAATGTAGAATGCACAAGGATTGCCCTGAAGCCTTCAGCTGAACAGTGGATCCATCCTGTTTTGTTTAAAGTTCCCAGTAGCTTCTGGATGGAGTCCAGATTGGAAGGGGGCCAAGGGACTATGGGGCCAGGCCAGGTTTGTGGGGGCGGGGGGGAGCTGGCCCTGGGGCTGTGCTGCGGAGCCAGTAGGCTTCACCAGCCAGGGCCCTGGCCCCACTTAGCTGGGGACGCCCCCGTCGGTCTCTGCCCCTGGACCAGGGGTGGCACCTCCAGACTGAAGATGGACTGGTCCAAGGCAAAGCAAGAAAACAAGGTCTCTTCTCCGTCCTTGAATCTGAGCTTCTGTCACTCTTGTCTCTTTTTGGTTAAATGTCCATTAGTTTATGAAATGGTGGTGATGAAAATTGGGCTTTAAAAACATTTTCCTTTACCAAACAAAAGATGGCACCGTTGTGTTAGTCCCATAACAAAATTTGTTTGAAAACCAACGGGTCTGTTACAACGAAGGCCTGGGAACAAGAGGTCCGCCTCCTGCCCGAAGCGCAGCACCCGGCAGAGGCTTTTGGTTCTTGGATCTTCCTCCCAGCGACCTTCCTCGATTCCCCACTGCCGTGCCCTGGGCCTTAGCAACTTCCAGAATCTCAGCCTGCTGCTGCCAGACCCCAGTCCTGGCACAGAGCCTCCACCTTCTGTCCGTAGCTCCACACGGTGTGACTGATCCAGACCTCACCTCACTGGAGCCTCTGCCAGCCCTCCCCCCCGCGCCAGTTCATTGGCCACCCCACCCCCGCTTCCCTTCTTTCCTTTCATCACACCATGAACTTCACCCGCCAGACCCCTGAAACCACCCGACAGTTTTCTCCACCCTCCCCTGGGTCTGGGCCCCTCTGGTTTGTGGCTTAATCTCAGCCACCACCCCGGCTGTTTGTTAGATCTTCAGTGCATCTTTTCTAGGCCCTCCCNTCAGGCTTAAATCAACTGAATGTTCAGGTTAGGCTTAGTGACAGGTGGAGACGGCCAGCAGGTAGATAAAGACAGGGGAAGCAGGGGCCAGGTAGAGAATTGGGGTCAAAGGTGCCAAGCCATGGGAGTAGATGGAGGGGGAGCCAGGGGCTGAGGTAGAGCCCAGAAAAGCACCCATTGTCCCCAGTGCCCCCCTTCCTCTTGAGTTCCCTGTCTCAGGCAGTGGCTCCTTTAGTTGGTGGCCCAATGACTCAAAGCAGAGCCGGACATTCTGGGCTCCCCAACCTCCTTTGCCTTTTTCTCCTGGCACCCAGTAGACCCCGGCTTCAGCTCCTGTCCCCCCTGGAATCTTCCCCAATGCCACTGGCCCTGCCTCCTTCCAGCAGGACAGGGCCAAGCTTTACTCGACTGTGCGCCCCCGGATGGGGACACGAGCCAGGCACGTGGAGGTGTTCCCTGAGGTTTGTTTCGTACAGCTGTCCTGTGAGCCACCAGGAGGGCTTGTTAAAGCACAGATTGCTGGGTTGTGCTTTGCAGCCTAAGATGCTGCAGTTCAGACCAGTCCTCGGGTGGTACTGTGGGTTCAGGAACCCCATTTTGAGAACCAGTGGTTCAGTGCATCAAATGTCTGGAGTATTCAAGGTGTGCTCTGCTCTATACGGAGGGCACCGGGTACTCCCTCCTTTGGGGCCCCAGGCAGCAACTAGGATGTACCTGGATGCTTTGCTTTCAGTGGTGCCTCATTCCACTGGATCCCTACTATCTTTCCGGTCCATTCTAACTCTGCTGTTGTTTTTTACAGATGCCTGGTGAAAATCCTGCCATCTAGGACTGGTGCAGTTGAGTTTTAGACTCAAGGACAAGTCTAATTTGGGCTGCATTTAATCATGTTTAGCTTCGCCAGCTGCTCAGTCTTTCCAGAGTGTTGTACATACCTGTGGTATCTTTGGTTTCCATTCATCCCTCTTTCTATGTCTTTTCCCAGCCACGGGTAGAGGTGATGAAGGGGAAGAGGTTGAGGGACTTATGGCACAGAATGCCCTCTGGGTACACATTGACCAATCATTAGCCCCTTTGGATCACAAGACTTCTAAAATAATTAAATTTCAGCCTCTTAATTTAGCAAAAACAACCACCAATGTAACTTGGATTGGACACAAATAATGGCATGAACCAAACTGGCTGGGGCCCAGGTTCACACATGCTCTGGCTGGAGGTGGCCTACTTAAGCGTGTCCTGTGTCTTCCACAGCAGGGGCTGCACATTTGGGAACTGCAGGCACGCTCCTGACCACAAACATTTAGAGGTGCCCCGAATACTTCTTTATGCAGAAACTTCCCGAGGACAATGACAGGTTCCATTATCTTGATAAGAGTTTCTTTTGGACACCATCCAGTTTCCTTGTTCCCATTCTTTGCTCACCAAACAAACTATTGGTATATAATTTGGTCTTTCAAGCAGACAGGTCCTGAAGCCAAAGTATACTCCTATTGTAAATGAATGAATTGGCCCCCTGGCTTACCAATTAGTGTCTGGTGAGTGTAATTCATGTCACTGGATTTTCTAGTACCTGATCACCCTGGGACGAATTGAACTTGAAAAGACTAACACTCCATGATGCTGCCATCTTATGTGAGGGGACTCCCCCACAATGTCCCCCAGGCTCCTGTCCCCTGCTTCCTTCACTTTGTCCTTGGACTTTCACACTCGGGGGTTCCCTGCTCAGATATAACAACCCCCTCGGAGAAGCAGTGCACTGGGCTTCACTAATCTTCCGTGCCTCAGTGGGAAAGAGTTGGAAATAACTCCAGGGAAGACGGTGATGGTGAAGGAGAGATGGCTCCTGGGTGTCTAAGGAGAGGGAGAAAAAGGGAAAAACAGGTAGCAGAGAGGGAGTGGGAAGCCGCAGTTTTGATTTCCTTTTATTTTCCCATTTTGTTGTGAACAACTCTGGATAGCAGCGGCTGTGAGGCTTCCAATTGTGTTGGTCTTGATCTCGTGTTATCCTTAAAAATATTCTCCCTTCACTGTTTTGGGGACAGTCTGCTTAGCGCCTTTCATAAGGCCTCTGTCAAAAAATTCTGCACCTGTTATGAAGACCTCAGAGCTTGTTTTCTTTCTCTACCCATTCCTTTGAATGTTTCTGAATATCAACATGTCCTTTGGTAGACGCACTCAAATCCAAGGCCCGCCATTTGATAGGAAATAACGATCTCCTAGGTGTGGGTTGGGAGGACTTTGGGGTTTAGCAGAAAAATACCAGGCATTGGAGTCAGACTTCTGATTCAAGCTCTGGTTCTGCCATTTTCTAGCTGTGTGATTTGAATAAGTTACTTAACCTCTCTGAGACTCAGGTTCCTCTGAAGCAGTTACTGAGTTAGTGTGGTACTCTGGGCACCTTATTCAAAGTAGTTCTTCCTACTACCAATACTCTATTCTATCACCTTTTTCATTTCCTTCATAATTCTTATCACAATCGGAAATGCTTCTTTCTACTTATTTATTTCTTGTCTACAGTCTGTGTTGCTCTAGTTTTTAAAGCCCAGGAAGGCAGAGATTATGTATCTCTAGCTTTGGACTTTAGCCCCATTAGCTAGAGCAGCGCCTGGCACATCATAAGTACTCAGGACATATTTGCTAAATGAGCAGATGAATAAATAGCATAATCTTGTATATGTACTTAGTACCCAGTTAATGTGGAGCTCACTCTATGTGAACAGTCCCGCTCTCCTTCTTCCAGATCTGCTCACTCTCATTCAGTCAATTCCATCTGCAAATATTTCTTGAGTACCTACTATGTGCTAAGCATTGTTCTAGATTCCCCAGAATCTAGGGGGATATAGCAGACACAAATCCCTGCCTTGTAGAGCTTGTATTGTAGTGGGAACAGATAAGCAAAACAGCAAAGACATAAAATATGAGGAGGCCAGATAGTGAGAAGCACCGTGGAGAATGGCAAGCCAGGAGGGGGTTAGGGAAGGCTAAATAGAGGTGGTTAGGAAAAGATGAAAGGAGGAAATATATATCAGAAAACATCTGAAGGAGCGAAGAAAGGGAGTAAACTCACAGACTTGTGGGGGAAAAAAATCTTCCAGGCAGAGGAAACAGCAAGTGCAAAGGCCCTGGGGCTAGACTATCGCTGGAGTATGCTCAGAGGAAAGGCTATGGGGGCTGGCTCTGTGGGGCCTATAAACCATGCCAAGGCTTTCAGCATTATTTTGAGAAAGAGGAGAATAATATGATCACACTTCTATTTTTCAAGCGTCGTTAGAGTGTTTGTTTGTTTCTAGAAACTTTTGTAGTTGGATTGTGTCCTGAGGGACAGCAAGCTGTATCAATCCTCTTACTCTCCATTCTTCTGATGGGAGGCAGTTTCTTTTGGGGGCTGCCTTGGACACCGGCCTGGCTCTGTGTGTCACTTCCCTTCTCTGGATCTCAGTGTCCCCAGCTCAAGGCTGCATGTTGGTGACCCTGGAAATCAGGAGCAGGGGCTGCTCTTCATATCCACCTTCCCAGCCAACACCGGCCAAGCACCTGCTCTGCTTGAGGCACCGTGATTACAGACGAGGAGCAGGAAACACAGAGACAGCCTGGACTTCAGATCATGGCGGGGCTGGATGGGGCCGGGGTCCCTTGGAGCCTGGTTGGGAAGATAGGCTTTGCGAGCTCAAAGCTGAGTGGCACCGTAAGCATTACATACATTGTGCCGGAAGCGTTGTTAGAACGGTAACAATGGCTAACAGTTCTGGTGTGTTAACTGAGCAAGGGTAAAATCAGATTTTGGAGGTCAGCCTGACACCTGAAGGCGAGCCGCGGTCGCAAGACTTCTGGGACCCAGTGGCCAGAAGCAAACAGCCATGTCCAAAGACGCCCACCCCTTCCCACCCAGGCTCCCCAGCCTCCCGCTTGCACCCTCAGCTCAAGGATCCTGGTCTGTCCCAGGTCACAGGGCTCCTGGGCTCATAGATCAGACACCCTGCAGAGGTGATGGGAACTTGTGTTGTCGCCAGTCCCCATGGGGGCAGGCAGGGCGCTTGTCCGTGGGTGGAGCCAATCTCTGGGGAAAGGGGGCTTAGGCCACTTAAGCTGAGGGGGGTCGCCGGCTCTGGGGAGTCCTCCTGGGACCCCAGCTCAGCATCAGGGCACTGCTTCTGACAATCCCCGGAGCCTCACTGGGCCTCCAATTCTCTGTCCTGTAAAAGGAAGGGTAGAGCTCCCTCAAGGGATTTCCAGCCCTGCCCCACGCTGTCTGCCTGCAGGAGGAAATCGTGGGAGGGAGTGGTAAGTGGGGCCATGAGTACAGGGAGGAGGAGGAGCTGTCTGAACTGGCAGGGACTCCTCCTGCTATAATCTGAAGGGCTCTGCTGACCCGTTTCATATTTGGGGGCTTCCTATGAATTTCAATTTAGGAAAGGTTTCTAGTGTTGGAACAAGTAAAAGCCGTGTGCAAGCCTACAGGGTTCCAGTGAGGGCCATGCCTCTGGGACGGAGGTGGGGAGCCTGGTTCCACCTCCGGAGTCTGTAGGCGGGTGGCCATCAGTATCATGTTTGTCTGGAGAAGGCCCTTCACACGTGGGCCTACGTGCCGAGCCTCAGAGCTTTGATGAGCTTCTCTGCTTCTCTGTCCCGTTGTTCGTTTTCTCCTTCCCTTCCCTTCCCTTCCCTTCCCTTCCCTTCCCTTCCCTTCCCTTCCCTTCCCCTTTCTCCTTTCCTTCCCTCCCTCCCTTCTTTCTTTCTTTCATTCTTTCTTTCTCTTTCTCTTTCTCTCTCGCTCCCTCCCTCTCTCTTTTCTTTCTTTCTTTCTTTTCAGAGAAGCGAGCAAGGAAGGGACAGAGAGGGGGATGGAGAAAGAAAACAAGCGGGGGCAGGGGCAGAGACGGGGGGAGAGAGAGAATCCCAAGCAGGCTCCGCACTGATAGTGCAAAGTCCAATGCAGGGCTCAATCCGTGAACTGTGAGATGATGACCTGAGCTGAAATCAAGAGCTGACTGAGCCACCCAGGTGCCCCTGTTTGGTTGTTCTTCATGGCAGCTTTATAGCTTGGTTCTTCCACAAAGATGTGTTACTCACGCAGGTTCTTCTAAGCCAGGGTGCAGTGGGAAAGTGGTCCTTCCCTTGGAGAGGGAGCAGATGTTGCTGGAGGGCTGGGTCCCGCCAGAACCCTCCTCTACACACAGGAAGACCTCTCTGAACAGGGTCTTATAACTAGCAAAGGGCCTTGGGACAAGGTGGGTTCTTGGTGATGAAGGACCTACATGGTGATGCCCTCAGCCCCATTGTGTCTATTCTGCATGTTAGGGATGTCCACCTTCTTCCTGCTCCACTGACATTACCCATTTTCCCACCTGGGACACATCCCCAAGTGGCTTTGAAATGACAGGTGCATCCCTTCCACTTCCCTCTCCCTGGAGTCTTCTGAATAAAAAGCACACAAGCCCTTGTTTTATTTGGCTCTTTCCTACTGACCAAAGAGGAGGAAGAATGGGGTTACCAAAATAACAAAAATGAGGGGTGCTTGTGCCATTGGGAAAATCACACCAAACTCTCAAGAAAGATGCTCCTGGTCTGGGAGGAGCTATCAACGAAGCTTGCTTCCCAAGCTCCTGGCAGGATACCCTCCCGCTTCCCTTCTCACACAGTCCAGAAAGTCACACCTTGTTCCTCACTGGGTCTTCCCCCTAGTGGTCACTGGATGACCCTTGCTTATGTTTCAACACTACGTTCAGGTGTTCCCTTCTGTGAGAAACTGCCTCTGTCACCTGGTTTTGATACCTTTTCTGTATGTTCCCATCACAACTTGTATTAATACTTACTGCCCCCTGTTGTGCTTGTCAGCATGTGCATCTGTCCCTAAGAGCAGGCAGTGTGCGTCGTTTGGTGAGGAAAAGACACATTTACCCTTTTCTCCCCCACAGATATTTCAGACTCTGACCACCACGTTTCTCTACTGTGCTCAAGGCAGACCTTACTAAGCTACCACAGCTCCCCTGTTCTGATGATCCCAGGCCTGGCTTCATGACCGCCTTCAGCTCAGCCTACCAGGAACCAAACTATTATATCCCCCAGCAGAAGAATGTGATGTGCTGTCTGGTCTTAGGCATTCTTGTGTATCCTTGCTCTCTTGTTCCCTGAGACCTACCAATCGTTGAACTGACATCAGGGGAATGCAAAACCATGAGGCTGTCCTGCAGAAGCGTGCTTATTTTCATCAAGGGGAGAGGCAGAACTTGGGAACAACAGGAAGAGCTGTAAGATTAAAAACAAAATCCCTGGGTTGAATGTATCTTTCATCTGGATGAAGCAAAGTGTAGATGCCCAGCCTTAAATCCTGATTGGCATGAGTTCATGGTATCCTTCCAGAATGACACACCAGGAGACCATAGGTTATCAGCTCATAGCAAGGAAACCAAGGTGTCATCAGACAGCCTCGGTGTCTGGGCTGAGAGGCAAGGCACTCACTGCTCCTCTAGGTCAGGATGACAGGCAAGTCCTGCAAATACTTCTACCAAGGGTTACCAACCACCAAGAGCATTTTGATCACAATACAAGACAAACAGCCTTGGAGATTGGGGGGGGTTTACCAGAGTCTGGTGATAAAGTCTGGTGACAAAGATTGGGGGTCCCAAAGGACAAAGTGATACCTATATGACAAACCCAAGGAGAGGGATAGTGCATAAGGTAGGAGGAGGTCAGGGGCAGCCTTTGCAGGTTTGCCAAGCTCCAAGAATTATACAACATGAATGCCAAGGGCCAAGAAATCAGAGCCTGTGAAATGGTTGGAGGTGGTTCATGTTTCTCAGCTCCTGTGCTATGGGATCAGTGTGAGAGCCAGAAGATGGTAGAAGCTAGTTCGAGCCCACAGAGTCTATGGACTCACACTTCATACCTTCTACTTTCCAATCATGTTGTTTCTCCAAGGCCAGAGGACAACAAGAGCATGCACTGCCAGGACAAATCATCCCAAAGAGATGATTTCCCCTTGGCACCATGTTCTGTGTTTGTCCAGCAGCCCACATCCTGCTATGCCCCGACTCTTGGGGCTGACTTCCCACAACTTTATCCAAATTCTCCAAGGTTAAACTTAAGCCCGTATTCAGAGAGCACCTGAGTGTCTTAGAGGTTCACCTAAAAGGAAGTTGGGAATTGTATCACTGTCAGTGTGTTTGCAGTTGGAGAATAGCCAGGTCATTCACAGAGCAATCAATCTAACACACCTAAGCTGTTCCCACAGATTAACCATCAACTGTTAGCAAAAGTCCTCACTTCCTTTACACTGATTTATGGCAGTAGTAGAAATATACCACCCAAGCGGCCACGCCTCCTTTCAGCTGGAAACCTATAAATGTCAAGGTACTTTTTCTTCCAGTTGAGAAGAACCCAGCAAAATGGGGATCTCCACAGTCATCTTCCAAATATGTCTTTTACTGGGCCCAGTTCTATCTACAGGTATTATTCTAATTATTATCTAATTATTATATTCATTAATTTCACTCCTGCAAATCCAAATCATGGCAAATTGTATCTACTTGTTCCCTGGTGCTAGACTTTCCATCTCGAGGGGAGTTTTGTATTCAAGGAGGAGGCAAGTCTTTGCTGATAATTGTTATTGCAAGTACTTAGAAGGAATGTCCCCCACCCCCTTTGTTTCTGGTTGAGAACTACAATAGCTGTACTTAGAAAAAGTCAGTCATTATGTCAATGTTTTCAGCGAGTAGCTCGACTAAGGAAATGATTGCTTGGCCTTAGAAAATCTCTGGCGTTAAGAAAAAGTGTGTGTGTGTGTTATTAAGAGGCTCTAAAACTTTGATCATTGGTTAAGGATGCGATTTGTGTACTATAAAAATGGGCAGTAAGATTGCCCCTGAAAATGCTCATTACATGACTTCTTTCTGCAGGTGTATCTGGCTTGGTAATATTTACCAGGAAAACTGAGGTCAAAGAGCTGAGCACAGACAAGATCATTAAGACTCGAAATTTGTGTCTGTCACTCACTGCTTTTGATAGATGATTTGAAGCTCAATAACTCATGAATATCTTTGGGTTCTTAGAGCGTCAAGTATACACAAATCAATATACACAAAAGAGCCACGGAGAAATCAGTGTGACTGTGGAATCTCAGTGTCAATGTACGAGAGAGTATGTGAACAGCCTGGTTAGCCAGTCTGCCTATTAGCTATCTCTGCGTCCCTCTCCCTTTTCCTCTTCTGTCTGTCTTTCCCTCAGTTCCTTCCTTCTGTTTTCCCTTCCTTCCCCTTTCTCCTTCCTTCTCTCCCTCCCTCCCTCCATTCCTTCCTTCCTTCTTCTCTTCTACCTCCCTTCCCCTTTCTTTGCAGTCACCTTTTTGCTACATTCATAAATTCCAGAAGACAGGACAAAAGTACCCTAATTCTTAGAGAACTTCTAGAACTCTCATGCCTACCCCCAGGCTTTGTAGGGGAAGCTCCAAAGATAGAGGTTCATTTGGGAGATTGCCTTCGTGAAAGCAGCACCCCACGCACCCCATGATGAAGCCCTCACTGCGCTGGTGATGGGGAGTGGGCCAGTTCTACATTAACTGGGTACAGACCATGTGGTGACCGAGGACGCCCACCTTCTTTTCTTGTCAAAAGGATGTCAGTGAGTACTGGCTCTGGGCAGTGTGGGGGCTGTAAACTTTGTCTCCATCAAAATACTGACAAATGAGGGACAGTATTGTTAGCTCTAGCTTTTACCTATAGGACATTAATCCCGGGACTTGGATTGGCTGAACAGCCAGCCCCTGAGGGTATGACTTGCCCTATTCTTACCTACAGAGTAAGGTTATGGCCGCAGCGATCTCAGATTGCGGGAACTCATGGTTTTACCATGGTGTTATAGGCATGCGCATGTGCAAATGCACACACGTGTGTGCCTGGCAGTGCTTGGAGTTTAGACGTGGGAACTGACCCTCTGCAAAGTGCTTCCTCTGTACCAGGTGTGTGCTGGACAGTGTGCCTATGTTTTCTGATGTAAATCTGCTAACGGCCCCACAGTTAAGTATCCCGTCTGCCGCATTCCAGATGAAGAAACTGAGGCCCAGAGAGGTTACGTGGCTTGTCAGCAGCCGGTGAGCGACTGGGCCAGGGTTTGAACCTTGGAGGAGGTCTGCTGGCATTCAGGGAGTGGTTCTGGCCCGATGGCTCTTGCTGCTTCTTGCAAAGAGCCCAGGAGACAAACCTCAGCATTTGGCTCAGGGCTGGAGCCCCTTGGTGGAGCTGGGTGCCAGACGGCCACGGCAGCAGGCACTGTCCTCAGCTCTGGCCCTTGCACAAGCTCTTGAGAAAAATTCAGTGCCACCAGATTTGTGTGGTGTTGGAGGGACCGTGGAACCTCCCTCGTAGCCATGTCTTTGGTGACGCCATTTGCCTGCTCTGGGGCCTCTGCAAGCCTCCCTTTACTCATTTGTAGTACAAGACTGTGTTCTAACCTTCTAGACTCCTAAGGACACGAACTCACCAGTGTCTGGCCCATAATAGGTGCATTGGAACTACTCACTTTAGGCCTCTAGACATTGTCCTAATGTTTTATCCAAACTAAACTACCTAAGCGCAAGGTGGTGTCTTGCATTGGATTCTGGAAGAGAAAAAGGAAAAGCTAGTGAAGTCCAAATAAAGCCTGGAGTTTAGTGAGTGGGAATGTACTGGCATTGATTTGGTAGTCATGACAAATGCGCCCCGGTAGTGTTGGATAACGTCAAGGGAGCTGGATCAGGGTGTATGGGATCTCTGTATTAGCTCTGCAACTTTTCTAGAACCCTATAGTTATGCCAAGAACATTTTTAGCATAACTTCCTTTGGTCCCATTTCTTGAAGGCCAACGTTTTGCAAAATGAGGAAGTAATAACTGCTTATAAATTAATTCCAACAGATTGATAGTCTTGTATCTATCCTTTCCAACAGCTTCTCAGGGGGTTGGCAATGATGAATGCCTGAAATAAGGAGAAAACTAATGAAGGGGCTTTCAGACATTGTGAGAAGCTGTGTAATGTGGGTGAGATTTGGATGGTGGGGGGTGAGGGGGTGGGGAGGGGCACTTCTGAATCACCCTCCTGAGCAGGTCTTTCTTCAGAGCACGATTGTTGTGCAAACTCACCAGGGAAAGTTATGTGACCCAGTCTGGTCGAGGTGCCGAATGTTCTGGAACAAGGAGAAAGTCCATGGCGGCACCGCAGACTGAGTCCAGGTGGGACAGCCTGGCATCCAGGACCCCACGATCCCACCCGCCTGTCTTCTCCAGCCTCACTTGTCTCCACACCTTGCTGGATGGCACCCACCCGTGTTGCCCTTCCCCACATGTTGCATGCTGTTTCCCACCCTGTATTTGTCCTCACAGCCTGTTATCTAATCCCAGGCAACCTGTACTTCCCACCTCCCACACTCCAGCAATGCTGTTCTCTGCCATGTGGACAGCGCTCATGCTGTTTCCTTTACCTGGAACAGTCTTCTTCCCCCTCTCCCTGGCCTTCACCTGCCTAAACCTAGTTGCTACTTTTATTTTTTATTTTTTTAATTAAAAAATTGTTTAATGTTTATTTATTTTTGAAAGAGAGAGACAGAGTGTGAGCAGGGAGGGGCAGAGAGAGAAAGGGAGACACAGAATCTGAAGCAGGCTCCAGGCTCTGAGCTGTCAGCACAGAGCCCAATGCAGGACTCAACCCACGAACTGTCAGATCATGACCTGAGCCGAAGTCAGATGCTTAACCGACTGAGCCACCCAAGGACCCCTAACTGCTGTCCCATCCAGGAATCTTTCCCTGACATATACTCTTCACACACACACACACACACACACACACACACACAAAACACAGGCACATATATAGATACACAGACACATAGAGTGTGTCATCCTATGATTATCACTCTTATTTTTCCATAGCATCTTGCACTGAACTATCTGTGGATTTTTCTAGGGATTCTGCTATGCTAGGGGTTGCTAGAGGGCAGTATCTTGCTCATTTAGCACCTGGCACAACATCTTGCATTTCCAAGAGCCTAACAAAGTGCCTATTTCATGCTGATAGAGGAGCAGCCTGACCTCTCCAGTGCGGGGCCAGCTGGGCCGGAGCAAGTGTGCCTATGAGCCATCCCCAAAGTCATGCCCTCGTTCTAGGTCCCAAGCAGGATTTCTGTTTCCTTGGATGTAGCTTCTGGGATGCTAAATTAAAAATGGATGAAAGACCTAAATGTGAGACAGGAAACCATCAAAATCATAGAGGAGAACGCAGGCAGCAACCTCTTTGACATCGGCCATAGCGTTTTCTTGCTAGACCCATTCCCCGGGCCAGAAGTGTGACAAAGAAACAACAACGGTATATGTTTGTTAAGATTTATGGTGTCTACTTCCTTTTATGCCTTATACATTCCTTTCCTATGCAAAAGGGTCAAAAGAAGGATGGATACAGAAATGTGGATGCCATCAGCCTGCCTGATGTTTGAAGGTGTGAGAATGTATGAACCAGTGAAAGTGTTAGGTGAAATTTAAATCTCACAAAGAAGCAGAAAATATAATTTCTGGCAGCCTATATATGGTGCTCTTCGAACAGTATTGTTTAAGAATAAAACACTTTGCGGGGCGCCTGCGTGGTTTAGTCTGTTGAGCGTCTGACTCTTGATTTCAGCTCAGGTTGTGATCTCATGGTTCGTGAGTTGAAACCCCACATCAGGCTCTGTGCTGAGAGCGTGGAGCCTGCTTGGGATTCTCTGTCTCCCTCTCTCTGAGCCCTTTTCTTACCCCCCTCAAAAATAATAAACATTAAAAAAAAATACTTTGCAATTTCAGTAAATTGAAATTGATGGTATAAGGCAAGGAAGGGGAACTATTTACTATGTGACTTTGGTAAATTACTTAACATCTCTGACCCTCGTGTTTCCTATTCTGTAAAATAGGAACATGTGTTTTGTAATGGGAGCTCAGAGAAAAGTCATTTTTTTCTTGTCTGAACCCAGGGTTTTTCTACCTCAGCGCTACTGACCTTTCAGATCAGGTTGAAGTGTTGCTGTGGGGCTCTGACCTGCATATTTTAAGACATTTAACAGCATTTAAGATGTTTAACAGCGTATCTGGGTCTCTAACGAGTTTCTTTTTTTTTTTAATGGTTTATTTATTTCTAGGAGAGAGAGACAGCATGAGCAGGGGAGGGTCAGAGAGAGAGGGAGTGACAGACTCTGAAACAGGCTCCAGGCTCTGAGCTGGCAGTCAGCACAGAGCCCGACATGGGGCTCGAACCCACGAACCACGAGATCATGACCTAAGCGAAAGTCGGACGCCCAACCGACTAAGCCACCCAGGCGCCCCTCTAACCAGTTTCTTATTTTTGTGTATTTAAATATCTAGTTCTTTTGTTCTGAAAAGTATTTTGCTTGGTGCGAAGTCAGTATCTAAAACAAGGGGTTTCCCCCTATATTTTAATTCATGTCGTTAGATTTTTAATATTTCAAAGCTAATGATAATTTTTTGAATGCCAGCTACATGACAGACACTATCTTAAACACTTGATTTCCTGGTTTTGTCTTCACAATAACCTAATGCAGTAGCTTGTGTAATTATCCTCTTACAGATAAGGAGACGGAGAGTGAGGTTAATGATCTGCTCACATTTAGAGGGCAGAGGAGCAGAGAGCTAGAATTTGAACTCGCGTTCCTGTCCCCCAAGCCCCTGGATGTACAAGCTCTGCTCGCAATATCCCAACTTTGCCCCATCAGGATCTTTTCCTTTTCAAGAACTTAGTTTTAGGCTGTTAGAACCTCTCAAAGAAGAGCCTTTGGATGGGAATTAGAGCAACCCCAAATTGGTTTACAGTGACTGACATCTCTGTAATCAGTCCTTCCATCCAGAAACCTGGTTCATTTATATCTCCCTCTGCAGGAGATGGTAAAGAAGCTTTGCATAGAGTTTGTATTTCTTAGGTTTTTAAAAAATGTTTATTTATTCTTTTTGAGAGAGAGACAGAGACAGAGACGGAGAGACAGAGACCACAAATGGGGGAGAGGCAGAGAGAGAGGAAGACAGAGAATCCCAAGCAGGCTCCACAGCTGTCAGCCCAGAGCCCGACATGTGGCTCAAACCCATGAACCATGAGATCATAATCTGACCCAAAATGAAGAGTGGGATGTTTAACTGACTGAGCCACCCAGGTGCCCCTAGAGTTTGTATTTTATTCTTATAAGACTGTTTTGAAGGAGCACTTTAGTGTAGTATAGAAGTAGTGTCCCTACTTCCTCAGAGCCCATTTTACCCCACATCTTCCCCTCTGCCTGGCTCACATCTGCTTGTACTTCCTGAGGTTGTGCGGGGAATCCCATAGGATCTCTGCTAGAGCCCTGGACAGCCCTCAACTGGAGCCCTTAGTTCCCTGTTCACCAGCTGCTTACCTGGACGCCTCACGTACTAGGGCCAATTTACAAAGGACAGTGGAGGCATCACGACGCAATGTCAGTACAGCCCCTGCCCCGAGGGGTCCAGGGTCCTACAGGGGCTGCGTCAGTGGTTGTCGAAGGAAGTGTATCTCACAGCACCGTTGAACTCGCTGTTGCGTTTCCTCTGCATATGCCACAGCATGGTGGTTTTCCAATACATCAGAAGCACCTGGAGTGCTTGGTAAAACCCACATACTTGGGCACCACCTCCAGAGCTCCTGATTCTTAAGTCTGGGGGAGCCCTAAGAATTTGCAGTTTTAACACATTCTGGGTGCTGGCTGCTGTTGCCGACTCACAGCCCTCACTTGGAGAACCATTGCTCCAAAAGAACCTTCTCTAATGGGACTGGACCAGGCAGTTTGTTGGTTACTCAAACATGTTGTTTAAAATGGGGAACCAGGGGTGCCTGGGTGGCTCAGTCGGTTAAGCGTCCGACTTCGGCTTAGGTCATGATCTCACAGTTCGTGGGTTCGAGTCCTGTGTCGGGCTCTGTGCTGACAGCCAGCTCAGAGCCTGGAGCCTGTTTCAGATTCTGTGTTTCCCTCTCTCTCTGACCCTCCCCTGCTCACCCTGTCTCTCTNAGGCAGAGAGAGAGGAAGACAGAGAATCCCAAGCAGGCTCCACAGCTGTCAGCCCAGAGCCCGACATGTGGCTCAAACCCATGAACCATGAGATCATAATCTGACCCAAAATGAAGAGTGGGATGTTTAACTGACTGAGCCACCCAGGTGCCCCTAGAGTTTGTATTTTATTCTTATAAGACTGTTTTGAAGGAGCACTTTAGTGTAGTATAGAAGTAGTGTCCCTACTTCCTCAGAGCCCATTTTACCCCACATCTTCCCCTCTGCCTGGCTCACATCTGCTTGTACTTCCTGAGGTTGTGCGGGGAATCCCATAGGATCTCTGCTAGAGCCCTGGACAGCCCTCAACTGGAGCCCTTAGTTCCCTGTTCACCAGCTGCTTACCTGGACGCCTCACGTACTAGGGCCAATTTACAAAGGACAGTGGAGGCATCACGACGCAATGTCAGTACAGCCCCTGCCCCGAGGGGTCCAGGGTCCTACAGGGGCTGCGTCAGTGGTTGTCGAAGGAAGTGTATCTCACAGCACCGTTGAACTCGCTGTTGCGTTTCCTCTGCATATGCCACAGCATGGTGGTTTTCCAATACATCAGAAGCACCTGGAGTGCTTGGTAAAACCCACATACTTGGGCACCACCTCCAGAGCTCCTGATTCTTAAGTCTGGGGGAGCCCTAAGAATTTGCAGTTTTAACACATTCTGGGTGCTGGCTGCTGTTGCCGACTCACAGCCCTCACTTGGAGAACCATTGCTCCAAAAGAACCTTCTCTAATGGGACTGGACCAGGCAGTTTGTTGGTTACTCAAACATGTTGTTTAAAATGGGGAACCAGGGGTGCCTGGGTGGCTCAGTCGGTTAAGCGTCCGACTTCGGCTTAGGTCATGATCTCACAGTTCGTGGGTTCGAGTCCTGTGTCGGGCTCTGTGCTGACAGCCAGCTCAGAGCCTGGAGCCTGTTTCAGATTCTGTGTTTCCCTCTCTCTCTGACCCTCCCCTGCTCACCCTGTCTCTCTCTCTCTCTCAGAAATAATAAATAAATAAATAAATAAATAAATAAAATGGGGAACCATAAGCTAGACCACATACACATTTTAAGTGTTTTGTTTTAACTTAAGACACATAAATACACTTTGATTCACCAATTTGTGGCTGCAGGTCTTTGTCCCAGTAGCGATCTTAGGTGGTTCTCCAATGTCTTTCTTGCATAAACCATACCCATTTTGCATATCTGTAATTTCTAGTCTTCATGTCTCTAAAGGGAAGTGTGAAATGAAAGACACTTGCAAAGTGGGGTGAACACATTTCATTCTCCTGTGGTTATACATCTTTCCTGTACTCTTCAGTGTCTCTCTTGCCTGATTTCTTTTTAGTAACTTGATTTTATTTCCCAAGCATTCAGCCTCATTTTTATAGAAAGCCATCATTCTTTTTTTTTTTTATTTTTAATGCTTTATTTATTTCTGAGAGAGAGAGAGAGACAGCATGAGCAGGGGAGGGTCAGAGAGAGAAGGAGACACAGAATCTGAAACAGGCTCCAGGCTCTGAGCTAGCTGTCAGCACAGAGCCTGACGTGGAGCTCGAACCCAAGAACCATGAGATCATGACCTGAGCTGAAGTCGGACGCTTAACTGACTGAGCCACCCAGGTGCCCCTCTTTTTTTTTTAACCCACATTTCATTGATTTACTTAAAATTTAATTGAATTTAATGCCAAGGACGACTCGCGTAATCAAGGTTGAGGCTGGCTCATCCCTGGCTCTTGCTGATCATACAACTAAGTTAGTTGGGATGGAAGTTACCAGGGTTGCTAGAGAACAGCCTCCCAGCCCTAGTGATCCATAGGTTTATAGGGAGGATAGAGGGTGTCAGTTCACCTGGGGAGGGAGTTAAATAAAGGTCAGTGAAGAGAATTTGTTTACTGCCACCTACAAGATGCCTTTCTACCAGAGTATTCAGATACTGCAAATAAAAATACAATGCACCTAGTTAAATTGGAACTTCATATTTGTAAAAAAAAATATTTTTGGTGTGTGTGTGTGTGTGTTTAAGTGTAAGTGTGTCCCATGCAAATTTGGGACATACTTATATTTGGGACATACTTATACTAAAGAAGTACTCATTGTTTATCTGAAACTCAAATAAAACCTTTTTTAAGATAATTTTTAATATAGTATGTCCCATACAATATTTGGGATATACTTATATTAAAAAATATCTTTGTTTATTTGAAATCCCAATTTAGCTGGCCTCTTGTATTTTAAAAAAAATTTTTTTAAGGTTTATTTATTTTAGAGAGAGAGAAACAGAGTGTGAGCGGGGGAGGGGCAGAGAGAGGGAGACACAGAATCTGAAGCAGGCTTCAGGCTCTGAGCTGTCAGCACAGAGCCCGACACAGGCTTGAACCTACAAACCATGAGATCATGACCTGACCCGAAGTCAGATGCCCAACCTACTGAGCCACCCAGGCTCCCCAGACCTCCTGTATTTTTTATCTGGCAATCCTACTTCCGCTCCATTTTTTCTTGACATTTGTTGCCTTCTTTCAAATTTAGATGAATATCTGCTCCTCTCTGGAATCTTCCTGCTGTCCTTCTAAGCCCATAAATTGCTCGCTTTGAGATTCCCACCCTCCTACACTCTGTTTTCCTCTCGAGGGCAAGACGGGATTGCAGGCTACAGAGACGGGCTGCCGAGTCGCCTGCGAGCTCCAGAGGATGGAGTCTTGTCTTCTCTGATGGAGTCCTCCCTTCTCCCCGAACTTCATGCGGTGCCTCAAGGGCAGTGAGAGACCAGTCCATTTTTGCTGAGTGAATTAATTAATGAGTTAGGCCCAGCTAAGCCTCCAAAATAAAGTGTTATGTAGCCCCCTCCTCTGCTTGACTTAGCAAGGAGGTCAGATTTAACACTTGTTTTCAGAAAAGTTCTCATCTGACTCTTTTTCTTTGTATTTTTCAGCAGAGTCAGAGACACAAAGAATAGCAGAAGCCATTTGGGAAGAGACGCAGACACCAGGTGGTAACTGAACTCTGGGATTGGGTGGTTGTGGGGCCCAACGCCACCCCCGAGGACTCAGGAGGGCCCCCTATGGAGATTCTTGCTGGGTTTTAGATGTAGGACAAGGAAGGGCCTCTTCTGATGGGGCCCACCTGGGCCCCGGCCTCTTCCTCGCAATGTTCCACACTGACCAGAAGATAGGCCCTGAGTCTCCATGCCAGCCTCTGGCCAATGACACCTCTTTCCTAAGATCTCCCCCCAACCAGGGTGTTCCCCAGGGGTTGCAGCCACTCAGTGGGGCAGCAGAGGCAGGTGGGCACAGGAGGATCTAACTAAGACTTTCTGGATATAATCGGTTATGATTTCCCCTCTTTTCTAGAATTTTTATCAAGTGTTGGGAAAACAGCAAATACCTCTGCCTTGATTGATGCTTTAAATAGTAACTTCTTCTGCTGTTTCTTTATCTTACTCTGTCCCTGTGTGTGCCTGAGTGTGCCTGCTTGTGCAAAAGTGCAGACCTTATGATTTGGGCCACATAGTTCAATGTTAAATATATACATGTATATACTGACAGGCGAAACTATGCCATGGTTACGAGCAGCTGGCCTGAGTACAAGTCCTGCCTCTTATCACTTCCTGGTCAGCTGGTCTTGGGTCCCCTTCCTGAGCCTCAGTTTTCCCATAGGTTATTTTGAGGATTACGAGAATGATACATGGAAAGCTCTTGAATAGCATCTGAACAAGTGCGTGGTGTGGTCAGGATTCAGCACAGATTGTCCTGGACGATGTGCACTGCTCAGAAAATGAATCCTACTTATGGCACTGCCCCCACAATGCGCATGACTGCGTGGGTAGGGAAGAAGCCAACGCCATCTGCCCCGGGGCGGGGGGAGAGGGTGGGGAGGGCCTCGAAGAGATAATGCATATTACATAGCTCAGGGTAGAGTCCTGATAGGAATGACCCCTGTTCCTCTCCAAACTGATTTCTCCATCAAGAAAATGGAAATAATAGAGGGCCTTGGCCAGCTTATTTTACCGCTAAGTGCTTCAATTTACTTCTTTATAAGAGGAGGGACTCCTACCCTTATGGGTTGCTGTGAGGATCAAATGAGACAATGTGGGTGACGTACTTAAAGGCAGTGAGTGTTGGAAATTGTATAATTATCGTCATCTTCGTAATTCTTACTGCAAGGAAGGCTAACATTTGTCATGTGCTGGCAACATGCGCCCCAGTCTGATACACCTTCGATCTACACTTCTCGTTTAATTCTCCTGATAGCCCTCCGAGGGTCAGTAAGTCTCAGTAAGTGACCACCTCTGTCATTTTATGAGAAAGGAAAGACATTTTTGCCTCCCCACTGTCTATGTCAACACAAAGCCACTTGACCGTTTTTTGGACCAAATAGTTGCCAATCTATGCTTTTAGTGATTTCAGGTAGTTGAGAACTGAGAAATCAAAGCCCACCCTCTCAGCTCCTCATGCCCATTCATAGAAGCTGGCCAGGCTCCGTTCCCTCAAAGAAATAAGAAAAGTAATGGGTCCCACATTTGTACCAGATTAGGTACAAGCCTAATTTGTTTTTCTTCAGGGATGAAATGTTCATTTCTATTTTAATGAAAGACAGAAATATCTGCAACAGGAAGTATGCAGAAACAAATGCATGCATTATTAAAGAATGTTTCAGTGAATTTATTCTTAAGATGTAAAAAGCCATTTTTTTTAAAAAATCACTATGTTTCTGGGGATTATCTTAGTTAGCATTTCGTTCTCCATGCACCAGAGACTCAAGAAACCTTTATCAATTTGAATTAAGTTTCAAACACAAATTACAGATCCGTCGATATTGATCCACATGGAGTGGCTATAACTCTACTTCAGAGTCAACCAAAAGAAAAGCAATGGTTCAAAAGTGGATTTCTTGGTCAGGATCCCTGTAGATGAAACACACTCATGTCTGATTTTTCTTTGATTCCTTTATAGATACCCTGTCAGATCTTCTCACAACACCTGGTGAGTACTTTAAAAACAATGTCCTGAATTTGGATTAAAATTTAACTATCATCCTATGCAGTTATTAAATCTTAAGCATAAACACTGCCTGTAGTATGAGGTCTACACAAAGGCATGATTTGTATCCTTTGTAGAAATACAAGGACAATAGAAACTTCTTTCAGTTATATGTTAAATGGACCAAGTAGTTATACTGTTATGTTCTTCTTCAGTTGTTTGTTGCCTTCGCCTCAAACTTTCATGTTCAGCACACAGCAGAATCAATGAGGGTATTTTTTCAAAATGCCAGTTCTTGGGATTTACCCTCCTACCCTTCAGACCCTGATTTGGAGGGTCCGGGTTGAGGCTCAGAAATCTGAACTGTTATGTAACTGAAAATGAAGATGGTCTGTAGACCGCACTTTGAGCAGCCATGCTGCATGGCCCAGTACTGAATTTGTTTGCAGTGTAATTCCAAAGGCACATCTTTACTAATAATTTCCAAAGACAGTGGCAGAGATATGTATATATATATTTAAATGCTATCTATTTTTACTTATTTTTCTTAATGTCTACATTTTGCTCAATGTCAAGTGCATTTAGGTTTGTAACATTTTCCCAAATGGTTCATGGCTGCATCATAAGTCTGACTTAATGATATCAAGGCTTTCCCACAAGTGCATTGCTAACATCGAACTTTTAAAAAATTTATGTTTTGTTTCTTTTTTTTTAAATAGTTTATTTTCAAGTTGGTTTACATATAACACCCAGTGCTCATCCAAACAAGTGCCCTCCTCCATGCCCATCACCCCCCCTCCCCTCTCCCTCACCCCCCCNTGTATGGTGTGAGAAAATGATCTGGTTTCATTCTTCTGCATGTTGCTGTCCAGTTCTCCCAACACCATCTGTTAAAGAGGCTGTCTTTTTTCCATTGGATGCTCTTCCCTGCTTTGTCAAAGATTAGTTGGCTATACATTTGTGGGTCCAATTCTGAGTTCTCTATTCTATTCCATAGGTCTATGTGTCTGTGTTTGTGCCAATACCATACTGTCTTGATGATTACAGCTTTAGTAGAGTCCAGGATGGTGATGCCTCCCTTTTTGGTTTTCTTCTTCAATATTACTTTGGCTATTCGGGGTCTTTTGTGGTGCCATACAAATTTTAGGATAGTTTGTTCTAGTTTAATATTGAACTTTTACACCTCTTCCCAAATGGCCTCAGTATCTTCGCTACCTCATTTGGCAAGAACCAGTCCCTCCAGGACCCTACTATGCAAGAGAAACTCTTATGGGTTCTCTGTGTGTCTATCGTTTCATGGGAATGTGTTCCTTGCTCTCAGGGACTTATGGTCTAATGGCAAGATAGATGGTAATCTTAAGTTACAAGTACAGCTTTGGGAAGTGCTAGAGCAAGAGGTACATGGCAAGAGAGACGTGATCAAGCTATGAGAAAGAGACCAGCTCCAAGACAGTCACAGGTGAACTCAGGTCTGGAGCCAGTGCAGGAATTCACCAGACAGAGCAAGGAGGAAGAGTGGTTTTCTGTTCCTCACTGCATTTGCTGTCAGGGAGGTGAGAGAACAAGTGGACTGAAGCCTGTTTCCACCATCAGCTACTCCCCTCCTCCATGTTTAGCCATCTAGCCAGGGTAGTGCCCTGATGGGAGGTTATCTCTAGGTCCCATTTTCCAAACTGCCCTTGACACATTTTCCAAAGCTCTAAGAAAAAAAAAGAGAGAATCCTAGTTAGTCGAGTTTTTGAAGTGGTGTCTGCCACTGGTGGTAGAATGCCATTTGTCTTCTGGTGCAAATGGGTGAAGAGCTATAGCTGGACTTGGTTCTTGTTTGCCTTCTAAATTCTTGTCCAGATATGGATGGAGTTGGTGGAGGCAAAGCCAGAGATGTGTTCATGAGCAAATCTCTGGGAAGCTCCTCCTTCAGGCATAACTTGAAGTGATTTACTAAAAATGAGCAATCTAGCATGATCTCCACTTTATGTCATGCCATCCCCACCGTAACAACCCCTTAGGATGGCCATTTTCTTGGAGACAGTGAGATTCAGCGAAGAAGGTTTATATAGGGCTTCCATCCACAACATCCTTAACTCCACTGAGATAGATGCAGACTATATGGCAGAGTAGATAGTACCTGAGAGGATGAACTAATCTGGGGGCTTGTGACAGATGTAAGATGAAAACCTTAAAGATGAAAACCACAATAATTGAAAGCATTCTTATCCTGGAGTGGTGCTACACGAAAACAATACTGAAACTTAGTCAAGGAGGCTGGGTGACTTCAAATTGAAAACCTAATTTTGTTGAGTTTATGAAAACTAGGTTGGTGTGGACCATTTCTTTGCAAGAACATCAAGGAGTGGGTTGGTAGCAGGCAATGGCTGTGACAAACGTCAGTGCAGGATGATAGCTGAAAGCCTTGACAATAGAGGTGGAGACTTTATGTCCTTGGGCTGATTTGTTCAATGTCTGTGCCTCACTGTCCTTGTCTGTAAGTGAGGATGACTGGGTTGGGGTAAAGATGAACTGGGAGAGTGCATATAAATAGTAAAACATGGTATTGTTATCAACTATGAAGATGTAATACTTCTTCAGTAAATGTGTTTAAGGTCCAGAGCACTTTCCAGAGTGCCATAGGAGTTACCGCACAATCCCCTTAGGCTTCCCTTCTAGAATAACTGGAATGGCCTAGCCAGTATATATGGGCTGGTTTGATGATACTGGTTTGTTTTTATACTCAAGCTCCTCTTCAGTCCCTCCTCACCCCCACTAGAGCAATAATGTATGCAATTTTCCAAATTTACACAATAGTTACTCCAGAAGATTTGGGGCAATGGTTGAGTCTAGAAGGAAAGGGACCAGCTCTCTTGGAAAGTGACTAGGTCTTTGGTGGACTATCTTGAGAGACCTCTTTGTAGCTTTTCCTGGTTGGTCCATTTTGATGGCTCAACTATCTTGGACACTGGTATCCAGTGTTAGAGACCAGACTATTTCTGTTTCCTGGAAAACAAACAAGTGGGAGCTCTTCTTTCCAGGTATTTACTGTCATTCCCCAAATGGCAGCTGACATCATCTACAACTCTGTGGTTGATTGATGGAAGAAAGCAAGTGGGTCTCAATAAATCTGTACAAAAGAGTCTGTTCAAACTGCACAACTAGCACCACCAGAGACAACCTCAATGTTCTGTTCAGTGCTATGGCTGAATATTGTCAGGACTCTGAAGCTCAGAGCTTCTGAGTTGGGTGCTGATTGACTCCCATGTGACTAAGCAAGATACCTGGAACCAGACAATAGGAATTGTGTGGTGTCATCTGTACTGTGTTTTGAGTGGAGAACTCTCTCAGGCATGTCTGTCAGCGTGTCCTGGAGTGTGGGAGCAGGGATGGCATGTCAGAAATGAGGTGCGGATGTTCTGGTGCAGAACACCTCTGTTGAAAGAATGCTCTAGCTTCCTGTTTCCATCTTGAATTGCTTCTCCATCCCCAGGGGTATGCAGCCACATGGCCTCACTGGCCCTATTACTGGGCCATCAACAATAAGAAGCAGAGCAGCTGGAGAAGTCCAGTGTGGACTCCACGTTCAAGGTGTTGAGACAAATGGTGTGGTTCTCAGGCGTCAAGTCCCCTCACTGGCCTGTTGGTTTTGCTAGACAGTCAAATCTCCAAACCCCCAGTTTCTGCTCCCAGCAGGACTCACATTTACAAAGAGTCTGAGAAGTTTATCAAACGCCTTAACTTTCCCTGTACCAGGAAGTTAGAAAAAAGGGGATCATGGAAGAAAATGTATTAGAATTTATAATAAGATTTTAAACATAACAGGTCTCCTGTGTGAAGTAGATTTTGATACATCAGCATTAGAAGAAATAAAAGTGTTCCTTCACATGTCCTTTTAGCAAAATGAGATGGTCCAAGTTCTTGCTACAAAATATCACTGATGAAATCCTTTCCACTGAAGTGGGTGAACACACTATATTTCGTTTTTATACTTAGAATTATATTACTGACTCCTTGATTCTTGAATCAGAGGAAATTCCTCTAGGTTATCATCATTTGAAGGCTCAGAGTCTGAGATTTCAACTGTAGAAGTGATTTCACCGTTATCGTTAGCATCTACAGGGTAGCTCTCTATCCCTTTACATTCCTCTTCCGACTCACCTAGTTATTGTGAAACATTTTCCTTTGTCAGTTTTCTTCTCTTTGTCATTGATAACAAGCAATGAAAGGTTCTGAATTCTTAATTTCATTCAATGAAAGTCAAAGCATCCTACAAAGACAATGTCTCCAATCTTTTTAAAAAATACCCTCTTGAAAGCTACTGTGATATTTGGCTCACTGAGAAATGGTGACCCATTCCATTTTTCTTCTAGATAATGTACCATTCTCTTCATCTTTATTATAGAACTCTTTATTATGATGTTAATAACTAATGAGTAATGGTGAACCAATTCCTCAAATGATAAAATAGCAAAATGTTTCAAGATATAGGAAAAAGGGCAATCACTCAGAGCCCATAATGTATCTTGGACTTCTTAAAGGATCCAGTGAACCCATATAGTGCCTATAAGAATGAGTTTTATTCTATTTACTTTTAATGAATAAATATTCTTTTTGTCCTTAGGAAGACCTCTAAAAACATAGAAAGGTCATGACATAGCAATCCTCACAAATAGAATGAGATCTGCTCAAAAAAGAAACTCAAGAACTAAAATTGAGTCTGATGGACCCGAAAGGTATCCTTAGGGCTAATCTGAAGTGGAAGGGCATGGGTTCTCTAGATGTCGGTTTTCTTCAAGACAGACTAAAAATTTCACAGGATATGGGTCAGAAGGAACAGGATACCTGATGCCAAAATAAATACTCATTTAGGGGGCCTCTGAGTGTCTATTCCGAGCACTGACTCTACTCAAATTTCAGACTGGAAGAAGGATTCAACAGGTGTCCAAAATTCTTGACAACCAGTCTAAACTACCTTTTCTTGTCCAGCCCTTCTTTCTGCGCACAGATTACACTATAAATTGTAGTGTAAGTGGGCAGGGTAAAGAAACATATATTTTATTCCACCTAAAATGATCAAACACCCCATATCCAGCCCACTTGTAATCTACTATTGCAAAACCCCAAAACACTTTGCAAGAACGTTACTGGCCTACAGACCCAAGAGTGAGCCACAGCGCCCCCTGGCATGATTGTAAGGTAATGCTCAAGCCAATTTCTGTGACTGTATATTTATAAACAGCAGAACCTCTGTTTCAAGGTGAATTTTGTTTCTATCTAGATCTGTGGAACCCCTTGACTACAGACTATGGTAAGGCCGTTTTTCTTTACTTGTCTTCCTGGGGTTTTGCTCACTGGCTGAGCCAGCCAGTTCCGCTCCTGCTGCTGCCTGCTGCTGCTGTTGGCTAGTTGAGGCTAAGTGCAGTTTTGGCCACAGGGCAAGTACCTGCCCTTTAGAATGCAGGGATGGAGAGGGAAGGATCAGGGGATGCTGAGACCCTAGGCATGTCCCAGATCCATACTCAGTCCGTCTCATCTATCATTCTTCTTCCCTCTCTCTGCTTCTTGGTCATTCACTGCATGAAATTAGCTTCAGCTTGGTGTCAGGAGAGATAGGCAAAGAAAACTCAGTGCCTCTTCATAGTGATAGTTATCTTGAAGACAGCTAACATCTCCGAAGCACTTTCTATGTACCTTACACAAAATTATTTTCATATACCAAATGAGTTAATGTATAAAAAAATCACTTAAAATACTGCTTGGCACATAATAAGTGCTCGACTAATGCACACAGCAAGTGCTGCTATCATGAAATCTTTCCAACACTTTGAGGTAAGTAGTATTATTACCCCCAAGTTACAGATGAGAAAACTGGGGCACAGTTTGGTCACTTGTTAATAGTTATACGTCTAAGGCCACATGGTGGGGAAGTGTCTTGGCAGAAATTTGAACCCAGAACAGGTGCCTTTACCTCGGTCCACTATTCTTACTAAATCTACGCATGTTTCCTCAGCCTCTGAGCAACTGTGCACACTGCACTGAATTTGACATGCCATCGTCCTTGATGTGCTCACTTAGGACAGTGGAGTCTGCAGTGGGGCTCCTGGCTCTGCTGAGGCCAATACCTGTCTTTTCAGAACCTGCCCTGAGGGTCTAAAAGTGGCCTGTGAGGGGTTGAGGGGAGATTTTTGGTGATTGACAACCAGTAAAGGGAAGATTGAGGTCAGGGAGACTGAGAGACCTTCTGCAGGGACATTCACAGCAGGAAGGGCTGAGGAGGCCTGGAATGCACCTCTAGAATACCCTAGAAGCAGCTCGATTGGCCTTTCCTCTCTCTTTGCCTGATCCCTTCCTTTACGATGACCACAGCAACCACTTGCCTTCTTGCCTTATGTCCCATCCCACCCTCTCTGGTCACTCCCTGATCACGAATTTCTCATAACCACAAACCAACCATTGGAAAGCACATCTTAGACTCAGTTCCTGCTGTCGCGATGTTGGGCTGGTTGCCTCGGACTCTGCTGCCTGTTTTCCTCGCATAGTCAGGGCGGTAGTTCAGCAGGATCATGTCAGGCAGGAACATGGTGCCCATGACGGTGGCACTCAGGCTCTGTCAGGAGGCTCAAAAGGTGCCTTGACACCCACTCTTGGAAGAATGCCATCCAACACTTGACCCTGATCAAGTGGAGAGTATATTGAGGCACTCTGAGCAGGAAAGTGAGTTGAACATTTCCACATTTTATAAAGATAAAACTTGGGACATTCTGGGGAGAGACCGGTCAATCCTGTCAGCAGAAGAGGGGGCCCAGACCAGAGTAAGCACTCCATAAATGCTGTGGAATCCATCAATGGATGGATGAGATAGGGAGGGGCAGAGGGCAGGAAAATCCACTGGCAGGGCCCAGGTTCAGGAGAAGGAAGATCTAGTCTAGCAAAATGGTGGCAAAAATAAAAGGAAAGACAACCCTATTGATACGTTGGATACAAGAGGCACAGAAGAGGGGGAATCAAATAGAGCAGCCAGATTGCCAACACAGTTCACATGGAGCATGGTGACTCCACGATTGAAGCAGACAAAAGAGACCGTGTTGGGTACCAGACAGTGTGGGGTGGGGGGGTATCCAGAAGGTCACTGGGAATATTGGTCTAGAGCTTGGCTGGGCTTGTAAGGGTTGATCGGCACTGGAACAGTGGCTTTGGGGGTCCCTCCTCCTGAAAAGCTCTCAGAGCACATGAGCTCATTCAGGGGGAAGATAGCATGAGAAGAGGGCTAAGACAAGGCATGGCTGAGCAGCAATATATAAGGTGCTGGGGGAGGAAAAACAAAGGTGAAGGAGACAGGGCAGCAGTCAGAGGAGGGAGAACAGGGGGTGCTGGTGAGTGAAAGCCAAGGGGGCAGAGAGAGTGGATGAAGGCTTTCCACTCTTTCAATGCAGGTTTGCCACTGAGGCTGGTGAGCAGTGGTGACCGGTGTCAGGGCCGCGTGGAGGTCCTGTACCAAGGCTATTAGGGCACCGTGTGTGATGACGACTGGGACACCCAGGACGCAGATGTCGTCTGTCGGCAGCTCGGCTGTGGCCTTGCGGTGTCGGCGCCAGGCGGAGCCCGCTTTGGTCAGGGCTCAGGGAACATTCTCTTGGGCTCCGTATACTGCTCAGGATGGGAGCCCTACCTGTCAAGCTGCTCCCACAGCGGGTGGTACAACCATGACTGTGGCCACAGGGAAGACGCCGGAGTTGTGTGCTCAGGTAGAGCTGACCTTGCCTCGGGTGGTCACCTGTGCCACTTGGATGACAGAGGCTCCTGCTGACCTCTACACCACGGCGCATGACCACAGCACTTTGCAGTTTACATGCGTTACTCTAAACCATGTCTTATTTGATGTTAGAGGGCAGGTTCCTTTTCACAGATAAAGAAATGGAGGCTCAGAGAGGGCACGTGACTTGCCTGGAGTCCTAAAGCTGGGAAGTGGTAGAAGTGGTTTCAATCTCAGGCTCCTCCAGAGTTTGCCAATGCAACACCCAGGGGTATCATTCTGACGATCCCTGGCCTGGGATGACCAAATACCTTCCTACGTAGCACTTCCTCCTCCTTTTAAAGTCAGGAGAGAAGGGCTGGGGGTTTCTGGTCCTTAAAACTTAAATCTATACCAAAATCAAACACAGAAGTAACCAGTATATTCTCTTTCTTGGGGATTAGATGACAAGCAAAAGATATTTACACTTGCAGTGGAAGAGAAATTCTCCTTGACTCAACTTAGCAAATGCCAATGCTGAGTTTCTCCTTTGTTCACAGAGTGCTGGTAGGTGTTCAAGCACCAAGTGGTCTTTTAATCCACAAAGAAACTCCGAGGATATCACTCAATGTGTCCCCCAAAGGGGGCTTCCTAGATAAATTATTCATCTTTAGAGTGACCTTTGGTATTTGCTATGTGGACTGGTGTGTGCACATGCCACCGTGTATAGGAAGTGACCCTGATAATCCAACCATCACTTGAGAATGGCTTCCCCCAGAGAGTGTGGGCCTCCAAGCAGTCACTTTGCAATGGTTTGCTTCAGCATTTGAGGGTGCATCTTTGAAAAAACTGCTGTTCTTTGTACTTGGGGCCACCTCGTCAGGAGTATCTCAGCGATCGTGGATATTTGTCATTTAAGGCTGTGGGTAAGCTATAGAAATAGGCAGCTTGTATTGGAAATGTGATCTTGTAAATCAGGTGGGGCTGTTCATCGACTGGGTGATTATTTTGATGGACACAGTGGAGGCAGAGGGGTGGGAGGATGGTGGCGGGAGCAAGGAACATCTCTGGTGGCATTCCAGCATTGAATAAGGACTGAAAAATGACAGAGAGATGAATTCTGTTTTGTGAGGAAGAAATATAGCCTTTCAGCAGTGGGTGGGGTTTCCGGATCTCTGCATGCAGCCCTTATTTCAGAGCTAAGGAAGCACAAGTTCGGCCCTTCTCAAATGAGAGCCAATACTGATTACCTTTTCTTTTCTCTACTCTGTAGCTTCTTTGTCTTCCACGGAGGCATCCCAGGAAACAGCTGTGTCAGAAGGTAACCTTTTTGTATGGGATCTCTATGGGCTCATTACCTCACTGCACCCACAGGGCCATCTCTGATCCAGAAGTGGTGCAAAAGGTGTAAGAGAAAGGGGTGCTCAGCTCCGAAGAGGAACCTGAGAATAAGGCTTCGGGCCTAAATGGATAACCCTTCCATGGACCGTGTCCCTGAGATGGGGGAGGGATTGACATGCATAGGCACTTCCAAGGAGTTCCAAGGTGGAGCTTGGTGTCTTGCCTCCAGGAGGGTCCTGTGGTCCTCACCACTGCCTGCTGATGCCTGGACAGGCTGGGGTGCTAGGTCTTTGGCTGTAGGGCCTGGAGAGGCAAGTGCAAACCTGCTGGGGTAGCATCCTCGCCTGCTTGTGCATTTTCCTGAACCCATATCAGGCGACCTTGGTTCCTTCTCAATATAAAGGAACCGTGTTCCTTCAGCTTATGGGCATCAGAGGTCCCATGCACCCCCCTGGGGACAGCTCTTATGAAAGAGCTGGGAAGTAGTCAATACAGCTTGAGTTCCTGGCCACCTGGGCTTTGGGAAGGAAAGTCATTGACCATAACCCATGGGAAACATTGACCCTAGGACTAGAGAAGGATAGCCTTCACATAAAGGCCCCTGACTAGGAGTCAGCACGGATCAACTGGGAATCTTAATGGTACACATAAGGCATTTCTGTTCCTCAGGCACTATGCTTTCCTGTCCCTAAAGGCCATAGGCTGAACCCTTACTTTACCTCTTTCTCTTCCCTATGATTAAGGACACAGATGTCACCAGAGCTGAGGAGGACACTGGCTTTGTTATAATTTAGCCATGTCTCTTCCAAAGATTCTTATTTGTAGCAGTTATAAGAGGAGAACCTGCTCCTCTCTAGCGTGGTTTCCTCTGAGAACCTGATAAGTTCTCTAGTACAACTAGTCCACTCAAGGGTGCAGGCGAGGGACTTGGGGGCTTAGATATCTATGACACAGGACTGCACATAGGACTTACATAGAGATACTCTTGTCAGGACCTCCAATGTGGGTAGAGGTGGGAGTCACACTTCCTCTAGACCAAAAAGGCCTCATGTAGAAGCCCAGTAGGGAGTTCAGAAACCAAATTAATGCTTTAGTGACAGTGGGTCAAGAGGAGCAATCAGGTCATCTTCTCTTCAGGTCCCAGCACCAAGTAGGCTCTTGCTGGGGCCTTGGACAAGCACCACAGCTCCTGGAAGCTATGTAAAAATCATAGGTTTAAATCTGTAATGTTACGTAATGGGTAAACATCAGAAGCATTTTCACTAAAGCAGAAAACAAGGCCAGAATGGCCTTCACAAACCCTGTCATTTAACACCGTGCAAGAGATACTAGCCAATACAATTAGATAAGAGAAACCAATTAGAAGCATAAGGATTAAAAATTTTATTTTTGCATCTATCTCCTGGAGCCCTGCATGGGTCACATGTGGGATAATCAGAATCAAGTTCCGAAGGTTAATAAAGAGAGATTCCTTCCAAAATAGTCTTTTAGAATGAAAGAGCTTGAGGCTAGACATGTTTGTTTCTTTTTCCAAAGTCACATAGCAAGATGAAATCCAGGTCAGAAATTATGTTTCCTGAGCAGTTTCTACTTTACTTTCAAGTCCTTGATTCTCCTCAGATGGACCTAACTTTACATTTTCTGGGGTTTTTTTTTCCCCTTCCTTGTATAATCTATCTATGCAGCTAGAACTACCGTGGATACTGAGACTACTGGTACAACAGGTAATGAATAATTTTTTTTGGCTCCTTTTTGGTCAGTAATGATGCCAAGTATATACACAGGTTTCACTCTTATTCAGGAAGACTTCTAGGGGGTGGGGTAAGAAAGAGGGTTGTGTGCATTTAGCATAAAGGAAGGTCCCTTGTGACTCAGGGCCCAGCTTGAGTTGGAGCTTCCTTCATTGTCCCTCCCTAGTGGGTGGGGAGGAGTCAGTGGGAATATGAGATCTAGGAGCCTTGGTGCCTTGTGCCAGAGACCAGTGGGATCAGTCTCTGGACTATGGTACCACCTGCTTCATCCCACAAATCTGCACTAGCTTCATCCATTCTAGCCCCACAGACTTGGCTATGGAGCCAGAAGGAGCATGTGCAAAATGCTCTCTAACCCAATCTCAGAGCCCAAGACATATATAAGAACTCACAAGACATCCTGGTGTCATCAGATGAGAATTCTCCTCAGCATGGGATAGTCATGGATATGCTGTCCCAAGAAGTTGAGCTGTGTCCCTGTTTTGCTCAAACGAACAACATGTGGATAGTCTTTAAGCCCTCTCCAGGATACAGACTAAGGTGCATTTACTTCCCCCTGAAGTTCTAGTGGCTTGCATTGGGGAGAGAAGTCGCTGTCCTTTTAACCTGGAAGAATTCTAACTTGTGATACTTTACGAGTCCAGCTTAGTTAAAACTCAGTGACCTTTACCTATTATGAAGCACTCTGAATATAATAGAGTCCTAAGACTTTGTTATTTGTGGCATCATAAAAGAGAAATGTTATACCTTCATTTAGGGCCTGAATTGGGCTTGGTCCTGAGGCTGGTGAGTGGCGGTGACTGGTGTCAGGGCCACATGGAGGTCCTGTACTGAGGCTCCTGGGCACCGTGTGTGATGATAACTGGGACACCAATGATGGCAATGTGGTCTGTAGGCAGCTGAGCTGTGGCTGGTCCACGTTGGCCCCAGGAGATGCTAGGTTTGGTCAAGGCTCAGGGCCAATTGTCCTGGACAATGTGCGCTGCTCAGAGCATGAGTCCTACCAGTGGAGCTACCCTTACAATGTCTGGTACTCATACAGCTGTGGCCATACTCCTTATGGACGCTGGTGTCATCTGTTCAGGTGGAAAGCAAATATCCCTGACTGTCTCTCTGAAGTGGTCTTTGATGGGAACAAGCACACTACATACTACAAGGCCCACATCTAGCCCCCTCTGAGATATCCTGTACCTCCTAAGGTTTCCTGGAGACAGAAGGCTACTGATGTATACTGAAAAAGAAAGGGTAGGGTGTGTTATTCTCCCCTATTAGGCCAACAGAAAAGAACCAATATTACTTTGCAGCAGCAATGGTTTGGTTGGTGAAAGGAACCATCCACTCTTCAGTAGAAAGAAAAAAAGAGCCCCTATTCCTTCGCAGTAGGATCATTACCCAGTACACCACCAATTTCCCAGAACCCTCCTTCTCAAGGCACAGATCTCGGGAATGTGGTTGGAAAATGCACCGTTGCTCCTCCATTGTCATATTATATTGGGTCATCAATGAAGCAAACTCGGAGAACAGGATTGCAGTCTACATTGTGAATTTAGGCAGGCAGTGAATAGCAGCTGGAAGTGGGGAAGGTGCAGGGAATAGCGGCTCAGGAGTACATAGAATGCTGAAGAACTACCTATGACTAAGGGGCCTCAGCTTCACCCCTGCATAAAGCCCAAGAAACCTGGTAAAGATGGAGAGCACTGCACCTGGGCTGGTGGAATTGGAGTCTTCCTAGAATAACTGCCCAGATGCATTCTTGCTGTTCCCACACTGAGTGAACGCAATGATCTGGGGGGCCTGTTGCAGGCAGGGTGGTGGCCTTCTGCTTGCTGGAAGGCAAGCTCTCAGACCTAGCAAGGCAGGCAATGGCAATGGGACATATGGTGGAGCTCCCAGAGGACAGAGAGATTCATGGCAGACCCTGGCTCTGTCTACTCAAGGGCATATGAAGGCATCAGCTCTGGATGCATAGTCTGATAGTCTTCCAGTTTTGATCCATTTAGGGCACCGGTCGCTTTGTGTCTAACCTCAAATTTCTTTCTCACAGCTGCTCAGTCCCAGTCCACAATACAGCAAGGTGAGTCCTTGTACCCTACTTGGAATGGTACTTTTCTTCATTCCCATCAATCCCTCTTCTTCCAGCTCTGGAAGAACCACTGTTATTTGCAGAACCTATGTACACCTTTAGTTCTCTCATGTCATGGGATCCCCAACAGATGGTTCTTAACCAGACCTGGGATCCTAAAGTCTCATATGTCCATCAATCCATGAGGTTTCATCTAGTGCTTTCAAGCTGTCGCAGGAGACAGCTGCCTGCAGGTTCAGGGAACTGGCCTTGTGTTATATGAATTTCAGCTGTAAGGCAATCTTGGCTGACATGCCGAGTGGGAGAATGGATGCAGATGACCAATAACCTCCTCTGTAAGGGACCTTAGAGCAGGCTAGATTCCCTTCATCGCTCACTGCTTTCAACACCCTCAGATTCGTCAGGGTCACATGTGTATCCAAAGTGGCAGAGACAGTGCCCAGGGAATGGGAGTGTAATAAGTGATGGCAACATTCAGGTAATAGGATACTTGACTGGTTTCAACTCAACCCCCCATGCTCTTGACTCTTTCTGCCCAAACTTCAGAGCGTGGGAAACTGCTCAGACTACACGCCTCAGAGCAGAGAGGTGGCAAAGGCTTTCTAAGGGAGAAAGAACGTGCTAGGCTTAGAGATGGATGTGGACAGAAAGGTTGTGCTCTTGCATGACCTTCATCCCAAGAAAGCTGGCTGAGCAGGAGGCTTGTGTAGCACAAATAGAGCAAGGTGGCAGTCTGCAATGTGCAGTTGTCAGTGGCCTGCCAAAAACTCTTTTAAAAGACTGCTTTCCATGATGTCTAATTCTGGCCTTTCCCTTTGTCATCCCTTCCAGGCACCTGGCTCCCTGACTCCTCATCTGTAACACCAACAATAGGTAAACAACTCCCCCCCCTTGACTCATTCTTCTTCTAGATAAACTCTGGATTTGGAAGTGACAGGAGCAGTCGCAGTGTGTGCCCTTCATTATCTGTCCCTGTGTGTGTGTGTTTGGTGATAGAAAGAGCAGTCTCTCAGATCCTAGGTCTGATCTTAAAGGGGCTGGCCACCTGACTAAGGGGAATCATGGGCTGAAATTCAGTAAAGATGTTCCTGCGGGAGGTTAATGTAATCCTTGGAGCCCTCAGTAGTTCTGCTGGGACTTTGCTCATGGCTCCCAGGACATGGAGTGTAGCCTCAGGAAGAGGGGGCTACATGCTGGTACTGCTCCTTTCTTGCCAAGTTGCCATCATGTCCTGGGACTTTGCCAGAAACCAGCCAGGGCTTCCCAGAAGCCAACAAGCTACCCAAAAGAGCAGTATTCTTGGACTGCAACTGGTAGCTATGGGGCTCCATCCTGAGCATGCCCAGTGTGGTTTGGGGTTGTCTTTCTACTCACCTCAATTGAATCATAAGGTGCTTCTCTGCATCAGAGCATCCTTAGGCACAGGATGTATAGGATGTTTCCACTATTTCCCTGTGATGAAGATTAAACTCTGGGCATGTTCAAAGGTGAATGGTGCCCAGGGAACTTCAGCCACGAGCAAGCCCCTGGAGCTATAATAGGCCTTAAGCCTGTGACCAGAAGATAGACATGGACAGCAAGTCTTGTTCTTTGTCCTTCTAGGGGATGAGACAGGTTTGGCCCTGAGGCTGGTGAATGGAAGTGACCAGTGTCAAGGCCGCGTGGAGGTCCTGTACCAAGGCTCTTGGGGCACCGTGTGTGATGACGACTGGGACACCAATGACGCCAACGTGGTGTGCAGGCAGCTGGGCTGTGGCTGGGCCATGTCGGCCCCAGGAAGTGCCCGGTTTGGTCAGGGCTACGGGCCCATTTTCCTTGACAACGTGCGCTGCTCTGGGCATGAGTCTAACCTATGGCGCTGCCCCCACAACGGCTGGAAGTCGCACAACTGTGGCCACGGGGAGGACGCCAGTGTCATCTGCTCAGGTGAGCCTCCCATTATTTAGTGTTCGGTTTTGGGGGTAACAGTAGGGAAGAGAGTGTTCACATTCTGATTGGCTCATTTGAAAGTATTTATAACATCCCTGTCTTCCTCAAGTCTCCTGTTATCTCCACTAAAATCAGTGTCAGTTTCTGTCAAGCATCCAGGTGTGAAGATGGTAAATTACGACAGGTGTCAAATTGCCAGGTCCCGAGAGCTGTTACTGGCCTCCTGTCGGTGCAGCGGGCGCCAAAAGATCTGCCTACTGAATGGAGGTGTCTCAGGGATCCCATGGCGAGGATTGTAGACCAGTATGTGTGTGCCCACTGCTGCCCGATTGAGGTCCTGAGTCCCCGGCTGCATTTCCCACCTGGGAGGTGTGATGCCTGGTCCTTAGAGAGGGCGACCAGTGTGAAGGGTGGCTGCCTCTACAAGGACAATGAGGAAAACCTCGTCCTGACCCACAGATAGGCCTGGAAGGTCAGCCATGGCATTTTGGTGGGAGTCGGACTCCTTTCTGCTGTATTTAGTAGGAAAGGTGGTTTGTGCAACAAAGACTTTGGGCAAGCAATTTCTTGCCCCCAAACTGCTCTTCTCTTTCAGACCTTTGTTCTCTCCCCAGTACTATGTGCTGAATGCTGCCCACAGTTTCCCAGCCCAGCCACAGAACCCTGCCTCTCCCCGGGGTGTCAGGTGATGTCAAGCTCTGCCCTAGAGCTGGCCTGTGATTTGGGGTCCATTTCTGTGCTGACAGTGCAGTGTCCATGGGGCAACTGCGATGGCCTGGATTGCCCCTAAAGCCTGGTAGCTCGTGTTCCATAGGGTCTGCGCTCCTGCTTCTTTCAATCCTGCAGTAGGACTGGGATTATGGGCTGTGTGAGTCAGGACTGTAGAAACTGGCCAAATAGTTCTTGCTTTCTGCTCTTTCAGTCTCTGGGCTTCACCACTACCACACTATTTACCATTTTAAGGTATAGGGTCCAGAGTGTTTAGTATACTCACAAGTGGTGCAACCATAACAATGTCTACTCCAGAATCTTCATTTCCCCAGTGAAAATTCCAAACCCTTACCATTCAGACCCATTCCCATTTCTCTCTGGTCATCAGCTGTCTGCCTTCGCTCAATATAGATTTATTCATTCTGGACATTTCCTATGAATGGATTCAATGTCCATGTGGCCTTTGGTGATGGCTTCTCTCAGGCAGCCAGTCTTACTCAGGTTCCCCATGATGGCACATGTGCACATGGACACAGCAACACTTCCCTTTTATCTTTTTTCTCCATTCATCTGTTGAAGGCCGTGTTGATTATTTTTACCTTTGACTAATCTGAATAGCAAATCCATTTCTTATGTGTACAATTTTGTTGTTTCAATGGCTATTACTAAATCTTCTGGGCATAGTGGAAAGTTTGGGTCAAATGAGGAATTATGTTTCATTTTTGTGGAATCACTGGACTGTTTGTTACTGCAGCCACACTGCTTTTGGGGGCCAAGAGCAAGCAGTACCTGAAGTTCTTTCTCTACATTCTCAATAGCACTTCCTCTTCTATATCTTTCATTTTAATCATCTTAGTAGGCATTGTTCCTCTCTCTCTCCCTCTGTGTATGTGTGTGTGTGTGTGTGTGTCTGTGTGTCTGTGTGTCTGTGTGTGTGTGTGTGTGTTTGTGCGTGTGGTCATGATTTTATACATGCCTGAAAAAATGAGAACTAGTCAATGGTCATGCCCTAGCCCAGTTCACAGGGTACAAAGGGCTAGGTCCATGTGAGACAAGCCCTCCTGATTTCTGGTCTGGTGCTGTTTGTGGCAAATGACCGTCCTCTGGGCAGGCCTGATGCTACATTGTTTTGTTGCTTTTGTGCCCCTCACTGGCCAGGGGAGCTCTAAACAGTCACCTCTAAGAATCCGTGGTAGTTACTCCCACCCACTGTCATGATATTCATAGGGTTCATGGACTTTAAGATTCAACACAAACTTTGGTCGTGAGGGTACCTGAATCACTGGTCAACAGTTAAGGAACTTTCAGAAGAAGCCTCAGGGCCAGAGGTCGGGTCCACACTATAGGACAGTCAGGTGACGGTAGACATGCCCAGTGCTAGGTCCTAGGACATGTACTCAGTAGCGACTGGGTAGGATCTCTGGGTTTGCAGTAGGTGCTTGTTTGCTTGCAGAGGTCCTAGGTCATGACTCTGGCTTTCACCATCTCCCCTATATCCCATGACCTTGTTAACAACTGAAATGCCGACAATGTGGGTAACCAATCAGTGAACATACATAAGTCATCTGACACTTAGGGCACCTAAAGTAGTCCCTGGAGAATGAATAATGGTGACCGAGCTTAAGAGAGTTTTGTACTGTGTAGCCTTAACCTGACCCCAATAGCATGGTCCCTGTAGTAATTCTAAACCACTCAGACATGAGTAAACACTTTGTACCTTAACAAAATGGAAGATAATTATCCTGTCTCCTGCTAGGGACCGAGGCAGGTTTGTCCCTGAGGCTGGTGAATGGAGGTGACCAGTGTCAAGGCCGCGTGGAGGTCCTGTACCAAGGCTCCTGGGGCACCGTGTGTGACGACGGCTGGGACCTCAATGACGCCAACGTGGTGTGCAGGCAGCTGGGCTGTGGCTGGGCGACATCGGCCCCAGGAAGTGCCCGGTTTGGTCAGGGCTACGGTCCCATCGTGCTGGACGACGTGAGCTGCTCCGGACAAGAGTCCTTCCTGTGGCACTGCCCCCACCGTGGCTGGAACTCGCACAACTGTGGCCACAGTGAGGACGCCAGTGTCATCTGCTCCGGTGAGCCTCTCGGTGTTCGGTGTTTCTCTTGGTGGAGGATCGGGAGTCCTCATATTCTGCTCAGCTCGTTGCAGCCTACTTAGATCATTCCTTTCTTCCTCAAGTTCCTGAACCCCCAGACATAATCAGTGTCAGTTTCTGTGAGGCTGCCAGGTGTGGAGATGGTAAATGAGGACAGGTGCCAAACTGCCAGGCCATGAAGCCGTTACTGGCCTCCTGCCACAGTGCAGCTGGCGCCGAACGATCCGCCTGCTGAATGGAGGTGTCTCTAGGATCCCAGGGCACGGATTGCAATAGTATGTGTGTGCCTACTGCCGCCCATTTGGGGTCCTGAGTCCCCGAATGCATCTGCCAACTGGGAGGTGTGATGCCCAGTCTTTACAAGGGTGTCTGGTGCAAACGGTGGCTGCCTCTGCAATGACTGCCAGGAAAACCTCGTCATGACCCATGGGTAGGCCTGGAAGGTCAGCCGTGGCATTTTAGTGGGAGCCGGACTCCTGGTCTTGCTATCATAGAGCAGCTGGAAACTCATGGCAGGCGATAGGTTTGGAGACAACTCGGTCACCACTCGTAGACATGGAGCCAGTCACATTGACATGGGAAATCATGTCCTTGGTCTGCCTGGCTCTTTCAAGAGGGGCATCCTCCAGGGTGTGGCTGTCACATGCCCCACCGTCTATAGCTGGGGACTAGCATCGATGGGATCTGACCTGCTCAGAGCCCTCCCCTCTGCGGCCCTTTACGCCAGCTCTGTGAAGTGTCTCATATGCTCTTGTCTCTTCCCAGCTTCCCAGGCCCAGTCCACGATCCGACCAGGTGAGTTCTGTTGCCTCTTGACTCCTGAGCATCTCTCTCCTCTTCTCACCCATCCTCGGCCCCAAACCTTAGTTCTCTAGGGGACTCTGGAGTGTTTCTCTCTCCTGGATCCCCCCGATCTCTCTCAAGAATGTGGAGAGTTTCAGTGGAGCCCACAACACACTGATTGCCCTTTCTGGCTCCTTGAAATAGAGGACTCGGGGTACACAGTCCTCACTGCGACTCAGGGAACAGACAAGACTCTCTGGGCAGCACTTCTGCTTGATTGCAGTGTCTGCACCAGATGCTCCATGTCTGGGAAGATAAAGATTTGTCATGTCTCATCCCCACATGGTGCCGAAGTGATGCATTTCCAAACCACACTGTCATCACAGCATGGCACTGCCTCTTGCAGCTTGCCCCACCTTGTTGCCATCATGGTGGACATGGTGGAGAGATATTGACTCATGGCAGGCTCACAACAGAGACCCCTTTCTTCTCTAGCCAGCAGACCACCTCAGATCCCACTATGTTGGGTCCCACCTAAGACTCACATGAGCCAACCTTGATTCACTCCCCTTCCTTTCTAATTCAGCTTTGTTTTCTTCTCTAGATTGGTGGCATACAACTCCTTCCTACGGTAAGCATCCTAGGATCCTGCCAACATGTTATGTTCAACACCTAACTAACCGGCCTGGGTGAAGTTTCTAAATGTGGGCTCAGCTTCTCTCCTAACCACCATTTTCAGAGTGCGGTGTTGTGTTTGCCCACAAGAATTGTGATTTCCCGGCACCTACCACTTGGGAGATCTACTCGTCAGGATGCTTTTGTTTGCAAGTGACAGAAACCTGGCTCAACCTCTCTTACGTGAGGAGAGAGTCAGAGTCTCCCATAATGAGGACGTTAGTGGTGGGTTTAACTTCAGGAGCAACAGCATGGAAAAGTTCCAAGACTCCATCCTCACAGTGTTTTTCTTACCACAGTTTTCTTTTATGTGCCTGGGCTTCACTCTTGCTGTGTTTGTGCCTGGGGGCACAGATGCCAGTGCCAGTCTGTATGCCACCAGGAGAATCACTGTATTTGTCCCCCTCTGCCCCCCTGTGTCTGGCTGACATGTCTTGGTGGGGCTCTGCTACCTGCTTGGGAAGAGATGAGTCACCAGAACCATGTGCATGTGCTCTGATTGCCTGCTCAGGGTCCCAGGCCCACCTCCCCATTCGTCAGGAGAGAAGGAGAAGATGCGACCCAAGGGTTTGCTTGAAACTCATGGACAGAAGGCCTGTCTGCTTTTTTAGTAGGAAGGGTGGTTAGAGCACCAAAGACTTTGGGCAAGCAATTTCTTGCCCCCAAACTGCTCTTCTCTTTCAGACCTTTGTTCTCTCCCCAGTACTATGTGCTGAATGCTGCCCACAGTTTCCCAGCCCAGCCACAGAACCCTGCCTCTCCCCGGGGTGTCAGGTGATGTCAAGCTCTGCCCTAGAGCTGGCCTGTGATTTGGGGTCCATTTCTGTGCTGACAGTGCAGTGTCCATGGGGCAACTGCGATGGCCTGGATTGCCCCTAAAGCCTGGTAGCTCGTGTTCCATAGGGTCTGCGCTCCTGCTTCTTTCAATCCTGCAGTAGGACTGGGATTATGGGCTGTGTGAGTCAGGACTGTAGAAACTGGCCAAATAGTTCTTGCTTTCTGCTCTTTCAGTCTCTGGGCTTCACCACTACCACACTATTTACCATTTTAAGGTATAGGGTCCAGAGTGTTTAGTATACTCACAAGTGGTGCAACCATAACAATGTCTACTCCAGAATCTTCATTTCCCCAGTGAAAATTCCAAACCCTTACCATTCAGACCCATTCCCATTTCTCTCTGGTCATCAGCTGTCTGCCTTCGCTCAATATAGATTTATTCATTCTGGACATTTCCTATGAATGGATTCAATGTCCATGTGGCCTTTGGTGATGGCTTCTCTCAGGCAGCCAGTCTTACTCAGGTTCCCCATGATGGCACATGTGCACATGGACACAGCAACACTTCCCTTTTATCTTTTTTCTCCATTCATCTGTTGAAGGCCGTGTTGATTATTTTTACCTTTGACTAATCTGAATAGCAAATCCATTTCTTATGTGTACAATTTTGTTGTTTCAATGGCTATTACTAAATCTTCTGGGCATAGTGGAAAGTTTGGGTCAAATGAGGAATTATGTTTCATTTTTGTGGAATCACTGGACTGTTTGTTACTGCAGCCACACTGCTTTTGGGGGCCAAGAGCAAGCAGTACCTGAAGTTCTTTCTCTACATTCTCAATAGCACTTCCTCTTCTATATCTTTCATTTTAATCATCTTAGTAGGCATTGTTCCTCTCTCTCTCCCTCTGTGTATGTGTGTGTGTGTGTGTGTGTCTGTGTGTCTGTGTGTCTGTGTGTGTGTGTGTGTGTTTGTGCGTGTGGTCATGATTTTATACATGCCTGAAAAAATGAGAACTAGTCAATGGTCATGCCCTAGCCCAGTTCACAGGGTACAAAGGGCTAGGTCCATGTGAGACAAGCCCTCCTGATTTCTGGTCTGGTGCTGTTTGTGGCAAATGACCGTCCTCTGGGCAGGCCTGATGCTACATTGTTTTGTTGCTTTTGTGCCCCTCACTGGCCAGGGGAGCTCTAAACAGTCACCTCTAAGAATCCGTGGTAGTTACTCCCACCCACTGTCATGATATTCATAGGGTTCATGGACTTTAAGATTCAACACAAACTTTGGTCGTGAGGGTACCTGAATCACTGGTCAACAGTTAAGGAACTTTCAGAAGAAGCCTCAGGGCCAGAGGTCGGGTCCACACTATAGGACAGTCAGGTGACGGTAGACATGCCCAGTGCTAGGTCCTAGGACATGTACTCAGTAGCGACTGGGTAGGATCTCTGGGTTTGCAGTAGGTGCTTGTTTGCTTGCAGAGGTCCTAGGTCATGACTCTGGCTTTCACCATCTCCCCTATATCCCATGACCTTGTTAACAACTGAAATGCCGACAATGTGGGTAAACCATCAGTGAACATACATAAGTCATCTGACACTTAGGGCACCTAAAGTAGTCCCTGGAGAATGAATAATGGTGACCGAGCTTAAGAGAGTTTTGTACTGTGTAGCCTTAACCTGACCCCAATAGCATGGTCCCTGTAGTAATTTTAAACCACTCAGACATGAGTAAACACTTTGTACCTTAACAAAATGGAAGATAATTATCCTGTCTCCTGCTAGGGACCGAGGCAGGTTTGTCCCTGAGGCTGGTGAATGGAGGTGACCAGTGTCAAGGCCGCGTGGAGGTCCTGTACCAAGGCTCCTGGGGCACCGTGTGTGACGACGGCTGGGACCTCAATGACGCCAACGTGGTGTGCAGGCAGCTGGGCTGTGGCTGGGCGACATCGGCCCCAGGAAGTGCCCGGTTTGGTCAGGGCTACGGTCCCATCGTGCTGGACGACGTGAGCTGCTCCGGACAAGAGTCCTTCCTGTGGCACTGCCCCCACAGTGGCTGGAACTTGCACAACTGTGGCCACAGTGAGGACGCCAGTGTCATCTGCTCCGGTGAGCCTCTCGGTGTTCGGTGTTTCTCTTGGTGGAGGGTCGAGAGTCTTCATATTCTGATCAGCTCGTTGCAGGCTACTTATATCATCCCTGTCTTCCTCAAGTCTCCTGAACCCCCCGACATAATCAGTGTCAGTTTCTGTGAGGCTGCCAGGTGTGGAGATGGTAAATGAGGACAGGTGCCAAACTGCCAGGCCATGAAGCCGTTACTGGCCTCCTGCCACAGTGCAGCTGGCGCCGAACCATCTGCCTACTGAATGGAGATGTCTCAGGGATCACATGGGGTGGATTGCAGACCAGTATGTGTGTGCCCACTGCTGCCCGATTGGGGTCCTGAGTCCCCGACTACATCTGCCAACTGGGAGGTGTGATGCTCAGTCATTACAAGGGTGTCTATTGCAAAGAGTGGCTGCCTCTGCAATGACTGCCAGGAAAACCTCGTCATGACCCATGGGTAGGCCTGGAAGGTCAGCCGTGGCATTTTAGTGGGAGCTGGACTCCTTGATCTTGCTGCCTTAGTGAGCAGCTGGAAACTCAAGGCAGGCGATTGGTTTTGTGACAACTCGGTCACCACTTATACACATGGAGCCTGTCACATTAACATGTGAATCATGTCCTTGGTCTGCCTGCCTCTTTCAAGAGGGGCATCCTCCAGGGTGTGGCTGTCACATGCCCCACCGTCTATAGCTGGGGACTAGCATCGATGGGATCTGACCTGCTCAGAGCCCTCCCCTCTGCGGCCCTTTACGCCAGCTCTGTGAAGTGTCTCATATGCTCTTGTCTCTTCCCAGCTTCCCAGGCCCAGTCCACGATCCGACCAGGTGAGTTCTGTTGCCTCTTGACTCCTGAGCATCTCTCTCCTCTTCTCACCCATCCTCGGCCCCAAACCTTAGTTCTCTAGGGGACTCTGGAGTATTTCTCTCTCCTGGATCCCCCGATCTCTCTCAAGAATGTGGAGAGTTCCAGTGGAGCCCAC